>NC_042976.1:6702320-7037320 GCF_901001165.1 Salmo trutta | reverse complement strand
CTCTGTCTGTCTCTCTCTTTCTCTCTGTCTCTCTCTTTCTGTCTATCTCTCTCTGTCTCTCTCTATGTGTCTCTCTCTGTCTCTCTCTCTCTCTCTCTCTCTCTCTCTCTGTCTCTCTCTCCGTCTCTCTCTCTCTCTCTCTGTCTCTCTGTCTGTCTCTCTCTGTCTCTCTCTCTGTCTCTCTCTCTCTCTGTCTCTCTCTCTGTGTCTCCCTCTGTGTCTCTCTCTGTCTCTCTCTGTCTCTCTTTGTTTTTCTCTCTGTCTCTCTCTCTGTCTCTCTCTGTCTTTCTCTCTGTAAGATAGATTGAGAGAACCACTCTATGCCATGATGCTATTTAATGGGAACCAATGAACCGAGGATCTGGTCTTGCAGTAATACCTAGCAATACAAAAACAATACACACAAATCTTAAAAGTAAAATAATTAACATAAGAAATATGTCTATTCTAGGACATTCCTTGGTGTGCGTTGAATGACGTGTAACTATTTGCCATTTGAAAGTGTTTTTCATGGTTGCAAAGTCAAGGGACATGTCATGGATCACTGTCTAATACAGCATATTTAGGGTAGCAGCCTGTTTGTGCTCTCAGATCAGGTACCGGTCTACTTCAAGACATTAGTCAGCGCAATTCAAGACCGCCTCATGAAGTAGACTGGTACCACAGATCTGTTTGTGCTTATGCCAACTCCAATGACAAATAGGTTTGGCATGACAATGACTGAGTTGGCAAGATAGCACAAACAGGCTGGTACTCAGGCGGTATTAGACAGCGATCCATGCCATGTTTTGTGACCCTCTTCCCTGTGTGATTCCTCAGGGATACAACATCTTCTCCAAGCTGTCATCCAGAGAAAGTTACCTTATGCAGCTGTAAAAACAGTCTATCCTGGCCACAGACCTCACGCTCTACTTTATCTATGTACTTTATTGTATACACCAGGTGGGATTTGATATAGACATATTTAAAGATATAGTCTCATACAACTCACTTCAAAACCTAGTGCAGTCGTTTTAGTTGTTTATATATATGATAACCGGCTTCATCTTTTTGACATACAATCTTGAAGTACAGATAAAGAATCCGTTTTCTCGTTACAGCTCTTGGTGAGCTAACAAATATTGTAGTCTGTACTGCCCCCTTGTGGATTTTATATCACTTACACCTCAGTGAACAAAATGGACTAGAATCTATCCAGTCTCTCTTTTAGGAACAGGAAGATGTTTTTTTGAGCTGGTCGACTGGAATGTGAAAGGCCACAGAGACAGTGTATAGCCAGACAACTGGATGTTTCAGCTGAGATCATGACTGTCTGCCTGAACTCTCCCAGGTCCATGCTGATGACAGCACCAAAAACCCTGGGAAATATCACACAAGGTAAGATGGCCCAGGGTTTTTTACATTTATTTTTGACCGGACAAGTTTATATTAGGCTATTGTGAATACTCTCAGGCCTGTCATTTCACAGTATTCATGTAAAAATCTTTATTCTGTCATGCTAATAATAGTTATTCTCTTGTTAGGTGGCAGAGCTGGTCACCAGTGAGTTCTTTAAGCAGGGCGACAGAGTAATTCACCAGTAATTCAGCTTCACCAGGAATTTAGTTGAGTTTAAGAAATCTGTATTCCCACAAATAAAAAAAGAGACGTGATATTGTCTCAATATAATAATGGTATGAAATTATTGTTATTTGAAAATAACATATTTTTGGGCTCAGTTGTGGTCAATTTGCAGTGTTCAAAAATTATTCTACATTTTTTTCGGCCCTCCTGCTATCCGAAAAAGAAATCGTCCCTTGGCTGAATGTTGAAGCCTACCGCTGACCTAGAATCATGCTCCTACTACCTAACACTCCCAAACTCGCTCCTCCGGAACCCAAGGGGTGCACGTTTTGGTTTTTGATAAATCTTTGATTATTTTAATACACAGCTGATTTAAAAAAATCTGCAAATCATCAAACTTTGATCATTTGAATCAGCTGTGCATTGTTACACAGCTGATCTCCATGTATACTACTGTATTCTCCATGTATACTACTGTATTCGACGCAGGTCCTAATCCAGGCACTTGTCATCTCCCGTCTGGATTACTGCAACTCGCTGTTGGCTGGGCTCCCTGCCTGTGCCATTAAACCCCTACAACTCATCCAGAATGCCGCAGCCCGTCTGGTGTTCAACCTTCCCAAGTTCTCTCACGTCACCCCGCTCCTCCGCTCTCTCCACTGGCTTCCAGTTGAAGCTCGCATCCGCTACAAGACCATGGTGCTTGCCTACGGAGCTGTGAGGGGAACGGCACCTCCGTACCTTCAGGCTCTGATCAGGCCCTACACCCAAACAAGGGCACTGCATTCATCCACCTCTGGCCTGCTGGCCCCCCTACCTCTGAGGAAGCACGGTTCCCGCTCAGCCCAGTCCAAACTGTTCGCTGCTCTGGCACCCCAATGGTGGAACAAGCTCCCTCACGACGCCAGGACAGCGGAGTCAATCACCACCTTCCGGAGACACCTGAAACCCCACCTCTTTAAGGAATACCTGGGATAGGATAAAGTAATCCTTCTAACCCCCCCCCCTTAAAAGATTTAGATGCACTATTGTAAAGTGGTTGTTCCACTGGATATCATAAGGTGAATGCACCAATTTGTAAGTCGCTCTGGATAAGAGCGTCTGCTAAATGACTTAAATGTAAATGTAAATGTATTCTCCTTGCATACTACTGTATTCTCCTTGTATACTACTGTATTCTCCATGTATACTACTGTATTCTCCATGTATAGTACTGTATTATACATGTATAGTACTGTATTCTCCATGTATACTACTGTATTCTCCATGTATACTACTGTATTCTCCATGTATAGTACTGTATTATACATGTATAGTACTGTATTCTCCATGTATACTACTGTATTCTCCATGTATACTACTGTATTCTCCATGTATACTACTGTATTATACATGTATAGTACTGTATTCTACATGCATAGTACTGTATTTTACATGTATAGTACTGTATTCTACATGCATAGTACTGTATTCTACACGTATAGTAATGTGTTCTACATGCATAGTACTGTATTCTACATGTATAGTACTGTATTCTCCAAGTATAGTACTGTATTCTACATGCATAGTACTGTATTCTACATGTATAGTAATGTGTTCTATACGTATAGTAATGTGTTCTACACGTATAGTAATGTGTTCTACATGTATAGTAATGTGTTCTACATGTATAGTAATGTGTTCTACACGTATAATAATGTGTTCTACATGTATAGTAATGTATTCTACATGTATAGTAATGTGTTCTACACGTATAGTAATGTGTTCTACACGTATAGTAATGTGTTCTATACATATAGTAATGTGTTCTATATGTATAGTAATGTGTTCTACATGTATAGTAATGTGTTCTACACGTATAGTAATGTGTTCTATATGTATAGTACTGAGAGAAGCATTAAGGTTAGTGATGAGGGTACAATATATTGCATACTTTACTTATTTTCATGCAGGTACTGTATCGTGTGCATCATATCATACTGCAAAGCACTGACAGAGGAATGAATAAGGAGAGTCAGCTCTGTGCTCTCATTGTGTATATATACATATATAGATGTGTGTGTGTGTGTCTAAAATCAAATCAAATTGTATTCGTCACATGTGCCAAATACAACCTTACAGTGAAATTCTTACTTACGACCCCTTAACCAACAATGCAGTTTAAGAAAGAATTAAGAAAATATTTACTAAATAAAATAAAAAGTAAAAAAATCAAATGTAACACAAGAAAATTACATAACAATAACGAGGCTAATAACGATTTTTTGCAAATCTTATAATAAAATTGTTGTGTCTCTTCCTATAGAATATACAGTGTGTGTCTGTTTGTGTGAGTGAGCCAGGTCATGACCTCTGCAGCAGTGAGTGTGTGAGAGACAGAGGAAGACCCATGATAACGACAAGGAGAGTTAGAGACCTGAAGCACAGATAACCTCTATATCCCCTCTCCTTCTGTCTAACCATGTCTCTCTCTCCGTATCCCCTCTCCTTCTGTCTAACCATGTCTCTCTCTCTGTATCCCCTCTCCTTCTATCTAACCATGTCTCTCTCTCTGTATCCCCTCTCCTTCTGTCTAACCATGTCTCTCTCTCTGTATCCCCTCTCCTTCTATCTAACCATGTCTCTCTCTCTGTATCCCCTCTCCTTCTGTCTAACCATGTCTCTCTCTGTATCCCCTCTCCTTCTGTCTAACCATGTCTCTCTCTCTGTATCCCCTCTCCTATCTAACCATGTCTCTATCTCTGTATCCCCTCTCCTTCTGTCTAACCATGTCTCTCTCTCTGTATCCCCTCTCCTTCTGTCTAACCATGTCTCTCTCTCTGTATCCCCTCACCTTCTGTCTAACCATGTCTCTCACTCTGTATCCCCTCTCCTTCTATCTAACCATGTCTCTCTCTCTGTATCCCCTCTCCTTCTGTCTAACCATGTCTCTCTCTCTGTATCCCCTCTCCTTCTGTCTAACCATGTCTCTCTCTCTGTATCCCCTCTCCTTCTGTCTAACCATGTCTCTCTCTCTGTATCCCCTCTCCTTCTGTCTAACCATGTCTCTCTCTCTGTATCCCCTCTCCTTCTGTCTAACCATGTCTCTCTCTCTGTATCCCCTCTCCTTCTGTCTAACCATGTCTCTCTCTCTGTATCCCCTCTCCTTCTGTCTAACCATGTCTCTCTCTCTGTATCCCCTCTCCTTCTGTCTAACCATGTCTCTCTCTCTGTATCCCCTCTCCTTCTATCTAACCATGTCTCTCTCTCTGTATCCCCTCTCCTTCTGTCTAACCATGTCTCTCTCTCTGTATCCCCTCTCCTTCTGTCTAACCATGTCTCTCTCTCTGTATCCCCTCTCCTTCTGTCTAACCATGTCTCTCTCTCTGTATCCCCTCTCCTTCTATCTAACCATGTCTCTCTCTCTGTATCCCCTCTCCTTCTGTCTAACCATGTCTCTCTCTCTGTATCCCCTCTCCTTCTGTCTAACCATGTCTCTCTCTCTGTATCCCCTCTCCTTCTGTCTAACCATGTCTCTCTCTCTGTATCCCCTCTCCTTCTGTCTAACCATGTCTCTCTCTCTGTATCCCCTCACCTTCTGTCTAACCATGTCTCTCTCTCTGTATCCCCTCTCCTTCTATCTAACCATGTCTCTCTCTCTGTATCCCCTCTCCTTCTGTCTAACCATGTCTCTCTCTCTGTATCCCCTCTCCTTCTGTCTAACCATGTCTCTCTCTCTGTATCCCCTCTCCTTCTGTCTAACCATGTCTCTCTCTCTGTATCCCCTCTCCTTCTGTCTAACCATGTCTCTTTACAGGAAGGAACAGACAATGATGGTCAACGTCAGCTATCTTAATCTATACCGACAAGCTAAACGCCTTTTATACACTTCCTCATCTTGCCACATAGACAAAGAGGTTGGACTTCTCTATAAAAGCTGAGAGCCACAACTCTGTTCGTGGAGCTTTCAACTCTGACTATTCTTAGTGACGGTTGTTTCATTTTTTGCAAATCTTATAATAAAATTGTTGTCTCTCTTCCTATAGAATTTCTCTGACAATTCTTGCATGGGTTTTTTTTTTTGTTTAGTACAGTTGTGGCAAAAGTTTTGAGAATGACACAAATATTAATTTCCACAAAATTTGCTGCTTCAGTGTCTTTAGATATTTTTGTCAGATGTTACCATGGAATACTGAAGTATAATTACAAGCATTTGACAAGTGTCAAAGGCTTTTATTGACAATTACATGAAGTTGATGCAAAGAGTCAATATTTGCAGTGTTGACCCTTCTTTTTCAAGACCTCTGCAATCCGCCCTGGCATGCTGTCAATTAACCTGTCAAGGTGAAGGGGGCAGTATTTTCACGGCCGGATGAAAAACGTACCCAAATTAAACTGGTTACTACTCTGGCCCAGAAACTAGAATATGCATATTATTAGTAGATTTTGATAGAAAACACTCTGAAGTTTCTAAAACTGTTTGCATGATGTCTGTGAGTATAACATAACTCATATGGCAGGCAAAAACCTAAGAAAAATCCATCCAGGAAGTGGGAGATCTGAGAATTGTAGTTCTTCTTTTGAATCCCTATCGAAACTACAGTGTCTGTGGGGTCACGTTGCACTTCCTAAGGCTTCCATTGGCTGTCAAAAGCCTTCAGAAAGTTTTTTCATCATTCTCCTGTAACCGGTCAGAGAATAGGAGCTCAGTCAATGAGTGGGCTGCCTATGGACAAAGGACTTGGTGATATGCGAGCCCGATAGCGCGCCCCTCCTTCTTTTTCTCCTGGAATGAATACACTATTGTCCGGTTGGAATATTATCGCATTTTTACGTTAAAAATACCATAAAGATTGATTGTAAACAACGTTTGACATTCTTCTACGAACGGTAATGGAACATTTTGACTTTTCGTGTCTCGAATTACGCTCGCGCATTATGCCTTTGGATAGTGACCTGAACGCACAAACAAAACGGAGGTATTTGGACATAAATATGGATTATTTCGAACAAAAACAACATTTCTTATGGAAGTAGCAGTCCTTGGAGTGCATTCTGACGAAGATCAGCAAAGGTAAGAGAATATTTATAATACTAATTCTGAGTTTAGGTGATCCCAGAACTTGGCGGGTGTCTGTATAGCTTGCTTTGATGGCGAGTTATGTACTCAGAATATTGAAAAATGTGCTTTCTCCGTAAAGCTATTTTAAAATCGGACACAGCGGTTGCATCCAGGAGTAGTCTATCTATAATTCTTAAAATAATTGTTATATATTTTGTCAACGTTTATGATGAGTATTTTTGTAATTTGTTGTGCTCATTCACCGGAAGTTTTTGGTGGGAATACATTTTCTGAACATCACGCGCCAATGTGAAATGCTGTTTTTGGATATAAATATGAACTTTATCGAACAAAACATACATGTATTGTGTAACATGATGTCCTAGGAGTGTCATCTGATGAAGATCGTCAAAGATTAGTGCTGCATTTAGCTGTGTTTTGGGTTTTATTGACACATCTTGCTTGGAAAATGGCTGTGTGGTTATTTTTGTCTATGTACTCTCCTGACATGATCTAATGTTTTGCTTTCGCTGTACAGCCTTTTTGAAATCAGACAATGTGGTTACATCAAGGAGAAGTGTATCTTTAAAATGGTGTAGAATAGTTGTATGTTTGAGAAATTGAAATTATGATATTTTTGCTGTTTTGTATTTCGCGCCATGCTATTTCACTGGCTGTTGAATAGTGTGGGACGGTCACGTCCCACCTAGCCCAGAGAAGTTTAACTTCTGGGCCACATCCTGACTGATGGCAGCCCATTCTTGCATAATCAATGCTTGGAGTTTGTCAGAATTTGTGGGTTTTGTTTGTATCGATCTTTTGTTCCGAGAGCCACTTAGTTATCACTTTTGCCTTATGGCAAGGTGCTCCATCATGCTGGAAAAGGTATTGTTCGTCACCAAACGGTTCCTGGATGGTTGGGAGAAGTTGCTCTCGGAGGATGTGTTGGTACCATTCTTTATTCATGGCTGTGTTCTTGGGCAAAATTGTGAGTGAGCCCACTCCCTTGGCTGAGAAGCAACCCCACACATGAATGGTCTCAGGATGCTTTACTGTTGGCATGACACAGGACTGATGGTAGCGCTCACCTTGTCTTCTCCGGACAAGCTTTTTCCAGATGCCCCAAACAATCGGAAAGGGGATTCATCAGAGAAAATGACTTTACCCCAGTCCTCAGCAATCCAATCCCTGTACCTTTTTCAGAATATCAGTCTGTCCCTGATGTTTTTCCTGGAGAGAAGTGGCTTCTTTGCTGCCCTTCTTGACACCAGGCCATCCTCCAAAAGTCTTCGCCTCACTGTGCTTGCAGATGCACTCACACTTGCCTGCTGCCATTTCTGAGCAAGCTTTGTACTGGTGGTGCCCCGATCCCGCAGCTGAATCAACTTTAGGAGATGATCCTGGCGCTTGCTGGACTGTCTTGGGCGCCCTGAAGCCTTCTTCACAACAATTGAACTGCTCTCCTTGAAGTTCTTGATGATCCGATAAATGGTTGATTTAGGTGCAATCTTACTGGCAGCAATATCCTTGCCTGTGAAGCCCTTTTTGTGCAAAGCAATGACGATGGCACGTGTTTCCTTGCAGTTAACCATGATTGACAGAGGAAGAACAATGACTCCAAGCACCACCCTCCTTTTGAAGCTTCCAGTCTGTTATTCGAACTCAATCAGCATGACAGAGTGATCTCCAGCCTTGTCCTCGTCAACACTCACACCTGTGTTAACGAGAGAATCACTGACATGATGTCAGCTGGTCCTTTTGTGGCAGGGTTGAAATGCAGTGGAAATGTTTTTTTGGGGATTCAGTTCATTTGCATCGCAAAGAGGGACTTTGCAATTAACTGCAATTGATCTGATCACTCTTCATAACATTCTGGAGTATATGCACATTCCCATCATACAAACTGATGCAGCAGACTTTGTGAAAATTAAGATTTGTGTCATTCTCAAAACTTTGGCCACGACTGTACTTTTTTTTTTGCACAATGAATAATGTACTTAGTGCTGAGGGTAATCTTCCTTTATCTAACCTTCTCACTATCGCTCTCTCTCTCTCTCTCTTCAGGCGTTGGTGAAAATCAACCCCCAGCTCCAGTCAATGGTTGACTTGATCTGGGCTAACACACCCAAGTGGGAGGAACTGGACAAAGAGAGACAACACAGACAGAGCGAGTCCAAACCCACAAGCCCTTGCAGCAGTGACACCGCAGAAACAAGAAGTTGTTCTTTGGGTGACACACCTTGCTGTGCAGGTGACCCTCCTAAACTAGCAAGCAAACTCCTGCTACCTTTCCAGGCAATCTTTCTTCTACCTCTTAGCTTCTTCACTCTTCACCGCAGCATGAAAAATACCCATCTTTCTTCCACCTCTTAGCTTCTTCACTCTTCACCGCAGCATGAAAAATACCAATCTTTCCTCCACCTCTTAGCTTCTTCACTCTTCACCGCAGCATGAAAAATACCCATCTTTCCTCCACCTCTTAGCTTCTTCACTCTTCACCGCAGCATGAAAAATACCAATCTTTCCTCCACCTCTTAGCTTCTTCACTCTTCACCGCAGCATGAAAAATAGGCATTGCAGCGCATTCATAGACTGACCAGGTGAATCCAGGTGAAAGCTATGATCCCTTATTGATGTCACTTGTTAAATCCACTTCAATCAGAGTAGATGAAGGGGACAGAGACAGGTTTTTAAGCCTTGAGACAATTGTGTGCCATTCAGAGGGTGAAGGGGCAAGACAAAATATTTGAGTGCCTTTGAACAGGGTATTGTAGTAGGTGCCAGGTGCACCAATTTGAGTGTGTCAAGAACTGCAATGCTGCTGGTTTTTTCACGCTCAACAGTTTCCCTGTGTGTATCAAGAATGATCCACCACCTAAAGGACATCAAGACAACTTGACAACTGTAGGAAGCATTGGAGTCAACATGGGCCAGCATCCCTGTGGAACTCTTTCGACACCTTGTAGTGTCCATGACCTGACGAATTGAGGCTGTTCTGAGGTCAAAGGGGGACGGGGGACGGGGGGATGCAACTCAATATAAGGAAGGTGTTCCTAATGTTTGGTATACTCAGTGTATGTAATGTTACATTAGAAGTATTACTGAAGGGTATTGAATATACACTGTATATACAAAAGTATGTGGACACCCCTTCAAATTAGTGGATTCGGCTATTTTAGCCACACCTGTTGCTGACAGGTGTCTAAAATCAAGCACACAGCCATGCAATCTCCGTTGACAAACATTGGCAGTAGAATGGCATTACTGAAGAGCTCAGTGACTTTCAACATGGCACCGTCATAGGATTCCACCTTTTCAACAAGTCAGTTCATCACATTTCCGCCCTGCTAGCGCTGCCCCGGTCAACTGTTAAGTGCTGTTATTGTGCAGTGGAAACGTCTAGGAGCAACAATGGCTCAGCTGCGAAGTGGTTGGCCACAAAAGCTCACAGAACGGAACCGCCGAGTGCTGAAGCGCGTAAAAATCGTCTGTCCTCGGTTGCAACACTCATTACCGCGTTCCAAACTGCCTGTAGAAGCAACGTCAGCACAAGAACTGTTCATTGGGAGCTTCATTAAATGGGTTTCCATGGCCGAGCAGCCGCACACAAGCCTAAGATCACCATGTGCAATACCAAGCGTCTGCTGGAGTGGTGTAAAGCTTGCCACCATTGGACTCTGGAGCAGTGGAAACATTCTCTGGAGTGACGAATCCCGCTTCACCATCTGGCAGTCCGACGGATGAATCTGGGTTTGGCGGAGGCCAAGAGAATGCTACCTGCCCGAATGCATAGAGCCAACTGTCAAGTTTGGTAGTGGAGGAATAACGTTTTGGGTCTCTTTTTCATGGTTCGGGCTCGGCCCCTTAGTTCCAGTAAAGGGAAATCTTAAAGATACAGCTTACAATGACATTCTGGACGATTTTGTGCTTCCAACTTTGTGTCAACAGTTTGGGGAAGGCCCTTTCCTTGTTCAGCATGACAATGGCCCTGTGCACTAAGCGAGGTCCATACAGAAATGGTTTGTCGAGATCAGTGTGGAAGAACTTGACTGGCCTGCACAGAACCCTGACCTCAACCCCATCGAACACCTTTTCGCCCAACATCAGTGCCCGACCTCACTACGGCTCTTGTGGTTGAATAGAAGCAAGTCCCCTTAGCAATGTTCAAACATCTAGGGGAAAGCCTTCCACGAAGAGTGGAGGCGGTTATAGCAGCAAAGGGGGGACCAAGTCCATATTGATGCCCATGATTTTGGAATGAGATGTTCGACGAGCAGGTGTCCACATACTTTTGCTACATGTTACATTAGAAGTCTTACTATGTCATGTTGCATTAGAAGTCTTACTATGTCATGTTACATACATTAAAGTCTTACTATGTCATGTTACATACATTAGAAGTCTTACTATATCATGTTACATACATTAGAAGTCTTACTATGTCATGTTACATACATTAGAAGTCTTACTATGTCATGTTACATTAGAAGTCTTACTATGTCATGTTACATACATTAAAGTCTTACGATGTCATATTACATACATTAGAAGTCTTACTATATCATGTTACATACATTAGAAGTCTTACTATGTCATGTTACATACATTAGAAGTCTTACTATGTCATGTTACATTAGAAGTCTTACTATGTCATGTTACATACGTTAGAAGTCTTACTATGTTATGTTACATACATTAGAAGTCTTACTATGTCATGTTACATACGTTAGAAGTCTTACTATGTCATGCTACATACATTAAAGTCTTACGATGTCATATTACATACATTAGAAGTCTTACTATGTCATGTTACATACGTTAGAAGTCTTACTATGTCATGCTACATACATTAAAGTCTTACGATGTCATATTACATACATTAGAAGTCTTACTATGTCATGTTACATACGTTAGAAGTCTTACTATGTCATGTTACATACATTAGAAGTCTTACTATGTCATGTTACATTAAGTCTTACTATATAAACTCAGCAAAAAAATAAACGTCCCTTTTTCAGGACCCCGTCTTTCAAAGATAATTCGTAAAAATCCAAATAACTTCACAGATCTTCATTGTAAAGGGTAACACTGTTTTAACACTGTTTCCTTTGCTTGTTCAATAAACCATAAACAATTAATGAACATGCACCTATGGAATGGTCGTTAAGACACTAACAGCTTACAGACGATAGGCAATTAAGGTCACAGTTATGAAAACTTAGGACACTAAAGAGGCCTTTCTACTGACTCTGAAAAACACCAAAAGAAAGATGCCCAGGGTCCCTGCTCATCTGCGTGAACATGCCATAGGCATGTGGCAAGGAGGCATGAGGACTGCAGATGTGGCCATGGCAATAAATTGCAATGTCCGTACTGTGAGACGCCTAAGACAGCGCTACAGGGAGACAGGACAGACAGCTGATCGTCCTCGCAGTGGCAGACCACGTGTAACAACACCTGCACAGGATCGATACATCCAAACATCACACCTGCGGGACAGGTACAGGATGGCAACAACAACTGCCCGAGTTATACCAGGAATGCACAATCCCTCCATCAGTGGTCAGACTGTCCGCAATAGGCTGAGAGAGGCTGGACTGAGGGCTTGTAGGCCTGTTGCAAGGCAGCCCCTCACCAGACATCACCGGCAACAACGTTGCCTATGGGCACAAACCCACTGTTGCTGGACCAGACAGGACTGGCAAAAAGTGCTCTTCACTGACCAGTTGCGGTTTTGTCTCACTAGGGGTGATGGTCGGATTGTCACGTCCTGACCAGTAAAAGGGGTTATTTGTCATTGTAGTTTGGTCAGGGCGTGGCAGGGGGTGTTTGTTTTGTGTGTTTTGGTGTTTTTGATTTGTGTTCTATGTTTTCTATATCTATGGTTAAATATAGTTTTCTATTTCTATGTTGGTTTTTGGGCATGACCTCCAATTAGAGGCAGCTGGTTGTCATTGTCTCTAATTGGAGGCCATAGGCAACAAAGGAGTGGCTCAAGAAGAAGCACATTAAGGTCCTGGAGTGGCCTAGCCAGTCTCCAGACCTTAATCCCATAGAAAATCTGTGGAGGGAGCTGAAGGTTCGAGTTGCCAAATGTCAGCCTCGAAACCTTAATGACTTGGAGAAGATCTGCAATGAGAAGTGGGACAAAATCCCTCCTGAGATGTGTGCAAACCTGGTGGCCAACTACAAGAAATGTCTGACCTCTGTGATTGCCAACAAGGGTTTTGCCACCAAGTACTAAGTCATGTTTTGCAGAGGGGTCAAATTCTTATTTCCCTCATTAAAATGCAAATCCTTTTGTAACATTTTTGACATGCGTTTTTCTGGATTTTTTTGTTGTTGTTATTCTGTCTCTCACTGTTCAAATAAACCTACAATTAAAATTATAGACTGATCATTTCTTTGTCAGTGGGCAAACGTACAAAATCAGCAGGGGATCAAATACTTTTTTCCCTCACTGTATGTCATGTTACATTAGAAGTCTTACTGACCCAGAATAGTTGTTTTATATGCCACATGATTGAAAAAGGCATCAATCTGATCATTTCACATTTGATGAATAATTTAAACTACGTGCTTGTTATTAGTCTGTAGATAACCACTGCAATGCAAATGTTTGCAAATGTTATACTATTGTGCATGTTGATTCAACAGAGAACACCTATATGTTTAACTGCTGATGCCATTTCAGCCGAGGAAAAAGTGTATCGGGAATGTCACACAAATAGTGTAACAGCAGCTCTTTCCTTTGTGCACCTCAGAATACCTCGTCATACACTACAGAACGACCCTTCCAGAGCCACAGATGGATGATTCAGAAAAACTAAACGTACAAATTGTCCTATTGCCGATGAATTAAAGGGAAAGTGCGAACACAGTTGGATCCCTGTAGAACAGAAAGGACCGTGGTGTAGCTACATTAGCTTCCATTTTTTACTTTTATTTAGGCTATGAATTGTGTTGTAGATTTGTTCATTGGAGTAAAAAAATAATAATAATTGCTGTGTGCATTGTGTGGTATGGATCTTTGCATGACTACAGTATTGAAATCAACCAATTGCTATGGATGTAGCAACAAAAATAAATAGAACCAAGAAATACCTCGTATGTTGAACTTTATTATGAATATGCATATTACGTCACGGACAAGCAGAGACATTTCCTGTCAACTGCATTTCTATTCAACCGATTGGTGTCATTCTACTGTTATCTACTGCTTGTTTTATTTCAATGTATTTACTGCACAAACATCATTGATAAAAGGTACTTAAATGTTAACTTTAAGAATTGAAAAATAACACAAAAAAAAAGTACATGCATAACATTCAGATTTCAAGCTCTCATTAAGTTCTCTTTCAGGAACCATCACAGGAAGTAAAAGCATGAAACTGATTAGATAAAACGCTGTCTCCGGCTCCACCATTTCCTTTGACAACATGTTCATTGGAGGTGGAGAGATGAGATACTTGGGCAGGAAGGTAACAATGCACTGTGGGAAAGCTGTGAGGCTGAGAACAGGAGGAACAGTCACGCAGTAGTGACAGGAAAACGGTAGCAATACATTTCATGTATCTTACTCTAGCACCGTACAGTAGAATCCCATGTCTGAGTTTAGGATTGGGCACAACATCGACACATGCCTCGCAAAGACGCCAAACTTATACGCATAATCATCTGTAAATTGTGACAAAGGTACAATTATCTTTCACTCAAATGTATCGTTTCCAACAAAACCACAACACTGGGACGCTCACCAGGGAACAGACAATTTAGTCGGATGTATTTTTGTCTAAATACAACCTCTCTTGCTTGTAGGCAACTGTTTTTTTTTTTTAAAGTAGTGACAAAATATTGTAATTGAATTTAAAGAAGATGTTTTTCTTTGACATGAACATGTAACATTTAAAGTAACAAATATGAACACATATTTTGATATTTGGAAATTTGCATATCTGAATTGAATAAAAATATGTATCATCAGGATATAGGTTCATGTATTAACTGTATGAATGTCCCATACATTACATCCAGGATGTTTGCATGGTCTGTATAAAGTAGTGAAACGGTTGTGCTGAAAGTCTTTGGTACAAACATGGCTTTTGGGATTCAGTCGTCTGTAACATGTTCACACTAAAAGCATGTATGATTCAAGTACATTGTCTCTGTCCACAAACTGAACTCTGTATAACAGGCAAAGACCATGCAAGGTCAAATCGAAAATAAAACATCAATTAAAAAAACAAGTTGATACGCATCATATCCTAGTTTCTTCATAAACAGTTTAACGTTTGGGTTTGAGGGACATTTTTACCCTGAGGTACATTTTCAGAAGAGGCACGACTTCAACATAATATAAATCCTTCTAGGTAGGTACAACAAAATACACATATCTTAGAAATCATTAATAGTATAAGTAATACAAGGCTTTAGTAGAGAAACAAAGACCAACTGGAAAACAGGAAATGTAGAATGAAGGACACGCACATTATAAGGAAAGATATAGGATGACATAAACAAACCAGTCAAGCTTCCACAGTGTGTGTGTGTGTGTGTGTGTGTGTGTGCGCGTGTGTAGGAAAGGGTGAAGATAGACATCTTCAGAAAGGCACAGAGCTTTAGAAAAAGCATTCATCTAGAACTCACTGTTAAAGTAGTGCCAAACACAGGTAAATAAACATCTACCAAAAAATATCTAGTTAATGAAATTGGCAAGAATTATAGGAAACAAATTGTAGGCAAATATGGGATCACAAAAAGTTAACCTGCATCAGGTACAATATGAAAAGGCCATTCTTACGGTGTGTTGTATACACGTGACTGAAATGATCAACAGTACTATCGTTAGTATGATACACTGCTTCATTCACCATATCATCCTGGTTGAGGACCTGACTGCTTCATTCACCATATCATCCTGGTTGAGGACCTGACTGCTTCATTCACCATATCATTCTGGTTGAGGACCTGACTGCTTCATTCACCATATCATCCTGGTTGAGGACCTGACTGCTTCATTCACCATATCATCCTGGTTGAGGACATTACTGAGGACTTGATGCAATGAGCTTCGAAATGAATCACAGACAATTATTGTTACAGCATGTTAAGTGCAGTAATGTAATGCAAGGCAAGTTATGACTGATGTTGACTGCACAACTGACTAAGTCATACCGAAGGTGAAAGACATTGATACTTCTTGTCACATTCAGTAACCATTATTCCAAGAGGCTGTTATAAAATGTCATGTAAATTAGAGGAGGTTTCGGTTGCCGAAAATGTTTTCCGGGTCCACGTATTCCTTAACGGACTTGAGCATCCCGACGCCCACGTTAGAGATGCTGTCCTTCATCCACTCCTTCCGAAGTTTCCCAACTGGAGAGAAAGAGGGAAGAAAAATAAAAACACCAAGGAGGCGAAATCAGCACGCCTGAATGCCCAGGTGGCTGCTGGGAGACAATCAATCTTGTTAGAGTGAGTGAATAAACAGAGGGTGATAAATGCTTTTATTCAGAGAGGAGAAATGTTTTGCATGGCATGATTTATGGAGCCCAAAAGCCTATCAAACTCATTAGGCTTTGTGTGTTTCCCGGCTGGCTCTGCCTTTCCTTCTCCCATTCTCCTCCCACAGACGTCACCATGCTGTGTGTGTGTGTGTGTGTGTGTGTGTGTGTGGGGGGGGGGGGGTTCTCCTCAGGCCGAATAAAACAGCCATAAAAGTCCAAGCGTGCCATGTTCAGCTGCACCCCCCCACACACCCCTTCTGGCTGTGGGCCACTGGAGGTGGAACAGCATGGGTCAGGCCTGGCCAGGATGCCCAGCAAGGTACCAAGACCAGCACTCTGCTCTACCAGCTGTCCAAACAGACACATTCCAGAGCCCCCCCCCCCCCCCAGGACCTATGCAGGGAGTCTGGAGCTTCTGGGAGAGGAACAGGTTGTCACTGGTCCCTGAGAGGGATACAGTCAACACCAAGAACCCAACACTGACCACAGGATGTCTGGAAGCCAGGGGTTTTCATGACTTACAAATGCTGCATTGAAAATGTTCAATCCACTGTCAGTTATAGAACGGCAATAGACTCCCGCATTTACGTCATTTAGCAGACGCTCTTATCCAGAGCGACCGCATCTCCTCAAATCGTGAATAAAAGGTCACAGCAACCTCACTCCTTTTGTCAGATAAACACACAATTCATTTAGTAAGTAAATAACGAGCAAACACAATGTTGAGGAAGCAAGATTCAATCTGAAAGCAACATTGGATCCTTGAAGAGTAGGAAACCAGCAGTGTGTTTGCTCAGTGTCTGGGTAAGGGTCAAGTGTAAGGTCACGCAGTTTTTAGAACAGCACACTAGTCTATAAAACAGGCCTGAGAATGGAATGAACTTGAACAGGAGCCACGAACAAATACTTTGGTAGTACACAGAGCATACAGAGCCTTCAGAAAGTATTTATACCCCTTATTACACATTTTGTTGTGTAACAGCTTGAATTCAAATAACACCCATCTACAAATAACACCCATCTACAAATAACACCCATCTACAAATAACACCCATCTACAAATAATACCCTGTCAAGTTGGTTGACAGCCATTTTCAAGTCTTGCCATAGATTTAAGGCGAAAAATCAGGAACATTCACTGTCGTCTCCAGTGTAGATTTGGCCTTAGCTCGATTTAACTTCTTTTCATCCAAATTATTATTTTATAATAAAAAAAATAAAAAAAACACTTGTCAGGCCTTGCCAATGACAAGCATACCCGTAACTTGATGCAGCCACCGCCATGCTTGAGAATATGATAGACCACTGCACCACTCTGCAAACTAAGGCACTGCATCGCAGTTGCTAGTTGTACCACTAGAGATCCTGGTTCGAGTTCAGGCTCTGTCGCAGCCGGGAGACGCGTGGGGCGGCGCACAATTGGCCCAGCGTTGTCCGGGTTAGGGGAGGGTTTGGCCGGCAGGGATGTCCTTGTCCCATCGCGCTCTAGCTACTCGTGTGGCGGGCCGGGCGCAGTGCACACTGACACGGTCGCCAGGTGTATGGCGTTTCCTCCGACACATTAGTGTGGCTGGCTTCCTTAGTTAAGAGGGCATTGTGTCAAGAAGCAGTGCGGCTCGGCAGGGTCGTGTTTTGGAGGACGCATGGCTCTCGAGCCTCGCCTCTCCCGAGTCCGTACGGGAGTTGCAGCGATGAGACAAGACTAACTGCCAATTGGATATCACGAAATTGGTGAGAAAAAGGGGTAAAAGTAATTTAAAAAAAAATGTCAACCTTGACGAGTGGTACTCAGTGATGTGTTGTGTTTGTCTCAAACAAAAAAAGAATTTCCTTGCCACATTTTTTGCAGTTTTACTTTTTGCCTTACTGGAAACAGGAATACTTTTATTCTGTACAGGATAAAAAAATTTCACTCTGTCAATTAGGTTAGTATTGTGGAGTAATTACAATGTTGTTGATCCATCCTCAGAGTTTTTAATGGCTGTGATAGGAGAACTAACTATTTTAAAGTCACAATTGGCTTCATGGTGAAATCCCTGAGCCGTTTCCTTCCTCCCCAGCACCTGAGTTAGGAAGGACACCTGTTACTTTGTAGTGACTGGGTGTATTGATAAACCATCCAAATGTGTCATTAAAAACTTCACAACGCTCAGAGATATTCAATGTCTGCTTGTTTAGCTATACCTTTGAGCATGGTGAATCAATACACCCAGTCCCTACAAATACTCCGGCATCTACGTTAGGAAGGACGCCTGTAAGGTAGGAAACCGCTCAGGGATTTCACAATGATGCCAATGGTGACATTAAAACAGTTTAATGTCTGTGATAGAATAGGAGGATGGATCAACAACATTGTAGTTACTCCACAATACTAACCTAAATGACAGAGTGAAAAGGACAAAGCCTCTACAGAATAAAAATATTCCAAAACAGGCACCAAATTTAAACTGAAAAAATGTGGCAAAGAAATTAACTTTATGTCCTGAATAGAAAGCTTTATGTTTGGGGCAAATCCAACACAACACAGCACTGAGTACCACTCATCATATTTCCAAGAATGGTGTTGGCTGCAGTTTATGGGTATGTATGCTTGTCATCGGCAAGGACTGGGGAGTTTTTCAGGTTAAAAATGAAACGGAATAGAGCTAAGCACAGGCAAAATCCTAGAGGAAAACCTGGTTCAGTCTGCTTTCCAACAGACACTGGGAGACAAATTCACCTTTCAGCAGGATAATAACCTAAAACACAAGACCAAATCTACACTGGGGTTGCTTACCAAGAGAACAAATGTATGTTCCTGAGTGACCTAGTTACAGTTTTGACTTAAATATCTATGGCAAGACTGGAAAATGGCTGTCTAGCAATGATCAACAACCAATTTGACAAGAGGTTGAACAATATAAAACAGAATAATGTGTAAATATTGGTGTGCAAAGCGCTAAGAGACTTACCCAGAAAGACTCACAGCTGTAATCGCTGCCAAATGTGATTGTAACATGTAATGACTCAGGGGGTGGAATACTTCTCTCTGCACACCCTGACCTCGTGTAAACACAGGTTAGAATAATGTAGATTTCCTGTGGTGGCCCCTCCCACCTTGCCTTCACAGACTACATCGGTTTTCTTTGCTACACACCCCAGTGAGACTAGTTCCATTTGTCATGTGTTGATTGTGGGCAGACAAACCGCCTGTCTGCGCCCAGATAGCAGGCTGTTATTAATCACAATTACAGAGCGGGCCTCGCACCCAGGAGCTGCATCAATATCCCCTCCTCCCGGCTGCACACCCTCCTACTCAGCCCTGGCTGGCTGGCTGGGTGGCTGGCTGGGTGGGTGGGTGGCTGGCTGGGTGGCTGGCTGGGTGGCTGGCTGGCTGGGTGGCTGGCTGGGTGGCTGGCGGCCCACCATTTGGAGGGCAGTAAATACTGGGTGATAACAGCAACATCATTTACCCTGGCCCACTGCCTTCTTATATTAGCAATCTGTTCATTTTTAACCTTCCCCACCTTCAGGAGAAATTGTGATTTAATATTGCAGCTGATTCACTGCGTGCTGTTTCTGACAGCCGTGATGAATAGCCTGAAGTGATGTATGAAAACAGACGAGGCGCCTGGCAATATAGATGAGGCAGCCATTAGGGTTTGCCCTGATAGTTGTTTCACACTCGCTCCCCTGCTCACGTTTCATTTGGCCTGTGTTGAAATGAACAAAGAGCCATTTCTCTGTACTGTGGGAAACTTTGGAGGTGTGAAGGAAGCAATGAATGATCTCCAAGCCAAAACAGGAGGTTTAGAAAAAGACTGGCTCACTTCTATACAGCAGCACAGAGCCTGACAGACTGCCTTCACGGGACTTTAAACCACTGCCGTGCCGCCCATCCACGGGACTTTAAACCACTGCCGTGCCGCCCATCCACGGGACTTTAAACCACTGCCGTGCCGCCCATCCACGGGACTTTAAACCACTGCCGTGCCGCCCATCCACGGGACTTTAAACCACTGCCGTGCCGTCCATCCACGGGACTTTAAACCACTGCCGTGCCGTCCATCCATGGGACTTTAAACCACTGCCGTGCCGTCCATCGACGTAAGTGAATTGGCAAGTGAATTTTATGAATTTGTAGGTTTTGATATGAAGAAATGTTGGAAAAAGCTGAAATGGCTAGACGTAGGGGCGTGGCTAGACGTAGGGGCGTGGCTAGACGTAGGGGCGTGGCTAGACGTAGGGGCGTGGCTAGACGTAGGGGTGTTCACTTGACTACCTCCATGGTGATGCGAGAGACTTCCTCCATTGGCTAGGATCTCCTCTCTGGCAGCATGCTGGGAAAGGACAATATCAATAAACACATCATTTAACTATCACCTTAAACTATGGTTGTGTATTTTCCCTCCTGAGGTGTAACGTTTCAGGGTAGATATAATGCATGTCTCTGAGCGGTTAGGCAGTACAGATGTGGAGTGCTCCGTAGATTTACCTCCACTTGTTGGTATGTGTGTACTGGATCCGCCAGTCCTCTGTAGTTGAAGGCAAAGTAGAAGTATATACATGCACCAGAGTCATAGGTCTGAGTCACTCTGCAAGACAGGAGAAAAGGGTTTTAAACGCCATGATATACGCAACAGAAAATATACGCTTTTCCATCACTCGTCCCTCTGTAATTTATCTCCACGAGTCTACAGAGGGAAATGTCGAATTTGTTTAACCAAAATCCATTTTGTAACAATTAATGCAATTTGAAGATAATTTGAATCAGAGGGCAGGCAGACTGAGCTGAGAGGCAGACTGAGCTGAGAGGCAGACTGAGCTGAGAGGCAGACTGAGCTGAGAGGCAGACTGAGCTGAGAGGCAGACTGAGCTGAGAGGCAGACTGAGCTGAGAGGCAGAGGCAGACTGAGCTGAGAGGCAGAGGCAGACTGAGCTGAGAGGCAGAGGCAGACTGAGCTGAGAGGCAGACTGAGCTGAGAGGCAGACTGAGCTGAGAGGCAGACTGAGCTGAGAGGCAGACTGAGCTGAGAGGCAGACTGAGCTGAGAGGCAGACTGAGCTGAGAGGCAGAC
The DNA here is from genome assembly GCF_901001165.1 of Salmo trutta. Taxonomy (NCBI): domain Eukaryota; kingdom Metazoa; phylum Chordata; class Actinopteri; order Salmoniformes; family Salmonidae; genus Salmo; species Salmo trutta. The sequence continues at coordinate 7,016,154 of NC_042976.1, read as the reverse complement.
TGAGCTGAGAGGCAGACTGAGCTGAGAGGCAGACTGAGCTGAGAGGCAGACTGAGCTGAGAGGCAGGGCTTTCCCTCTGAACCTAATTCTCCCTCATGGTTGCTGAGAAGCGGAGGAGAGGTGCATTGGATCTACCACCTTGAAGAACACCCCATTATCAGGACATTAAAATGGCCATCAGTACACTCCGATTGGATTCTCTGGGCTACAATGGTTCACAACACAACATGCTTCAACACTGACTGTCCATGATTGGCTTAAAGATTGTTCCTTTCACATGAATATGCAACAAGAAGCTATAATTATTACTGTGACATTTTTTTTGCACCGTTCAAAAGATGAAAACAATGCAGGGGCTATTTGGATTAGCTATTTGTTTCTTTTTCAAGAAGTGCAGGGCTAATGTGACAAAATGAATGTTTGATTCCCTTATCATTAACAATCGATGGATATCATCCATCTTAGTAGGCATGTGTATATTTACTATAGCTCTCTCTAACCAGGGTCAAAATGTCTGCATTGAAAATGAAACTAGACCCTTATAATGCAACACTGTGCCTCAGGGATGGAAACAGCGTATAAGTGATTTTTCCTGTTTCTTTTCTGTGCCTTTTCGTTCTAATATTCCCTTTTGTTGTGGGGAGAGCTGTTGTTCCGGTGACCTGGCCTATCACTCAGCGGGTGCGCTGGCTTCTAGAGGTTAAACGGACAAATCAATCTTGTTGACAGACTGCAGACGGGAAATGAATGGCTGAAACATAATCAGGTTGGGCCCTAATTTGTCCCCAGTGAGCAAGAAGCAGGCAATGTGTGTGTTGCCAGGTCACACAGGAAGGTTACAGGATTCCTCTCCTGTCTGGTCACACTACAGGCCCACTCATAGCAGAGAACACATTTTAGATGATTGATCATATCCTATGACTCTAACACAATGGTCCAACACAGATTTTTTCAAACTACCTACAGCCCCCCGCACGGCCCACAGCCCCCCACACGGCCTACTGACCCCCTGCACGGCCCACAGCCCCCCGCATGGCCTACCGCCCCCCTGCACGACCCACAGTCCCCCGCACGGCCCACCGCCCACCCCACCGCCCCCCCCCCCCTCCGCACGGCCCACCGTCCCCCGCACGGCCCACCGTCCCCCGCACGGCCTACAGTCGTTGAATCATCTAGCTGGAGACAGGCCTTACGTAGAGGTTATGCAGAGGTTGTTTAAGATGACCTCCACAATGCCAGCAAGTGTGTTTTAGCAAGGAACAGAGACAGGTGCTAAACGTACCTGCATGAGGTCAAAGGTTGAAACTTGACTCCTCTTTCTCTACACTCTCTGACAATTCTCTCTTTGACATTCTGGCAAAGGTCCAATACCCTGAAGAAAGACAACACAGGAAACATCATGAAGATAATACCCTGAAGACAGACAACACAGGAAACGTATCATGAAGACGTGATGAAAGCCATGTCTGTTTCACATATGACACCCTATTGCCTACAGAGTCCTATAGGCCCTGGTCAAAAGTAGGGCACTAAATAGGGAGCTATAGTAGTGCATTAAATAGGGAATAGGCTGCACAACACCATGATTTCACACAGTATAACAGGAGACGCTAAGCTATCAGTTTGAGAAAAGGTGACCTCTGGCCATGAACAGTGGAGTACATTGACAGACAGAGAGAGTGGAGACTGTAGCAGTGCTAGGTAGACTGCATTATGGAGACTGCAGCAGTGCTAGGTAGACTGCACTATGGAGACTGCAGCAGTGCTAGGTAGACTGCATTATGGAGACTGCAGCAGTGCTAGGTAGACTGCATTATGGAGACTGTAGCAGTGCTAGGTAGACGGCACTATGGAGACTGCAGCAGTGCTCGGTAGACTGCACTATGGAGACTGCAGCAGTGCTAGGTAGACTGCACTATGGAGACTGCAGCAGTGCTAGGTAGACTGCACTATGGAGACTGCAGCAGTGCTAGGTAGACTGCACTATGGAGACTGCAGCAGTGCTAGGTAGACTGCACTATGGAGACTGCAGCAGTGCTAGGTAGACTGCACTATGGAGACTGCAGCAGTGCTAGGTAGACTGCACTATGGAGACTGCAGCAGTGCTAGGTAGACTGCACTATAGAGACTGCAGCAGTGCTAGGCAGACTAGCAGTGCTAGGTAGACTGAACTATGGAGACTGCAGCAGTGCTAGGTAGACTGCACTATAGAGACTGCAGCAGTGCTAGGTAGACTGTAGCAGTGCTAGGTAGACTGAACTATGGAGACTGTAGCAGTGCTAGGTAGCTGTAGCTGGGAGAGACTGGCTCACTCTCCTCTAGGCATGTGCAGCAGAGTGTGGAGAGATGGAGGAGGGGTAATGATCCCTGAACATTTGCTGGTCTGCACGCCTGATCCCTGGCCCCCCCCTCAGGCAGTCTACACAGTGGAACACTGAGCATGCCTGTGTTGGTGTCTGAGTGTGAAAGAGAGAGGGGGGGGTGGGGCATCCTCATGTGTGGGAAGAACTGTGGTTTTCTAACGGGAAGGGTTTTACACCGAATTAACAGGCTGACCCAATAATGTTGGAGATTCATGGTCCATCTGTGTCCTACTGGCCGTGTCTCACTCCATTCCTCTCTCCCCCAGCAGTGTCAGGAGGTCTTCCTTCCCACACACACAACCAGTTCATGGAGGGAGAAGGCAGGTGTGTATGAGAGAGAGTGGGAGAGGGTGCTGAGCTCTTCAAAATGACTGTGTGAGAAGAGTGTCGCACCATCAGAGATACTTGTCCATTCACAAAAAGGTTCAACTTTACCTGTCCCAAGGCACCGATGTCTCAAAGGATTCTGCGACCACACAGTAGTCCATCCCCAAGTCCTGTTGATAAAAGACAAGAACAAATTAACACAAGTATTTCTGTACTATTTGGATGTTTTTTTTTTTTTTTTAAGAGGACAATATATGAGGAAAAAAACAAGTTACTAAATGGTATTTCACAAATAAATAAAAAAATTAATAAACTGCGATTTTCACTGTGGAAATTACTGGTGCCGTGATAGCGAGGATGACAACATGCCATCCCTGACTAAACGGGGAGCTCAGACATCTCAGAGGTCTCATTCTGCAGCCTTTGTTTATTTAACATTTTATTTAAACTAGGCAAGTCAGTTAAGAACAAATTCTTATTTACAGTGACGGCCTACCCCGGCCAAACCCTCCCCTAACCCGGCCAAACCCTAACCCGGATGACGCTGGGCCAATTGTGCGCCGCCCTATGGGACTCCCAATCACGGCCGGTTGTGATACAGTGTATGTGTTCCTTCTATCTCTGGACACTGGGAGAAGAGGGGAGAACACATGGGAACAGAGGAGAAGGAGGAGGAGAGGGGAGAACACATGGGAACAGAGGAGGAGGAGAAGGAGGGGAGAACACATGGGAACAGAGGAGAAGGAAGGGAGAACACATGGGAACAGAGGAGAAGGAAGGGAGAACACATGGGAACAGAGGAGGAGAAGGGAGAACACATGGGAACAGAGGAGGAGAAGGGAGAACACATGGGAACAGAGGAGGAGAAGGGAGAACACATGGGAACAGAGGAGGAGAAGGGAGAACACATGGGAACAGAGGAGGAGAAGGGAGAACACATGGGAACAGAGGAGGAGAAGGGAGAACACATGGGAACAGAGGAGGAGAAGGGAGAACACATGGGAACAGAGGAGGAGAAGGGAGAACACATGGGAACAGAGGAGGAGAAGGGAGAACACATGGGAACAGAGGAGGAGAAGGGAGAACACATGGGAACAGAGGAGGAGAAGGGAGAACACATGGGAACAGAGGAGGAGAAGGGAGAACACATGGGAACAGAGGAGGAGAAGGGAGAACACATGGGAACAGAGGAGGAGAAGGGAGAACACATGGGAACAGAGGAGGAGAAGGGAGAACACATGGGAACAGAGGAGGAGAGGGGAGAACACATGGGAACAGAGGAGGAGAAGGAGGAGAGGGGAGAACACATGGGAACAGAGGGGGAGAAGGAGGAGAGGGGAGAACACATGGGAACAGAGGAGGAGAAGGAGAAGAGGGGAGAACACATGGGAACAGAGGAGGAGAAGGAGAAGAGGGGAGAACACATGGGAACAGAGGAGAAGGAGGAGGAGAGGGGAGAACACATGGGAACAGAGGAGAAGGAGGAGGAGAGGGGAGAACACATGGGAACAGAGGAGGAGGAGAAGGAGGAGAGGGGAGAACACATGGGAACAGAGGAGGAGAGGGGAGAACACATGGGAACAGAGGAGGAGAAGGGAGAACACATGGGAACAGAGGAGGAGAAGGGAGAACACATGGGAACAGAGGAGGAGAAGGAGGAGAGGGGAGAACACATGGGAACAGAGGAGGAGAGGGGAGAACACATGGGAACAGAGGAGGAGAAGGGAGAACACATGGGAACAGAGGAGGAGAAGGAGGAGAGGGGAGAACACATGGGAACAGAGGAGGAGAAGGAGGAGAGGGGAGAACACATGGGAACAGAGGGGGAGGAGAAGGAGGAGAGGGGAGAACACATGGGAACAGAGGAGGAGAAGGGAGAACACATGGGAACAGAGGAGGAGAAGGAGGAGAGGGGAGAACACATGGGAACAGAGGAGGAGAAGGAGGAGAGGGGAGAACACATGGGAACAGAGGGGGAGGAGAAGGAGGAGAGGTGAGAACACATGGGAACAGAGGAGGAGAAGGGAGAACACATGGGAACAGAGGAGGAGAAGGAGGAGAGGGGAGAACACATGGGAACAGAGGAGGAGAAGGAGGAGAGGGGAGAACACATGGGAACAGAGGGGGAGGAGAAGGAGGAGAGGGGAGAACACATGGGAAGAGGGGGAGGAGAAGGAGGAGAGGGGAGAACACATGGGAACAGGGGGAGGAGAAGGAGAGGGGAGAACACATGGGAACAGAGGAGGAGAAGGAGGAGAGGGGAGAACACATGGGAACAGAGGAGGAGAAGGAGGAGAGGGGAGAACACATGGGAACAGAGGAGGAGGAGAGGGGAGAACACATGGGAACAGAGGAGGAGGAGAGGGGAGAACACATGGGAATAGAGGAGGAGGAGAGGGGAGAACACATGGGAACAGAGGAGGAGAAGGGAGAACACATGGGAACAGAGGAGGAGAAGGGAGAACACATGGGAACAGAGGAGGAGAAGGAGGAGAGGGGAGATTGATTTACATAAGCATTTCACTACACTCGCAATAACATCTGCTAACCATGTGTATGTGTCCAATACAATTTGATTTGAGAAGAGGGGGAGAATAGAGGGGGAGAATAGAGGGGGAGAAGTGACCCACCCGGAGGTAAGCGATGACAAAGGTCAGTATGTAGCCTCTCTGCCCATTGTCCTCTCCAGCTGCCAGGCCCCTGGAAACAGATAACAGGGTTCATATTTAAAAACAGGTTCCTCTCTGGCCCGGTCAAGTCCCTCTGACCACAGATGCCGGTGGTGCCTGTCACTTCCCCAATGCACAGGTCAATGATTGGATCTCCATGCATCCCTGCAAGTCACCCACACATCCATCACCCGCCACGGGTAATCAAATGTTAATCTAATACTATAACTAAATCAGGAAGTGCTCATTAGGAAATCACTGTATTGATTTAGCTGTTCTTTTCTCCCCTTGTTTCTTAAAAACAAACAGAAATATCCCTTACAGACCCAGCCAATCGATCACAGGCTCTCGACAGGCGATGGTTGACTTGAAATAATGGAAAAAACTTTAAAAAAAAAGAAAAATCACCGTCTGGTAGGTGAGGTCTTTTCAATGATTAAACTCATGAATTGTTTAGAAATCTTGCCTGAGGGCACTAAGCCTGTGACCTGAGGAATGGACTGGAAGCTGTGCACTGGGCCAGGGACTTACACAATCCATAGGGTCACCAGCAATATAATGGAATTTGTCATTAGGTGGCGTTTTAATGAAAGGTTTGTTTATGATGACTATGTCCCCTCCAAATACTACCACTGCACAATCCCCCGTTCCCTGATACGTGTAAATATTGGACTATAAATTGTGCTTTCCTGTATTATTGTGATGCTAAACATGTTTATTCTATTCAGCCATTTACTTTATGTTCCTATATTTGATTATTTATTATTGTTGTTGTTGCATTGTTGAGGAGGAACCTACAAGTAATTATTTCATTGGACGGTGTACCCCACGTGTGTCCTGTTTGGACGGTGTACCCCACGTGTGTCCTGTTTGGACGGTGTACCCCACGTGTGTCCTGTACATACGACTAATAAAACTTGAAACTAGGATAGTGTGTCCTGTACATACGACTAATAAAACTTGAAACTAGGACGGTGTGTCCAGGGAAGGAGGGAGTGAGTTGCTACAGAATGATCTGGTTCTTCTGTAATGGTGTGAAACCGTGTGGCTCCTGGCAGGCTGGGGCCCAGCAGCCCTCAGGCACCTCAGACAGGGGTCGGGGCCCAGCCCAGCAGCCCTCAGACAGGGGTCGGGGCCCAGCCCAGCAGCCCTCAGACAGGGGTCGGGGCCCAGCCCAGCAGCCCTCAGACAGGGGTCGGGGCCCAGCCCAGCAGCCCTCAGACAGGGGTCGGGGCCCAGCCCAGCAGCCCTCAGACAGGGGTCGGGGCCCAGCCCAGCAGCCCTCAGACAGGGGTCGGGGCCCAGCCCAGCAGCCCTCAGACAGGGGTCGGGGCCCAGCCCAGCAGCCCTCAGACAGGGGTCGGGGCCCAGCCCAGCAGCCCTCAGACAGGGGCTTCGCAGCACCGCTTCACTACCAAGTCCCTACTCACTGACTCCTTTGGGACAACACACACACACACACACTTGTGTATATTGATTCGTTTTGCCTTTCAGTTGTCTACAGGGTCGTTACGAAGGGCAAAGAGAGACAAAATGTTTCCTGAATTCCACGAATGCAAGAGAATTGAACATGTAGGGAAAGTCAGAGGAACCCAGGTTTGTGGCTGTTGTAGCTTAAGTAGAAGACCTATTGAATGGAGAATCCCTCTCCAGCTGATAGATCACCTATTTCCACCAACTTACCCAAATGTTGCTGCGATGTCGTAAACTTGTTTTTCATGCTGCAGGACCCTCTCGCGGTCCCCTTCAAACAGAAGGGTGGCAACCACTAACTGGTGGGGGTCAAAACCCTTCAACTGGGGTAAACAGGGAAATAACCATTTAACACTTTCCAAAAAAGTACAAATTACATAAAGAGGAGTTAGGATTCCTGCCAAAGCATTAAGAACGCGTTACCTTGGTGATGTAAAACTTCTTTAACCCTTCAACAAAATGTGTGAAAATGGACGACACTTGAGGTTTCAGGGCATGACCTGTGGAAATAGAAAGAGGGTCAAGTCCCTCAACTCAAAGCCAAGTAGACCTCTGTCTTTTGGACAATACAGTTAAAAGAAACCACTGATGTCGGATATTCACACATTTGGTCTCACTTAGCCCGCCCATCTCCTCCAGGACTCCAACAGGGCAGCAGTCACATTTATTTGGGTTTGGGAACAAAAAAGGAGGAAAATTAATGGTAACGTGAATAACTTGACAAGTAACGAGTAGGCTGGCTGCGACAGGGACAATAAATCAGCGGCTTTCCAATGGGGGGGGGGGGGGGGGGGGGCTTGACACGGCTATATCAGTCTTCCTCAGCCACCACACGTTTTGGTTTGTTTCCGATCGGACACAGAAAGCGCCCATGGACAAGCAGAAACGAGGGTCTGGAGCTGATGGGACGGTTATCAATCACAGCAGGATAGAGTCCTGAGTCACGGAGACTGATCAAATCATTCCTTCCCCTCGGTCTCAGTCTCTTCATCACTTCGTTTCCTCATTGTTTCCATTCGAAATGTGACTGTGGATCTTTAGGTGTCCTGCAGCCATCACTCTTTAATTAAATAAAAGAGAGGGTGATCATACATAGTGGGTCAATTTTTCCCGCTCTCTTTAATGCGCATTTAATTGCCATTCTCATCTAACTAGCGTATTGAGATACGTGGCCCTGTATTTTCTACTACTGTCCCATTCTGAAATACAGCAGACCCTTCACTCAGCAGACAGGGTGATTCAAAAGGGAAGACAAGGCACTAATAAGCCCAAGAAGGTGTCCCATCAGAGCCCTAACTGAGGTTAAGATATTCATCTAATAAGGTGTCCCATCATAGAGCCCTGACTGAGGTTAAGATATTCATCTAATAAGGTGTCCCATCATAGAGCCCTGACTGAGGTTAAGATATTCATCTAATAAGGTGTCCCATCATAGAGCCCTGACTGAGGTTAAGATATTCATCTAATAAGGTGTCCCATCATAGAGCCCTGACTGAGGTTAAGATATTAATCTAATAAGGTGTCCCATCATAGAGCCCTGACTGAGGTTAAGATACTAATCTAATAAGGTGTCCCATCATAGAGCCCTGACTGAGGTTAAGATACTAATCTAATAAGGTGTCCCATCATAGAGCCCTGACTGAGGTTAAGATACTAATCTAATAAGGTGTCCCATCATAGAGCCCTGACTGAGGTTAAGATATTAATCTAATAAGGTATCCCATCATAGAGCCCTGACTGAGGTTAAGATATTAATCTAATAAGGTGTCCCATCATAGAGCCCTGACTGAGGTTAAGATATTAATCTAATAAGGTGTCCCATCATAGAGCCCTGACTGAGGTTAAGATATTAATCTAATAAGGTATCCCATCATAGAGCCCTGACTGAGGTTAAGATATTAATCTAATAAGGTGTCCCATCATAGAGCCCTGACTGAGGTTAAGATATTAATCTAATAAGGTATCCCATCATAGAGCCCTGACTGAGGTTAAGATATTAGTGAGAAACCGAATAGCTTCATCTTGCCTGCTTAAAGCTAAGAAGAAGTGGGAATATAGGGAGAGTAATGAGATCCCAGGGGACTGAAGAACTTTACAAAGATGTCTGGCACCAACGCTTGATTCCTTCCACCAGACCTCAAGAAACAATATTGTAAAACTTCAATAAAACAACTGCTTAAATTGTTCCCACAGTCATTTTCCCCATCGGGCTTCAATCCACAAGTCGTGCGTGCAGCTAGCTACTCCACTGGTGAAATAACAATCAACTGAACTCAATGCAATGCAGCAGAGGGCGGGGATAACGCCGCAGAGGGCGGGGATAACGCCGCAGAGGGCGGGGATAACGCCGCAGAGGGCGGGGATAACGCCGCAGAGGGCGGGGATAACGCCTCAGAGGGCGGGGATAACGCCTCAGAGGGCGGGGATAACGCCTCAGAGGGCGGGGATAACGCCTCAGAGGGCGGGGATAACGCAGCAGAGGGCGGGGATAACGCAGCAGAGGGCGGGAATAACGCAGCAGAGGGCGGGAATAACGCAGCAGAGGGCGGGAATAACGCAGCAGAGGGCGGGAATAACGCAGCAGAGGGCGGGAATAACGCAGCAGAGGACGGGGATAACGCCGCAGAGGGCAGAAGAAAAAAGCATTGTGAAGAAACGCTGCCAATGCAGTGTTCTTTTCTCAAATGGATTCCAGTTGGGTAAAGAGACACACACAAAAGCAGGCTAATTTAAAAAAAGAATGGCAGAGTGAAGGAATCAGAAATGAAAATAAGGTCAGCACCACAGCACAGGCAGTGTGGAGAGCCAGAGAGCAGTCAGAGTATGGCTTCACTCTGAGCTCCCGTGTTTACAAAGATACACAGGGCCTTCAGAAAGTATTCACACCCCTTGACTTTTTCCACATTTTGTTGTGTTACAGCCTGAATTTAAAATTGAGATTTGTCGTCACTGGCCTACACCCAATACCCCATAATGTCAAAGTGGAATTAAGCTTTCCATAACTAAAAATTAAAAGCTGAAATATCTTAAGTATTCAACCCCTTGGTTATGGCAAGTCTTTTTATATATTTTTTATTTAACGAGGCATGCTTAAGAAAAAAATCTTATTTACAACGACGGCATGCCACGGTCAAACCCTCCCCTAACCCGGACAATGCTGGGCCAATGGGACTCACGGCCGGTTGTGATACCCGGGATCGAACCAGGGTATGTAGTGACACCTCCAGCACTGAGATACAGTGCCTTAGACCACAGCGCCACTCGGGAGCCTCGAAAGTCTAAATAAGTTCAGGAGTAAGAATGTGCTTAACAAGTCACATAATAAGTTGCATGGACTCACTGTGTGCAATAAGTGATTTTTGAATAACTACCTCATCTCTGTACCTCACACATGCAATTATCTGAAAGGTCCCTCAGTCGATCAGTGAATTTCTAACACAGATTCAACCAAAGACCAGGGAGGTTTTCCAAAGCCTCGCAAAGAAGGGCACCTATTAGTAGATGGGTAAAAATATACAAAAAGTAGACATTGAATTTCCCTTTGAGCATGGTGAAGTTATCAATTACACTTTGTCTGGTGTATCAATGCACCCAGTCACTACAAAAATACAGGTGGCCTTCCTAACTAAATTGCCAGAGAAGAAGGAAACCACTCAGCGATTTCACCATGAGGCCATTGGTGACTTAAACAGTTAGTTTTCTCCTATCACAGCCATTAAACTCTAAGGACAACAATATTGTTGTTAGTGTATAATACTAACCTAACTGACAGAGTGAAAGAAGTTAGCATGTACATGCATCCTATTTGCAATAAAGCACTAAAGTAAAACTTAAAAATATATGTGGCAAAGAAATCAACTTTATGTCCTGAATACAAAGCGTTATGTTTGGGGCAAATCCAACACGTCACTGAGTAGCACTTTAAGCGTGGTGGTGGCTACATCATATTATGGGTATGTATGCTTGTCATCAGCGAGGACTAGGGAGTTTTTCAGGATAAAAATAAACGGAATAGAGCTAAGCACCGGCAAAATCCTAGAGGAAAACCTGGTTCAGTCTGCTTTCCAACAGACACTGGGAGACAAATTCACCTTTCAGCAGGATAATAACCTAAAACACAAGGCCAAATATACACTGGAGTTGCTTACCAAGACAACATTAAATGTTCCTCAGTGGCCTAGTTACAGTTGACTTAAATATCTATGGCAAGACTGGAAAATGGCTGTCTTGCAATAACCAATTTGACAAGAGGATGAACAATTAAAAAATTATAATAATGTGCAAATATTGTACAATCAAGGTGTGCAAAGCTCTTAGAGACTTACCCAAAGGTGATTTTAATATGTATTGACTCAGGGGTGTGAATACATATGCAAATTAGATATTTCTGCATTTCATTTGCAAACATTTTTAAAACTTTGTCATTATGGGGTATTGTGTGTAGATGGGGGAGAAAAAAACAACAATTGAATCCCTTTTGAATGCAGGCTGTAACACAACAAAATGTGGAATAAGTCAAGGGGTATGAATACTTTCTGAAGGCCCTGTATCAAATGGTTCCTTTACAGAGATCAAATGGCAGGGTTCAGAATGATGTTGACTTACCGAAATGAAACTGTTTGTTATCCATGAGTCGGATGGAAGCCGGTGCACACCTCTGGGAGAGAGAAAAAAAAAACATTCAGGAGTATGTGTTAAACATTTCCCCATCCCACACAGTTCTAGTGAAGTTGTCATCTGCATTACCTTCCTTAATTGAGACGAAAAACTTTTGAAATAACATTTGCTACACAACCCGAGACATGAGTAGATATTCCTGGTAGTGTGTGGATACGTCCATGACAAGCCAGGGCTCAATGGTCAATTCCTTCACTGTGTGTTAAGCTGAACCACAGTATTAACCAGGGATGGGAGCTGCATAAACCATACGCATGCAGTCATCGATGACGGCTGCATCAGCACTACCCAATCAGAGCAGGAGACGCTTCATTATCATCTCTTCCCAGAACTGGGGCTCTGCCACTCACAACCCAACCACTTTGTTTGTACACTACAATAGATCATTGATCTGCATAGTTTAGCTACTGTACATACTGTCATATAACCAAAAGATTAAAGATCACAACTACAACTCACTTTTTAATGTGATTGGATAAATGTGAACTAAATGTTGTCAGTATACAGGAGGTCTTCAATAGGAAAAGACCATACCGTACAAACACAAGATGGAAATGTAATTGACCTGCTTGGCAACCTCTCGTAAGCAGGCCACGCCCGCCTCAAAATTATGGAAGACCACCGAGCCATATTTCTGGTACTCTGGGATTGGTCGGATCTTCATCGTTACCTCGGTAACCACACCAAGGGTTCCTAGGGGAAAACACAGGGGCACATATTACAGAAACAAAAAGGTTCTCATACAAGAATAGTTTTAAAACGATAGCCTGTCATTGGTCGTGTTTTATTGTGTTACTTAAAACGATGCTTTAACTTTCCTAGCAGCTTTTAGGTTTGGGCTGGTGATGAGCAGTGGTGTAGAGAAGGACAAGCGCAACTAAACGCCGTTAACACAACTTTTTTTATTTTGCGTGACATTTACCCACATTTTGCGGAAAAATGCATTGAAAGTATAGAGAGCATTACTTAGCTCACTGAGAAAGGCGATTGGCGCTTACCAACCCGTTGTTTTTAACCACTACCTCACTGGCAGTGCCCCGTTGTTTTTAACCACTACCTCACTGGCAGTGCCCCGTTGTTTTTAACCACTACCTCACTGGCAGTGCCCCGTTGTTTTTAACCACTACCTCACTGGCAGTGCCCCGTTGTTTTTAACCACTACCTCACTGGCAGTGCCCCGTTGTTTTTAACCACTACCTCACTGGCAGTGCCTCGTTGTTTTTAACCACTACCTCACTGGCAGTGCCCCGTTGGTTTTAACCACTACCTCACTGGCAGTGCCTCGTTGTTTTTAACCACTACCTCACTGGCAGTGCCCCGTTGTTTTTAACCACTACCTCACTGGCAGTGCCTCGTTGTTTTTAACCACTACCTCACTGGCAGTGCCCCGTTGTTTTTAACCACTACCTCACGGGCAGTGCCTCGTTGTTTTTAACCACTACCTCACTGGCAGTGCCCCGTTGTTTTAACCACAGTACATGTTAATTTTCTCTCGTTATCTGGTTTCATGCTGCTCACAGGAGACCAGTAAGATTTATCGACTGGGGGTTTGAGGGAAAAAAAATAAAAAATAAAATACAGGTGTATATCAAGGGAAGTCCCGGGACACCAGGTCCTCATCACATCACCCAGGGTTCCCAGCATGACCTCTGACCCCACAGAGTATCCACTGTGTCTGCCGCTTTATGGGTTATGTTCCACCTTGGTTTAGTGACAGGTGGAATCCTCCCTACCAAGAGGAAGCTCTCCGTGTCCAAAATGGCACCCTATTCCCTACTACGTAGTGCACTACTTTTAACTAAAAGGGCACTGGTCAAGTGGAGCCGTTTCAGACGCAAACCTCGGCATTGTTGTTTTCTTAAGACAGAAAAAAAATGAACAAGATGTAAAAAAATAAAATAAAAAAGGACTATTTAAATTTAGATTCAGTTACTGGCATGGATGGACTCCCACTTGGTCCAAAATGGAAAACTAAATGGACCAAACGAATGCATCCTATTCAGCCTAGTGGTGTTGTTAAGAATTCCCTTGGAGAGATGGAGGCTCTATAAAAATCTGAACGGTGGAATGGATTGTAATAAAGCTGATCTTCTGACATCACACAGTAAATAGTGATGACCTCAGCGAGGCAAAGCCATTGTCATTACACCAGCAGTTATTAGGAAGAAAACAAAAATGTGATGTTTATTTAATAATCAGACATGTTTATTATTATTTCCATAAAAAAATTTTTTAAAAACACTGATGTTTTCCTAAAGACTTAAATGAGTGTTTATGAACGTTGACTTATTTGAGAAAATATCCACAATAACTGTCTTGGACTATTTTCGCTCTGAATTCACACAGTAATGATGTGACTCAATCATCCCCACATACCCTGGGCCTCCTCTCAGGGGGCCTGTCACACCCCCACTGTGGTGGAAGTAGAACTGAGAGAGAGAGAGACAGACAGAGACAGACAGACATAGACAGACATAGAGAGACATATTTACTTCAAACTATTTGTGTCCCTGAATTGAAGGTCATTTATAAAAAAAAAGAGATGATTGGACTAAATTAAATACATCTAGTTAGGCTTTCATTAGCGGATGTGCGTTAAGTATACATTGTAATGAGTCCAGATGGAGATCTCTGCCCGGCTTCCAGTGTATAGTCAGTAAACAGCTTGCAGTGCTTTCTTAGGCGCATGTATCCACAGCTGTGGAACACTGCAGTGCCCAGGAGTCCCTGCACTTCCTCAACCTGGCATATGGCAGTATTGTCACTGGGCTCTCACTAGGACAGGGTGGGACAGAAGGGGTGGGGGACAAGGACAGGCATGACACAGAGGCCCAAAACCAATACCCCCCCCCCCCCCCCCCCCCCCCCATAACTGCATCTCTTCTCCCACCTGGATGAAGTTAGCCAGTCAGGTTATTATACACACTGCACAGACAGGGTCAACTTACAATCTTGTTGAAGTCATGATCCCTGGGAGGAGTGTTGAGGTGAGTCTTACCTTCTGAGCCCAGGATGAAGTGGTGGATGTCTGGCCCAGTGGACATGCGTGGCCCCTGGCAGCTCTTCTCTATCACCCCTCGAGGGGTCACCACCTTTATGTGGATCACCTGGACATACGACAAACAAGATGGCAGCTCAAGTCACTTAGCTTGACTTTAAAATCACAGCAGAGAGGAGTGAAGAAATAGCCAGGTTAAAACAAGCACTATTTTGTTTGCTGAGTTCATATTCAAGGCTAAATTCTGTCAATTATTGGCAGAGCTTAAACAAAACAAGCAGGCCCCTTCGTCACAGGAAATCCAAATAGAATGGTTCCCATACATTAGCATGACGTAACTGTGTTTAAGATGGGCGCACCGGCAACCTTTTGTCCATTTACAAATCACCCAGTAAGATCAGAGTTAGTCACAGAGAGGGAACATACCAGGTCCTCAATGTTACCATATACGTTCTTCTTCATGCCTGACGCTCTAGTGGCCACCCAGCCGCCCAGCGAACTGAACTCCATGGAGTCTGGCTCATGCCCCGTACAGTAGCCTCTCTCATTGAGCTGGGGAGATTGACAAAGAAACACTCATCAGTATTCATAGGAGCAGAGTTTAGACCTACGTCGTGTAAATCAGGGTTTTCCCCAAACTCAGTCCTGGCACCCCACGGGTGCACGTTTAGGTTTCTGGCCTAGCACTACACAGCTGATTCAAATAACCAACTCATCCTCATCAAGCCTTGATTATTTGAGTCAGCTATGTTGTGCTAGGGCAAAAACCCAAACATGCACCCAAATCCTGGTGTAAACCACTAAAACCACAAGAATTTTAGATATGAAACCAAATCACAATCAAATTCCTCTTCCACCACTGGATTCAATTATGGGCTCATTAAGGGGCTTTTATGTTCAAATTATGTGCTTTATGACACCATATATTTTTTTTACAACAGCCTAAAATGAACCACAAAATATAAGTGGAGGAGAAGAAAAAAATGAAAGAGCGGAGTCAAAATATGAGTTGTTTCGGATGTGGCCTGGGCCCTGGTCTCAGTGCTGGGGGGGGGGCCCTGGTCTCAGTGCTGGGGGGGGGCCCTGGTCTCAGTGCTCTAACGGCTCCCGTCTTCCAGGTGACGTGTGAGGAGTCAGGCCGTGCGTTCATGGCACTGCTCTCCCCGACAGGCAGCTTTTAATGCAGAGCCATCTGCTCCGTCAAAAAAATGGCCCCTCTATATGAAAAGGTGGAGCCAGTTTGAGACGCAGAGCACGCATTCCTTCACGTCAAACACTGCCTCCTCAATGTTTCGAAATTAGCTTGATGGTGCCATCTGCTCATCGCCCGAGCCTCAAGCTCTAACGTAGTTACCTCTTCTCCTATTCAGACCTTCCTAGCACTCCCTGGGTGGAGAGGCATGGCAGGCTACAGGTGAAAGATCCTGTAGAAGACGGCTTATACTTACCCATCTCAACAACAATGAGCCCTTGCATGGGAGATCATTCAGCATGAAATGGCTTAGTATGTATGAGGGCAAGGCACTTACTAATCTCTCCAAATCCTGACCGATGATGCCAGCTTCAATGTGGGCGACTAAATTCTTCTCGTCGATCCACAATATGCGGTTCTGCAGATAAAAACAAAGACAAAACTAATGAGTTCATAACATTTCACTGCTTCCATCATTTAGACCACGGTTCCCGAACTGGTGGCCCGCTGGTGGTTTTATGGAGTTTTTATTGTTGGACATAAAATACTATAAAAACACCTGGAGATCAGCTCCATGTGATTTTAATTTGAGGAATCTGTTCCCAAGTATTCCCACACATAATAGAGAGACAGGGGATCATATACAAATGTAAGCAAGGTTTTCAATTATTATGTTTTAGTCAAACATATCTGTTTGGGATTCTTGCAGTCAATTTGCAGTCAAATTATTTGTAATTATGTTCCGGCTCCCCGACTATTCGCACAAGAAAAGAAATTGTCCCGTGGTTGAATCTAGTTGATGATCCCTGATTTAGACCACTAGGACAAACAAAATACAACTGTGTACAATGCCTTATGAGTTTAGCCCTGATCAAAAGCATGCTCTGTGTCCGATACATCCCATACAGGTTAGAGGGAGAGGATTTTTAACGCTTGCCGAAGTAATGTTGACAGCATATTCAAGGCTGTTCTCTAAAACTGCCTTCACCAAATGAATTACATCAAATACATTCCAGTTCTTGAGGTCTTTATTCTAGAACCCACCAAAAAAGGTCAGTATGCAGCCTTTTATAACGACTGTGAGAAAAAGCCTGATGCTATGGTGACCACAATATCTATCAACGAGAAAGGTAATAACAACCAAGCTCGTATTATTTGTTGAAGATGTGACTTTGGGGGGGGGGGGTAATTTCAGTAGCACTTGTGAGATATGAACATGTGGCTGTCGTTACTAGAGGACTGGGCCGTGGGGAGGACACAGTGTTAGTCAGATTCCAAAAGGTTAACCTCTCCAGTCACCCCCGGCCCAGCTTGAGCCATCATTCATTCTTCAGAGGTAATAAAGTGTCTGCTGCGGTCATACAGTCTTTCATGTGACTCCCTCAGACCCGCTATGCCCTGTGACCTTTGACCCAGCGCACTGGTATTTATGTCACCTCCTCAGTGACTGCTGGACTAGCAATGTCCAGACAGCCAATATATCACCTGGGTTGACAGCTGTCAAACAGCTCTATGATACAGTACTGATACTAAATGCTGTTTGCAATCGGGTTTCCTTCCCTCACAGTATTTTTCTCTGAGAAAAAAAGTTGAGCAAATTTATGATTCTCCGAAAGTAAGATAAGAGAGTGAGACAGCTGGACGTCTGAATAAGCTTTGATGTGGATATAGGAGCGTCCCCCGTGCTGACCGACCCCCACCTTTCCTGTTGCGAGAGCGTCCTCCGTGCTGACCGACCCCCACCTTTCCTGTTGCGAGAGCGTCCTCCGTGCTGACCGACCCCCACCTTTCCTGTTGCGAGAGCGTCCTCCGTGCTGACCGACCCCCACCTTTCCTGTTGCGAGAGCGTCCTCCGTGCTGACCGACCCCCACCTTTCCTGTTGCGAGGGCGTCCTCCGTGCTGACCGACCCCCACCTTTCCTGTTGCGAGAGCGTCCTCCGTGCTGACCGACCCCCACCTTTCCTGTTGCGAGAGCGTCCTCCGTGCTGACCGACCCCCACATTTCCTGTTGCGAGAGCGTCCTCCGTGCTGACCGACCCCCACCTTTCCTGTTGCGAGAGCGTCCTCCGTGCTGACCGACCCCCACCTTTCCTGTTGCGAGAGCGTCCTCCGTGCTGACCGACCCCCACCTTTCCTGTTGCGAGAGCGTCCTCCGTGCTGACCGACCCCTATCTTTCCTGTTGTGAGAGCGTCAGACATTCACAGCAAAAAAAGCTCTAACGTCTCAAAAGAAATGGCCTGTAATACTTGGCTTTCTATTGTCCATACATAGAGTATATAGCCGGTTGATCTTGTGCAAGACATTATACGATCTGTAAAACTAAGATGTATCATTAACATACAGATACAAGGTTTTACTCTAAATACAAAACCTTATGAACACCTGCTCTTTCCATGACAGACGGATCAGGTTGAAAGCTATGATCCCTTAATGACGTTACTTGTTCAACCCACTTCAGTCAGTATAGATGAAGGGGAGGAGACAGGTTAAAGGAGGATTAATAAGCCTTCCCGACAATAGAGACATCCATTGAGAATGTGTTCCATTCAGAGGGTGAATGGACAAGACAAAAGATTTAAGTGCCTTTGAACAGGGTATGGTAGTAGGTGCCAAGCGCACAAGTTTGTGTCAATAACTGCAACGCTGCTGGGTTTTTCCACGCTCAACAGTTTCCCTGTGTGTTTCAAGAATGATCCACCACCCAAAGGACATCCAGACAATTTGACACAACTGTGGGAAGCATTGGAGTCAACATTGGCCAGCATCCCTGTGGAACTCTTAACACATTGTAGAGTCCATGCCCTGACAAATTGAGGCTGTTCTGAGGGCAAAAAGGGTACACAGTGTACATTTTGTCCTATAAAAACAGTAAAGTTGTGTTGAGACAAAGTGCTTTGTGGAGCAGATCCTTGTATGGTATACAAGCATTGTTTACAGATTTACGACGTGTGACTCTCAGAGTGGAT
The DNA here is from genome assembly GCF_901001165.1 of Salmo trutta. NCBI lineage: Eukaryota > Metazoa > Chordata > Actinopteri > Salmoniformes > Salmonidae > Salmo > Salmo trutta. The sequence goes on along the minus strand of NC_042976.1, from coordinate 6,997,487 downwards.
CTAATGTGTCTCCAAGTCGGTTCATTCCCCACCATCTGGGAAGTATCCAGAGAGACGATGCAGCGGGTCTCCTCCGGAGGGCACTCTAGAGCACTGGTCACACTGGTCCCTCCTGGATGGGGGACAGGAAACTAGAGGGGTTAGAGTTAGGACTTCTCCCTGACCACATCACATGACCAGGGGAAAACTCTGGGCCCTAGCAGCAGGCTATAACCAGCACTTTCCCTGGTCAGGCCACATGGTCAAGACAGGGCATACCATTCTAATCTACAATATGTTTTAAAGTTTGGAAAACATAAATAAAACATTATAATATATTCCACTATTGGGTTTGCAACAGTAAAATACTCACCGCCGTACGGTATCAAACAAACATTGTGCTTGCATGCCAGCGCCACAATTTTCACCACATCGTTGTGGCAGTCTGCAGTGGCAAAGGATACATAATATCTTGGATGGACATTTTATCCCATGTCATTATATAATACACAGCTATATGTTAGTGTTACATCGATAACAAGAGTAGCAATGGCACAGCGTCTGCTAAATCAAATTCCAGCCATCAGTCAACACAAATTTGCAAGATAAAAAGGTGCCAGACATAACTGCAGCGAACCAATCTGCCATGATTCATGACTATACTGTACTGGGACTGGTGTATTGGATATCCAACTCCTTCCCCCTGACGCTCTTATTAAGCCACCTCTCATACATATCAATATCCCTACGCCTCGGCAGAGATTAACCCTTTAAAAAAAATTAAAAATCCCCTGAGCCAGGATGAAGATAAGCAATGCATTGTGGGAGGGAGGGAGGTGGAAACGTTGGTCGTTCAAAACAGTAGTGATGTAAAACTCACTTGGCCACACCACCATGTCTGGAACACGCTCAAATGTCTTTCCTTCTCTGAGAGCAAAGATTTCATGTAAGCAATGACCTGTTAACACAAGGTGAACGTTTTTAAATATACTACGACAAAAGCAATTATGATTGTATGATCAGTATAATTAGTGTGATGTTGATAATACTGCTGTGTTCCTATATACCACGTGTAAGAGTAAAGACGGCATCACACACTGTCTGTATGAGACCCAGCCCCCTGGAGGACCAGAGCCTTCCTCACCGTGGGCACGGAAGACCCTGTCCTCCGCCTCATTGGAGAATGGGATGCCTGTGGCCTTCAGGTTCTCTACGAATGCCTCGTTCAGTCTGGGCGGCGGCACAGCGCTGGCATTCAGGACGGGCTGGGACAAAGACATGGGAGGAGGAGGAGCCATTAACTGGTCGCTGCCGTCATTGGAATTCACACCAACAGGAGACATGAGGGTTGAAAACAAACAACACTTACTGTCGCAGGGCTTTTATGCTTCACACTGGCACCAAAGGTATTTTCAAACCAGTCCTGCAAACTGGGCAGGGTCATCCCGCTTAGCCTATACCTGGAATGAACCAAAAACACACAGGATTAAAAGAAAGCTTGACCCAAATCATAAACACATCCCCTCTGACCTAGGTGTTATGCTGGGAACTGCTGAAATACATACTGTCTGTTATGGGTATGGAGTCAGTGTGTGGTTGTTTGAGCTTAGAGGTAATTAGGTGAGCCCGGTGACCGCGCTGTCCCCGTGGCGCCAGGCCAGGCGCTCTATAATTGAACCGCTGGCACAGTAGAGGCAAACACATCAGGGAACTGTAGTCTGTCTTTGTCCAGCAGACCATTAAAAACACACTCCTTAATGAAAAGAGGAGAAACCTCATTCGCTTTCATTTCTTCCATCTCTCAAACCACGCAGAGAAAGCACAGAACAGGAAATGTTGTTGATACAACTTCAGGTAGAGACTAACAGAGGAACCATTTGCTACTCAGCGTCCTGTAAAAATCACATCGCTTAGCTTTAAGTCTGACAGGCTTTCTGTTCTGAAACCATACGTCACCATCTCTGCCTCTATCATACAGGACAAAGATAAAAAGATGTTGTGCCAAAGAAAACAGAGATCCATTCTGCAGCCAGTGTGGATCGAAGTCATGCTCAGTTATCAGAGAGAGTAGAGAGACAATAGGTTAGGCTTCTTAAAAAAAAAAAACACACAGAGATTCAAACTAATCACTTCCTACATCAGCACTCAACATATTTCCAACAATTGTTCCCATGACAACCGTTAGCATAAACAAAACAAAAGCACCGACCCGTAGTCAATGGTAAGAAGAAACATTCCATGAAAGGTAATAAAGGGAGTTTCAAACATCTGATAATCCCACTCATTGACCTGATGTCAGGGACCAAATCAAAACAAGATAAACAGAGTACAGATACCAGCCAACAGATGGCACTAGTACCCCACTCTGAATGAGGCTGGAGAGGAGTTTAATGATCATGTACACCAGGGTTTTCCCAAACTCCATCCTGGCCCTTTAGTTTTTTGGGCCTAGTACAACTCAGCTGATTCAAATAATCAAAGCTGGATGATGAGTTGGTTGTTTAAGTCAGCTGTGTTATGCTCGGGCAAAAACACACAAAAATGCACCCATGGGGGGCACCAGGACCAAGTTTGTGGAAACCCTGGCAAACACAGTTTAGCAGATGTTATAGCGGGTGCAGTGAAATGCTTATGTTACTATCTCCTAGCAACGCAGTAAAATATCAAACGAGCACACAAATAATCAATCATTTAAATACATAAAAAACAAGAAATCAAGAAATGTCGGAAGCAGTTTTAGGCGGTAGCCTGTGTAAAGCAGTGAATAACTAACATTGACAAGTCTATCAACATGTGACTAGATTATTTAGCCTACAGATCTGAGACAATCAAGATTTTCTTCGCCAGAGTAAAACAGTTGAAAATGTTGAGACAGTATACTGTACCTTTTGCCTGTAAATTCTGCTTGACCCTTCTTGTTAAAGAGGAATTTGGAGTCACTGTACCCCCAGCCATTCCACTTCATAAGCTCCTGCCTGGGAGAGAACAAGAAAAAGTTAGACAATTTAATTATGTTACGGTAGTAGAAGCTAATACTGTAATAATGCTGTCAGAGAGGACACAAGTCAAATCTGAAGGGACCAAGACAATACAAGGAAGCACTTTTAAAAGACCATGGACTTGCACCCTCATACTTGACATCCTGCTGCACAGTAGGCTAGTAATTGTATTAGTGGTCTTTTTGCAATGGGGAAAGTGTTGTAGTTCCCTTGTTTTGCTATCCGTTATTCAAAAATGGGCTTTCCACGTCATGGCTCTCCCTTTGTGTATTGGCAGTATGGGAGGCTCCAGTCACACCTAGGCCTGGTCTCAGAGGTGGTCATTCCCCAGTGGATTACACACAGACAACAACAAAAGCCTGTAGGCACAGTAACAAAATGGGGAAGAAAACCTGTTACTTTCAAACAGCATGAACAGCAGTCATCAGACAGAGAGTGGCTTAGATCTCATTCCAAGGGGGAGCAGCATGATGAATAACCATAGATGAGCATTAGGATAAAAGGTGTGGCCAACGAAGGTAGGGCATATCCTCTTAAAACAGTGTTCCAAATGAATATCCTCTTAAAACAGTGTTCCAAATGAATATCCTCTTAAAACAGTGTTCCAAATGAATATCCTCTTAAAACAGTGTTCCAAATGAATATCCTCTTAAAACAGTGTTCCAAATGAATATCCTCTTAAAACAGTGTTCCAAATGAATATCCTCTTAAAACAGTGTTCCAAATGAATATCCTCTTAAAACAGTGTTCCAAATGAATAACATTGGTCGGCTTAGCATTATTGCTAAATCAGGTTAGAGGATTCAAGAAACAAAGTTTCAACACTGAACTGAAAATGTCAGGCAGAATTTTAGTAGCTCAATATATCTACTGAATAATAAAAAATATAAAAAACTGACAGTTTAGTAATGTGTTTCTTTGTCTGTGTTAAATCACTACGCTCATACCAAGGGAATGCTTCTCAGATATTCCTCGGCAGAGGAAATAGGCCGCTACGGCAGCCGGCTAGAGGAAATAGGCCGCTACTGCAGCCGGCCAGAGGATATAGGCCGCTACGGCAGCCGGCCAGAGGATATAGGCCGCTACGGCAGCCGGCCAGAGGAAATAGGCCGCTACGGCAGCCGGCCAGAGGAAATAGGCCGCTACGGCAGCCGGCCAGAGGAAATAGGCCGCTACGGCAGCCGGCCAGAGGAAATAGGCCGCTACGGCAGCCGGCCAGGGGATATAGGCCGCTACGGCAGCCGGCCAGGGGATATAGGCCGCTACGGCAGCCGGCCAGGGGATATAGGCCGCTACGGCAGCCGGCCAGGGGAAATAGGCCCCTACGGCAGCCGGCCAGGGGAAATAGGCCCCTACGGCAGCCGGCCAGGGGAAATAGGCCCCTACGGCAGCCGGCCAGGGGAAATAGGCCGCTACGGCAGCCGGCCAGAGGAAATAGGCCACTACCCCTAGAAGGGATCCATACCTTAAGTTGGTACACGTGGTTGAGTAAAACCCATGAGGAATGCCTGCCAAACAGGCAGCCAGTGTAATTTATGAGGAGCCTGGGAAATGAGAGAGAGAGAGACATACTCTCAATGCCAGTCTATCACTGCCTGGCATCTCAACGGACCATGACACAACTCTGATGTCCTGTCACAACCTCAACAAGCAGAGGAATACAACTGCCCGGAGATTAATGAATTTATTGTTTAATTAAATGGAAGCAATGGCCGTCTGGCCTCAAAGAGCTGGGGGAATCTTTTGAAGCGACTGTAATAAATATTACACTGCATGACGATGACCAGACCATTAGGCTAGTAACTAGCTGCTAGATCAGCGCCTTATTCAAAACGTTGCCTTGTTTTGTCGCTGCAATCAAATTATTACAACAGGCAATCATATATTTTTTTTTAAGAAGAAGGTTTGTCTGTTAAGAGGACTGGCCTTAAAATGCCATTTGAAACAATGGGCGCAAAGGTTTAGGTTGTTTCTGACGTAGGTCAAATCCAGACTGACATTCCAGCAAGACCAGTTAGTCCAGCTTTGTAGCAGGCAACATTCCTACTCTCCAGTGATAAGCGCAATTCTAGAAAATGTGGGCAATGAGGGTAAATTCATGAAGGTAACATTTATGCATTCAGATAACAATACAAGTTGTACACAACATTCTTATTACATTTGGAAAATGGGGGTGGGCTCACACTGGAGAATTAGGCATAGACGGTCTTATAAAATGTCATAGTTAAAACAGTTTTGGCCACTCGTCAGCACAAAATGACCATACATTTGGCAATAGAGACCAACAAACCTGCAAAAATCTGGCTTCCAGGTTAAACCAAACTCATCATGCAAGAAAGGTAGCATTGGGGCAATTCCACAGTAATAGAGTGATGCCGAGACTCAGATTTTTCACTTAAATTGTTTATTTTATTTTATTTTTTAAAAGAGAGCCATACATAATGCAGAACAAATAATTAACATTCTTGTGGTAAAACGATGGTAACATTGATCCAAAACACAGGCCATGTCCCAGTCGACCAGAACAATGCAGGATAATGGATGGTTCAGTGTTACATGGGTGAGTGGTTCATACAATACATCCTCTACGAATTGCAAACATGGAAGTGTGATCTAAGGCATATCTGACACTAGCTGTCATAGGGTGGTAGGTAGTCTAGCGGTTGGGCCTGTAAATGAAAGGTCGCTGGTTCGATTGCCCTTGAGCAAGGCACTTAACCCTGATTTTATTTTTATGTCGCTACAGCACGATTGTGAAAGCTTAACAGCCAACTCGTCTCATTACGAACTGATTGTCAGACCACCACAGGGCTTGGCCAAATCAGATCCAAGTCCAAGTTTTACCTGCTCAACTTTGTCCCATTTCTGAATCTGGAAAAACTTTAACCTCTAGATAAAATGTGATGTGATAATATAATTAAGAATATAAAAATATGACCATTATAAATGATCCCTTCTATTCAAGAATGTATAGTAGCTAAATAGCTTATTCTGTTCATGTCACTCAAACACATTTGAGATTTCCCTAGACGTTGTTCAGAATATTGTCAGCATTTAAAACATCACCCGTAGTTTATCAAGCTAACAATATACATGTATAATGGAATAGGCTACCTTGAAATAGTCACAAACGTTGGCAAGCTGATCTTGTGGTGTTACATAAACTTCAGCTGCCCACTGTCACTAGCGGCTAGTGTGGGTCTAGCCGATTTAACTCAACTCCTAGATTTACGATGGAGTTGAGCTGCGACTAGTGGTGGCAGACTGGAGCTCCGAGGTCAGATAAAATTATGTTTTTATCAAAACCTACTAATTTCAGCACCTAAAGAATAGCCCGCAAATAAACAGAACCCTTGTGTGTAATTCCAGTCTATTCTTTGGGTTCTGAAATCAGTAGTTAGTCACACACACACACACACACACACACACACACACACACACACACACATATATATATATATATATATATATATATATATATGCATGTTATGTGGTGTCGGAGCTCCAGTCCGTCCACACTAGTCGCAGCTCAACTCCATCCTAAATCTAGGAGTTTAGTCGGCTAGTGTGGATCATATAACGCTGGCAAGCTATGACAGATTTGGTACAGTCCTAGTGTAGGATTGACCTGAACTTCAATTTCAACAGGGTGACAGATTAAACATTACTGAAACACATTCTAAATAAGTAGCCTAGCTAACTACAATGAAAAAGATTAACATAGAATACAGTCCCGCCGCACCCACTTCTATGAATGAACACTTTGTTTAAGGACCACTACCGTACATTCTGCTGGATCATTTTCTTAGCTAGCTAAATTAACGCAGAGATGTCTAAATAACAATATGTCAAGGAGGTCATCACAGTTTGTAAGACACCAATGATGTGTTTTTAAAATGACAAGAAAATGCATAACAGCTATTTCATACTGTATGACAATCACTTATAGCTAGCAGATAGCCCTCATATTCGTCCACTTCTACCCCAATACCACCGCCAATTCCTACCTCTTTCTCCGCACCGTCCCTTTATTCTCTTCCGTTGAACCGGTCGCATCAATTTTGCAATCTTTTGCGATAAACCCCGAGTCACCGTCCTCATGTTTATGTAAATGCGCTGCAATTATCCTTAATCTTTGCTGTGCAATTCGTTGCCTCTCGGAGCTATTGCTGTTTGACGCCATACTGGTTCCGTGTTTGTGCAAGGAAGGGCAGCTGTCACAGCGATAATAGGATAACAGCTAAATTGTAATCAAATCCCATCATGCTTTGCATTCAATTTGTGCTTTCAATACATGTTACAATGTTGCAAAATTGGTTACATTATCGCCTATCTTTGCTGTTACTTTAATTGCTGGTAGTCTATAGAGCACGTTTCCCCAACTGGCGGCCCGCGGGCCGAATTTCCGCGGGTGGTTTTATTTGGCACCACACATTTTCTGAGCAAAAAAGTAAAATAAAAAAATACATATTTTTATTTTTTATTGTTGTACATAAAATACTGTAAAAACACCTGGAGATCAACTCCATGTGATTTTAATTTGAGAAATCTGTTCCCAAGCATTCCCACACATAATAGAGAGACAGGTGATCATATACAAATCTAAGCAAGGTTTTCAATTATTATGTTTTAGTCAAATATTATATCTGTTTGGGATTCTTGAAGTCAATTTGCAGTCAAATTATTTGTAATTATGTTCCGGTCCCCCAACTATCCGCTCAAGAAAAAATTAAATAAAATTGTCCAGCAGCTGAATCTAGTTGATGAGAGCTACAGTCACTGGAATAGCTTATATTAGAAAAATATTTTTACAAGGCACAATGTGTGATTTACTGCTGTTCAATGGTCATTCCAAAAATTATATTGATTCTTGGAAGAATATAAATGAATGAGCTTTCTACTGTTTTCCCTTATCATCACTCCATAACAAGTATTGTAGTATAGGACTGGCTTACACGCATGTTGATTTGGACTGTCAGTTACATTCATACGAGTTTGAGAGTAGGCCTTCAGTTCATGGAAACTTGATGCCCATAGTTCTGAGGTCATCCTTTCAGGAGAAATGGCAAGAGAAAGAAATTCCAGATAAGTGTGGCATTCTCAACATGCATCAACGCAACTCTTCTTTCGCTGTGCCGGTGACTGCCTTTTTCTCAGACAGATTTGATCCATGGACAGGTAGCCTACTGATTACTTAAGCTTAGCACAGAAGCTCTCTAAATATTAGACCATGATAAATGAACTGGGCTTTGGGAGAACTGAAATTCAAAACTTTTTCAAAACACAGAGAAAAATGTTGATTTTATTATAAGAAAGTAATATAATTTAATAGCAGAAAACATACGTCATGTTGCTTAAATAATGTGTGCATGTGTCTTTAAAAATATGGTCTGGAACTTTGGTAACTACTAGGGTTGCGATCCAAACACTTAAAAGACACACCCTCGTCCACTTACCCTCGTCTTATGCCCTTGGGGGAATCCCTGTCGCCATCTTGGCGGGTGGTCCAAATGATTAGCCAAGCAAGGGAAGTTTGCAACGTAAGTCCCTCAGCCCTTGTTTTTAGTCGGCTTTGCGAGTGTACTATAATGTCACCCTGGGGCCTGAAACTCCCCAGAATTCAATTCGCGAGATTGTACATCCTCTAAGAAGACAGTGAAAACTTAAAAATGACATCAATGGAGAAGTCAACATACAAGTGTAAGTAAAAAAGAATGCAAATAAGTTAGACAATTTGCTACTATGTAAAAATGAAATGTTTTTGTTTGGTTATGTTTTGGAAATTGTAGACATAAAATATTTTCCTTCTTCAGAAGTTCCAGCTAGGCAGGCCAACGGTAGTTAGCTAATTTGCTAGCTATCAAACAGTAGGCGTATATTAAATATAAGTAGACATACACTCATAATTGACTGTAGCGCATATAAAGCACCCACCGGTGGCTGAAAACACAATCATCGCGGGATGAACGAGTGATGCATTTCCGGCCAAGAGAGGTCAATTTAAACAGTCTTCCTTCCTCTCTTTGCCCTGCAAGTGTATACTCCTCAGACGTCACGACACGTCATCAGAAGGTTCCACTTAATTTTATGGCTGAGGTGCTAAGTTTCTTATTAAGTGTTCGGACTGCAATCCTAATATATATATATTTTTTTTTTAAACCTCCCGCTTTGGACCGGATGTATCAATGTGTAGTTCATACATGTGTAATCTATGAGCATAATTACTGTTTTACCTCGATTAGCCATGAAATCCCTAGTTTGAAAGCGACTTTTTTTCTGGAAGCTATGCGGTGCCTTTTCCCTTCCATTTCCCCCCATGTGGGCCACCTTAGCAATTCGAGTTCTAGCCAATGAGCTTCAGCCCCTCGCCATTTGAGTGACAGCTAGCAAGATGCGCACACACAGCAGAGCAATGATGTGGTGCACATATCTACACATGTGACTTAGTATGCAATTTTCGGGGACCACATTTGACTGGTGAGCGCTAACAAGTATACAAAAGTACCAGAGAATCTCTAAATTAGACTAACAAGTTTTGTGCCCTTTATAGAGCCAGTGTTATTGCACTTTTTAGGAAGTTTTATATTTAATGATCTGCCTTTTTAAAATATTTTTATGTATGGAAAGTTTGATTTGAAAGAACTGTTGATTCATACTGCTTGGACAGACAGCCCACACTGCACTGCAGAATAGCAACGTTTCAGCCTAACTTTCTATTGGCTGTCATATACATCTCTGAAATAGTTTATTAGATTTATATTTGCAACACTCCAACAATGAATGATACAACAGATAATTAGGCCTAACTACCATTCACAGGATACAATGTCAATACATAACAGAAAATAATCCTTAAAAAGATCTTTGACATTAATGTTTATGGGTTTGATAAGGTTAATGTGGTAGGACCAGTACATTATGACCCAGGTCACTGAACAAGAGGTTTGAACATTTAAACTGCTCTTGTTTAACTGTGTCTCACCTCCATGAGTCACATGACAAAGTGAACATGAGGGATGACTGGAGTCTGGAGTTTCCATATGGCTCGCTGGGTCATCCTATAGAAAGTGATGCAACAATCTACTTCGTCTTTCTCCTACTCCAGTTTTTCCAGTCATAATTCAGACATTTCACTCTGATAGCAACAGACCAAAGTGAGTCTTTAATTATAAGCAAATAAATACTTTCACAAGTAGGTGAAAACTGACGAGACATGTCATTGTCAAAAGAAAAAGTTTATTCATAGAACATTTTAGTGACAAGGGGTTTCCCTATTGAAGTCTGCGAGTGGCATGTTGTGGAATAATGGTCCCAATCTCCAGATGGTAGGTTTATTTCCCTCAGGCCAGAGCATTAACTCCCAAAATAAAGTTCTGTAATGCACTGACTGCAAACAATTAGAGTCGAAGTGTATCACAGAACTTTACTTGGACAGCCACAGTGCCAACCCTTTTCACTACTCCTTCACCTGCAACATATAAGAGAGTGAAATGTAAGTTTCCTATTGATGTGCTGGGTTGATAAACACTTTGAATTAACACTGTAGTGTGGGAAAATATGTAATTATGAGGTTGGGATGACTTTCTGAACACAATATTGAAACCTAAAATTAAAATCCACCATGATTTTGAGATTAAACTGAATCAAGCACAGCTGAGTGCTTTACAAAAGTGTATTACGTGGAACTTTAACTAATTCTCTGGGCTTATTAAAACAACACAGAGAGGAGTGAATGGAAAGCCTCCTGTTGGAAACTTGGATTGATTCTCACACTCTGACACCAACCCACCCCCCCACCACACAAATGATGAAATCATACAATATCACACAGTAAGAGGCAAGATACATTTTCTTTCATAAGGTGTTTACTTTGCAGTTCAACCTTGACTATCTTCAAGGTAGTAAAGGGCAACAATTGGGGCACTCCATATGTGGAACAGATGACGTGTCTAAAAGGTTCCAAATTTGAAATCATGAATTTCTTTATGCTGAATAGCTCACTCCATGGGTAAGACACCCACGTTCATTACTCTGTTTAGCCTACTTGTTGAGTTTTTCACAAGCCACAGACTGAATTTCACAATGAAAATCTAGTACAATGGTCTACCTATAAAACAAGGTAAATATTCAACATATTCCACTTCACATTACAGTAACAAATACATGTATATTCAATACAGTTTGTAGAGTTGCTTATTGTCATGAAGTTACAAAGTACAAAATCAAACAGTGAATTAAAAGATGTTGGAATTCGATTAGCAGATGTGAAATGCCATAGCATAGCTTCATATTCTAAATGTGAAAACTATAATGAGAAGCTAAAGAAATGCAAATCATCATACGGTACCTGGTAGAAAAAAAACGGGAGCTCTTAAAGGGCAACAGCTGCAATCAAGCACGAGGGCAAACCGATAATAAAATGCAAAAACCAGTGGGCTATCTAAAATGGTTGCAGGACAAACTATCAAAGCAAGCAAGAGTTTTTCCACTTCCTAATTTCGCGGTTGACGTCCCTCTTTGGAGCCTCCATACAGTGTTCGTATTGGTGCCTTCACGCCGCTTTTACCTCATATTCTATTCTTTCAGCCCTGTGCAGTTCAGTCTGTAGCTGGAAGAATGTCGACGTGGAGCTGCCAAACGTGAACGCGTATTCGTGGGCGCGCTTGAGGAAGAAAAAAAAAAAAAAAAACGTATAATTTCAGATTGTAGAACAGTGAAGTAAGTGCACGGTGTAGTAGGTAAGGTAGCTGGAGGTAGTGAGGCTCTTTACAGATAAATTGTCGGAGCTCGTCGTATGACCACCTCATTAAGAAGACATGTTTCTAACGCTACTTAATTGCAAAGTGGTCCCAACCTCTCTGGTGTCAGAATGTTAGACTAGACGCAGTGGTTCCCAAACTTTTTAGTCCCGTACCCCTTCAAACATTCAACCTCCAGCTGCGTACCCCCTCTAGCACCAGGGTCAGCGCACTCTCAAATGTTGTTTTTTTGCCATCTTTGTAAACCTGTAATGATCTGAATCTGGGATTACAGGGACTCTCCGCAACTATATTCAATGTATGATACATTTATTAAACGTAAGAATGAGTGTGAGTTTTTTTCACAACCGGCTCATGGGAAGTGACAAAGAGCTCTTATAGGACCAGGGCACAAATAATATAATAATCAATAATTTTGGTCTTTATTTAATCATCTTATATTTAAACCTGATTTGTTAATCGAAAATTGTGAATATCTCACCACAGGTTAATGAGAAGGGTGTGCTTGAAAGGATGCACATAACTCTGCAATGTTGGGTTGTTTTGGAGAGAGTCTCAGTCTTTAAATCATTTTCCACACACAGTCTGTGCCTGTATTTAGTTTTCATGCTAGTGAGGGCCGAGAATCCACTCTCACAAAGGTACGTGGTTGCGGAGGGCATCAGTGTCTTAACAGCACGATTTGGCAAGGCAGGAAACTCTGAGCGCAGCCCAATCCAGAAATCTGGCAGTGGCTTCTGATTAAATTCAATTTTCACAGAACCGCTTGTTGCAATTTTGATGAGGCTCTCTTGTTCAGATATTGGTAAGTGGACTGGAGGCAGGGCATGAAAGGGATAATGAATCCAGTTGTTTGTGTCATCCGTTTCGGGGAAAGTACCTGCGTAATTGCGCACCGAACTCACTCAGGTGCATCGTTTTATCACATTTGACATCGTCTGTAAACTTGAGTTCATTTGCACACAAAAAAATCATACAATAATGGAAAGACCTGTGTGTTGTCCTTGTTAATGCAGACAGAGAAGAGCTCCAACTTCTTAATCATAGCCTCAATTTTGTCTCGCACATTGAATATAGTTGCGGAGAGTCCCTGTAATCCCAGATTCAGATCATTCAGGCAAGAAAAAACATCACCCAGATAGGCCAGTCGTGTGAGAAACTGGTCATCATGCAAGCGGTCAGACAAGTGAAAATGATGGTCAGTAAAAATAACTTTAAGCTCGTCTCGGCACTTCTGTATGTTGTAAAAAGCGTTACATGGTCGCTGCCCATTTTGCATAATGCAGAAAAAACACAAGAGTTCAGGGGCCTTGCTTTAACAAAGTGAATCATTTTCACTGTAGTGTCCAAAACGTCTTTCAAGCTGTCAGGCATTCCTTTGGCAGCAAGAGCCTCTCGGTGGATGCTACAGTGTTTCCTGTTTGAAGTGCAATAGCGTAATAATCAGGTTCTCTTCTATATAAGTGTGTTATTCTATTTGTGTGATATAGGATTTGTGCAATTTAGTTTTATTTGTGTGTGTTTTTGTTAGCAATAGGGTAATAGCGCAATAATGAAATTATTTTTTATTTGTATTTCTATATTACAATTTGTTTCTATTTGTCTTTGTTACTACATTTTGATATTTTAGTCTTATTTTTGAATATTTTTTTATATTTATATAGTTTGAAATGTTATGATTATTTATTTGTGTTGTTCCAAATGTCTGAATAAAAATTACAGTTAGGGGTGTTTTAGTTTTTTTTTGGCTGAAGATTCGCCCAGGGAGCCATACGAAGTAGAACCGCCACTGGTAACGGACATATACCAGGAGCTGTGCCAGGCCCGCCACGTCTGTTGACTCATCCAGCTGTAACATGGCGGTTTTGGAGCAGTGGCTTCTTCCTTGCTGAGCGGCCTTTCAGGTTATGTCGATATAGGACTCGTTTTACTATGGATATAGATACTTTTGTACCTGTTTCCTCCAGCATCTTCACAAGGTCCTTTGCTGTTGTTCTGAGATTGATTTGCACTTTTCGCACCAAAGTACGTTCATCTCTAGGAGACAGAACGCGTCTCCTTCCTGAGCGGTATGATGGCTGCGTCGTTCCATGGTGTTTAAACTTGTGTACTACTGTTTGTACAGATGGACGTGGTACCTTCAGGCGTTTGGAAATTGCTCCCAAGGATGAACCAGACTTGTAGAGGTCTACAATTTTCTTCTGAGGTCTTGGCTGATTTCTTTTGATTTTCCCATAATGTCAAGCAAAGAGTTTGAAGGTAGGCCTTGAAATACCTCCACAGATACACCTTCAATTGACTCAAAGGATGTCAATTAGCCTATCAGAAGCTTCTAAAGCCATGACATAATTTTCTGGAATTTTCCAAGCTGTTTAAAGGCACAGTCAACTTAGTGTATGTAAACTTCTGACCCACTGGAATTGTGATAGTGAATTATAAGTGAAATAATCTGTCTGTAAACAATTGTTTGAAAAATGACTTGTCATGCACAAAGTAGATGTCCTAACCGACTTTCCAAAACTGTAGTTTGTTAACAAGAAATTTGTGGAGTGGTTGAAAACGAGTTTTAATGACTCCAACCTAATTGTATGTAAACTTCCGACATCAACTGTATATATATGGTTATGTACTTGTGCACACAACTAGGCTATACTGGGGAATGTGAAATTCCTGTATTGTGTTGCAAATATCCATTCTTATGAAAGGCAACCGTGTGTCGGCTACCACCTGGTCTGGAGTCAACAGTCTGGGTCTTTTCTGGGTCTCCGGTAAAGTTACATGGACTCTGTGCACCATAACGTCTGTCTAAATGCTGTGGCTCTGCACAGGGTGCAAGGGCCTGCGACTGCTGTGCTATACAAGCTATTATAAACTGGGTGGTTTGAGCCCTGAATGCTGATTGGCTGACAGTTGTGGTATTTCAGACCGTATACCACGGGTATGACAAAACACTTATTTTTTTACTGCTCTAATTACGTTGGTAAACAGTTTATAATAGCAATAAGGCACCTCAGGGGTTTGTGATATATGGCCAATATACCACGGCTAAGGGCTGTATCCAGGCACTCCGCATTGCGTCGTGTGTATAAGAACAACCCTTAGCTGTGGTATATTGGCCATATAACACACCTCCTCGGGCCTTATTGCTTAACTGTACAAGTGCATTAAATACTTTGGCATCATCTAACCAGAAGAGGTCCCTATGTATTATACCAAGTTTCATGGGTTGCCACCCCATCTCTCTACCAGTAAGCTGTGAGGCCTGCTGGAAACAACTGGAGTACTATTGAAAACAATCACAGTGATCAATATTCTGCACAAGTGTGCCTTCAATTTAAATTTAAATTCTTATTATATTCATTGCATTCCCATTGTAGCATATATTGTGCATTCAGAAAGTATTCATACCCCTGGACTATTCCAAATTTTGTTGTGTTACAGCCTGCATTCAAAATGGATTGCATAATTTTTTTTCTTACCCATCTACACACAATAAGCCATAATGACAAAGTGAAACATGTTTTTGGACATTCTTGAAAATGTTTTGAAAATTAAATATAGACATATGTGATTTACATAAGTATTCACACCCCTGAGTCAATACATGTTAGAATCACCTTTGGCAGTGATTACAGCTGTGAGCCTTTCTGGCTCAAACCAAATCAAACTTTATTAGTCACATGAATACAACAAGTGTAGACTTGACCGTGAAATGCTTACTTACAAGCCCTTAACCAAAAGTGCAATTCAAGAAAGAGTTAAGAAAATGTTTACCAAATCAACTAAAGTAAAAAATAATAAAAAGTAACACAATAAAATAACAATAATGAGGCAATATACAGGGGGTACCGGTACTGAGTCAATATGCGGGGGTACAGGTTATTCATGTCACGTCCTGACCAGTAAAAGGGGTTATTTGTCATTGTAGTTTGGTAAGGGCGTGACAGGGGGTGTTTGTTTTGTGTGTTTCGGTGTTTTTGGTTTAGGTTCTATGTTTTCTATATCTGTTTATATCTAGTTTTCTATTTCTATGTTGGGTTTTTGGCAATGACCTCCAATTAGAGGCAGCTGGTTGTCATTGTCTCTAATTGGAGGCCATATTTAGTTGTGTTTGTTTCACTTGTGTTTTGTGGGTGGTTATTTTCTGTATAGCCTGGGAGCCTTATGGAACTGTTTTTGTCGTTTGTTTATTTTGTTTAAGTGTTTTCTTTAAATAAATTAAGAAGATGAGCACTTTACCCGCTGTGCCTTGGTCCAATCCTTATGACGCCCGTGACAATTCAGGACAGAAAGTTAATTTCTTTTCCAAATTTTTTTCAGTTTATTTTAGTTTGGTATTACAAATAGGATGCATGTTTTGGAATATTTCTATTCTGTACAGGGCTCCCGAGTGGCGCAGCGGTCTAAGGCACTGCATCTCAGTGCTAGAAGCGTCACTACAGACCCTGGTTTGATCCCGGGCTGTATCACAACTGGCCGTGATCGGGAGTCCCATAGGGCGGCGCACAATTTGGCTCAGCGTCGTCTGGGTTAGGGGAGGGTTTGGCCGGGGTAGGCCATCATTACAAATAAGAATTTGTTCTTAACTGACTTGCCTGGTTAAATAAAATACAGGCTTCCTTTTCACTCTGTGATTAAGGTTAGTATTGTGGAGTAACTGGAATGTTGTTGGTCCATCCTCAGTTTTCACCTATCACAGCTATTAAACTCTCTAACTGTTTTAAAATCCCTGAGCGGTTTCCTTCCTCTCCGGCAACTGAATTAGGAAGGACGTCTGTATCTTTGTAGTGACTGGGTGTATTCATACACCATACAAAGTGTAATTAATAACTTCACCATGCTCAAAGGGATATTTAATGTTGGCTTTTTTCTTTTTTCTTTTTTTTTTACCCATCTACCAATAGGTGCCCTTCTTCGGGAGGCATTGGAAAACCCCCCTGGTCTTTGTAGTTGAATCTGTGTTTGAAATTCATTGCTCGACTGACAGTTATCATAGATCCCTATGTGTGGTAGTCAGAGATGAGGTAGTCCTTCAAATGTCATGTTAAACACTATCATTGCTTACAGAGTGATTCCATGCAACTTATTAAGTCAAATAAAATCAAATAAAAATGTATTGGTCACATACACCTGTTTAGCAGATGTTATTGTGGGTGTAGTGAAATGATTGTGTTTCTCGCTCCAACAGTGCAGAATATCTAACATGTAATATCTAACAATTTCATAACAATACACACAAATCTAAAGTAAATATTTGGATGAGCAATGTCAGAGCAGCATAGACTAAGAGTAGAATACAGTATATACATATGAGATGAGTAATGCAAAATATGTAAATATTATTCAAGTGACTAGTGTTCCATTATTAAAGTGGCCAGTGAATTCAAGTCTATGTACACTAGAATTTGAACACCTACTCATTCATGGGTTTTTCTTTATTTTTTACTATCTTCTACATTGTAGAATAATAGTGAAGACATCAAAACTACGAAATAACACATATGGAATCATGTAGTAACCAAAAAAGTGTTAAACAAATCAAAATGTATTTTAGATTTGAGATTCTTCAAAAAGCCACCCTTTGCCTTGATGACAGCTTTGCACACTCTTGGCATTCTCTCAACCAGCTTCATGCAACTTGTAGACTTGTGTACGTGCTGCTGTGCGTTTTGTTGCTAACCGTACTTTGCTACCTGACAACTTTACAGTTTTGACTTTTTAATTACCGTTTATATTTTTGGTTTTTCCCCTCACTCTACTTTTTTTCTTTCAACTTTTTCACTCCGGACGCGTTATCTGGACGTGGTTCGTCAGGACCTCCACCAGCCGAAGCTAAGTAGTAACATTAACACGATGCCTTCTAATTGCAGTCGCTGTACTCATAATATACAGGAGAACGATCACCTTAAGGCGAGGATAGCTGTGCTGCAAGCCCAGCTTCAGACGCAATCGTTAGGCAAGGGTAATTTCAGTGTAGGAAAGGATGAAACAGCGTCTGTGCC
This sequence comes from Salmo trutta, assembly GCF_901001165.1. Classification (NCBI taxonomy): domain Eukaryota; kingdom Metazoa; phylum Chordata; class Actinopteri; order Salmoniformes; family Salmonidae; genus Salmo; species Salmo trutta. The sequence continues at coordinate 6,979,748 of NC_042976.1, read as the reverse complement.
ACCAGTAAGTACAGATAGTAACGTTAGTATAAACCCCCTCGCACAGTCCCCGTAGCCGGACAACTTTCTCATGGCTTCTGGAGGGAAATGCTGTAGGAATGCTCAACCAGTGTCGCTCATTCAGTCGACAGAAACTTTCAACCGGTTCTCCCCATTAAGCAGCGTGTCGGAGTCAGAGGCCGAGCCTTCTCTGGTCTCTACTCCTCCCGTTACGGGGTCTGAGACACCGAAGCCTCCCACCATTAGCTCTGACAAATTGAAAACCCTAGTCATTGGCGACTCCATTACCCGCAGTATTAGACTTAAAACTAATCATCCAGTGATCATACACTGTTTACCAGGGGGCAGGGCTACTGACGTTAAGGCTAATCTAAAGACGATGCTGGCTAAAGCTAAAACTGGCGAGTGTAGAGAGTATAGGGATATTGTTGTCCACGTCGGCACCAACAATGTTAGGATGAAACAGTCAGAGGTCACCAAGCGCAACATAGCTTCAGCGTGTAAATCGGCTAGAAAGATGTGTCGGCATCGAGTAATTGTCTCTGGCCCCTTCCCAGATAGGGGGAGTGATGAGCTCTACAGCAGAGTCTTACAACTCAATCGCTGGTTGAAAACTGTTTTCTGCCCCTCCCAAAAGATAGAATTTGTAGATAATTGGCCCTCTTTCTGGGACTCACCCACAAACAGGACCAAGCCTGGCCTGTTGAGGAGTGACGGACTCCATCCTAGCTGGAGAGGTGCTCTCATCTTATCTACGAACATGACAGGGCTCTAACTCCCCTAGCTCCACAATGAAATAGGGTGCAGGCCAGGCAGCAGGCTGTTAGCCAGCCTGCCAGCTTAGTGGAGTCTGCCATTAGCACAGTCAGCGTAGTCAGCTCAGCTATCCCCATTGAGACCGTGTCTGTGCCTCGATCTAGGTTGGGCAAAACTAAACATGGCGGTGTTCGCCTTAGCAATCTCACTGGAATAAAGACCTCCTCCATTCCTGTCATTATTGAAAGAGATTGTGATACCTCACATCTCAAAATAGGGCTACTTAATGTTAGATCCCTCACTTCCAAGGCAGTTATAGTCAATGAACTAATCACTGATCATAATCTTGATGTGATTGGCCTGACTGAAACATGGCTTAAGCCTGATGAATTTACTGTGTTAAATGAGGCCTCACCTCCTGGTTACACTAGTGACCATATCCCCTGCGCATCCCGCAAAGGCGAAGGTGTTGCTAACATTTATGATAGCAAATTTCAATTTACAAAAATAGATGACGTTTTCGTCTTTTGAGCTTCTAGTCATGAAATCTATGCAGCCTACTCAATCACTTTTTATAGCTACTGTTTACAGGCCTCCTGGGCCATATACAGTGTTCCTCACTGAGTTCCCTGAATTCCTACTGGACCTTGTAGTCATGGCAGATAATATTCACATTTTTGGTGACTTAAATATTCACATGGAAAAGTCCACAGACCCACTCCAAAAGGCTTTTGGAGCCATTGTCGACTCAGTGGGTTTTGTCCAACATGTCTCCGGACCTACTCACTGCCACAGCCATACTCTGGATCTAGTTTTGTCCCGTGCAATAAATGTTGTGGATCTTAATGTTTTTCCTCATAATCCTGGACTATCGGACCACCATTTTATTACGTTTGCAATCACAACAAATAATCGGCTCAGACCCCAACCAAGGATCATCAAAAGTCGTGCTATATATTCCCGGACAACCCAAAGATTCCTAGATCCCTTCCAGACTCCCTCCGCCAACCCAAGGACGTCAGAGTACAAAAATCAGTTAACCACCTAACTGAGGAACTCAATTTAACCTTGCACAATACCCTAGATGCAGTCGCACCCCTAAAAACCAAAAACATTTGTCATAAGAAACTAGCTCCCTGGTATACAGAAAATACCCGAGCTCTGAAGCAAGCTTCCAGTAAATTGGAACGGAAACGGCGCCACACTAAACTGGAAGTTTTACGACTAGCTTGGAAAGACAGTACCGTGCAGTATCGAAGAGCCCTCACTGCTGCTCGATCATCCTATTTTTCCAACTTAATTTAAGAAAATAAGAACAATCCAAAATGTATTTTTGATACTGTCGCAAAGCTAACTAAAAAGCAGCATTCCCCAAGAGAGGATGGCTTTCACTTCAGCAGTGATAAATTCATGAACTTCTTTGAGGAAAAGAACATGATCATTAGAAAGCAAATTACAGACTCCTCTTTAAATCTGCGTATTCCTCCAAAGCTCAGTTGTCCTGAGTCTGCACAACTCTGCCAGGACCTAGGATCAAGAGAGACACAAAAGTGTTTTAGTACTATATCTCTTGACACAATGATGAAAATAATCATGGCCTCTAAACCTTCAAGCTGCATACTGGACCCTATTCCAACTAAACTACTGAAAGAGCTGCTTCCTGTGCTTGGCCCTCCTATGTTGAACATAATAAACGGCTCTCTATCCACCGGATGTGTACCAAACTCACTAAAAGTGGCAGTAATAAAGCCTCTTTTGAAAAAGCCAAACCTTGACCAAGAAAATATAAATTATTGGCCTATATCGAATCTCCCATTCCTCTCAAATATTTTTGAAAAAGCTGTTGCGCAGCAACTCACTGCCTTCCTGAAGACAATGTATACGAAACGCTTCAGTCTGGTTTTAGACCCCATCATAGCACTGAAACTTGTGAAGGTGGTAAATTACCTTTCAATAGCATCAGATCGAGGCTCTGCATCTGTCCTCGTGCTCCTAGACCTTAGTGCTGCTTTTGATACCATTGATCACCACATTCTTTCGGAGAGATTGGAAACCCAAATTGGTCTACACGGACAAGTTCTGGCCTGGTTTAGATCTTATCTGTCAGAAAGATATCAGTTTGTGTCTGTGGATGGTTTGTCCTCTGACAAATCAACTGTAAATTCCGGTGTTCTTCAAGGTTCTGTTTTAGGACCACTATTGTTTTCACTATATATTTTGACTCTTGGGGATGTCATTCGGAAACATAATGTTAAATTTCACTGCTATGCGGATGACACACAGCTGTACATTTCGATGAAACATGGTGAAGCCCCAAAATTGCCCACGCTGGAAGCCTGTGCTTCTCTACACTGGCTTCCTGTTAAGGCAAGGGCTGATTTCAAGGTTTTACTGCTAACCTACAAAGCATTACATGGGCTTGCTCCTACCTATCTTTCCAATTTGGTCCTGCCGTACATACCTACACATACGCTATGGTCACAAGACGCAGGCCTCCTAACTGTCCCTAGAACTTCTAAGCAAACAGCTGAAGGCAAGGCTTTCTCCTATAGAGCTCCATTTTTATGGAATGGTCTGCCTACCCATGTGAGAGACGCAGACTCAGTCTCAACCTTTAAGTCTTTATTGAAGACTCATCTCTTCAGTAGGTCCTATGATTGAGTGTAGTCTGGTCCATGAGTGTGAAGGTGAACGGAAAGCACTGGAGCAACGAATCGCCCTTGCTTTGTCTGCCTGGCCGGTTCCCCTCTCTCCACTGGGATGCTCTGCCTCTAACCCTATTACAGGGGCGTCACTTGAGTGGGTTGAGTCACTGACGTGATTTTCCTGTCTGGGTTGGCGCCCCCCCTTGGGTCGTGTAGCCTTCCCTGTAGCTCAGTTGGTAGAGCATGGTGATTGCAACACCAGGGTTGTGGGTTCGATTCCCACGGGGGGCCAGCACAGAAAAAAATGTATGAAATGTATGCATTCACTACTGTAAGTCGCTCTGGATAAGAGCGTCTGCTAAATGACGTAAATGTAATGTAAATGTTGTGCCGTGGCGGAGATCTTTGTGGGCTATACTCGGCCTTGTCTCAGGATGGTAAGTTGGTGGTTGAAGATATCCCTCAGTGGTGTGGGGGTTGTGCTTTGGCAAAGTGGGTGGGGTTATATCCTGCCTGTTTGTCCCTGTCTGGGGGTATCGTCGGATGGGGCCACTATGTCTCCCGACCCCTCCTGTCTCATCCTCCAGTATTTATGCTGCAGTAGTTTGTGTCGGGAGGCTAGGGTCAGTCTGTTATATCTGGAGTATTTCTCCTGTCTTATCCGGTGTCCTGTGTGAATTTAAGTATACTCTCTCTAATTCTTTCTTTCTCTCTCTCTCTCTCTCTCTCGGAGGACCTGAGCCCTAGGACCATGCCTCAGGACTACCTGGCCTGATGACTCCTTGCTGTCCCCAGTCCACCTAGCCGTGCTGCTGCTCCAGTTACAACTGTTCTGCCTGCGGCTATGGAACCCTGACTTGTTCACCGGATGTGCTACCTGTCCCAGACCTGCTGTTTTCAACACTCTAGAGACAGCAGGAGTGGTAGAGATACTCTGAATGATCGGCTATGAAAAGCCAACTGACATTTACTCCTGAGGTGCTGACTTGTTGCACCCTCAACAACCACTGTGATTATTATTATTTGACCCTGCTGGTCATCTATGAACATTTGAACATCTTGGCCATGTTCTGTAATCTCTACCCGGCACAGCCAGAAGAGGACTGGCCACCCCTCATAGCCTTGTTCCTCTCTAAGTTTCTTCCTAGGTTCTGGCCTTTCTAGGGAGTTTTTCCTAGCCACCGTGCTTCTACACCTGCATTGCTTGCTGTTTGGGGTTTTAGGCTGGGTTTCTGTTCAGCACTTTGAGATATCAGCTGATGTAAGAAGGGCTTTATAAATAAATTTGATGAGGTAGTCACCTGGAATGCATTTCAATTAACAGGTGTGCCTTGTTAAAAGTTAATTTGTGGAATTTCTTTCCCAATGCGTTTGAGCCAATGAGTTGTGTTGTGACAAGGTAGGGGGAGTATACAGAAGATGGCCTTATTTGGTAAAAGACCAAGTCCATATTATGGCAAGAACAGCTCAAATAAGCAAAAAGAAACGACAGTCCATCATTACTTTAAGACCTGGAGTTCAGTCAATATGGAAAATGTCAAGAACTTTGAAAGTTTCTTCAAGTGCAGTTGCAAAAACCGTCAAGCGCTATGATGAAACTGGCTCTCATGAGGACCGCCACAGGAATGGAAGACCCAGAGTTACCTCTGCTGCAGAGGATAAGTTCATTAGAGTTACCGGCCTCAGAAATTGCAGCCCAAATAAATGCTTCACTGAGTTCAAGTAACAGACACATCTCAACATCAACTGTTCAGAGGAGACTATGTGAATCAGGCCTTCATGGTCGAATTGCTACAATGAAACCACTACTAAAGGACACCAATAAGAAGAAGAGACTCGCTTGGGCCAAGAAACACGAACAATGGACATTAGCCCTGTGGAAATGTTAGATTTTTTGTTCCAACCACCAACCACTTTGTAAGACGTGTATTTCCCACCGTAAAGCATGGAGGAGGAGGTGTTGTAGTGTGGGGGTACTTTTCTGGTGACACTGTCTGTGATTTATTTAGAATTCAAGGCACACTTAACCAGTATGGCTACCACAGCATTCTGCAACGATATGCCATCCCATCTGGTTTGGGTTTAGTGGGACTATCATTTGTTTTTCAACAGGACAATGACCCAACACACCTCCAGGCTGTGTAAGGGCTATTTTACCAAGAAGGAGAGTGATTGAGTGCCACATCAGATGACCTGGCCTCCACAATCCCCCAACCTCAACCAAATTGAGATGGTTTGGGATGAGTCGGACTGCAGAGTGAAGGAAAAGCAGCCAACAAGTGCTCAGCATATGTGGGAACTCCTTCAAGACTGTTGGGAAAGAATTCCTGGTGAAGCTGGTTGAGAGAATGCCAATGGTGTGCAAAGCTGTCATCAAGGCAAAGGGTGGCTATTTGAAAAATCTCATATAAAATATATTTTGATTTGTTTAACACTTTTTTGTTTACTGCATTACTGTTTACTGCATATGTGTTATTTCATAGTGTTGATGTCTTCACTATTATTCTACAATGTATAAAATAGTACAAATATAGAAAAATCCTTGAATGAGTGGGTGTTCTAAAACTTTTCACCGGTAGTGTATATAGGGCAGCGGCCTCTAATGTGCTAGTGATGGGTATTTAACAGTCGGATGGCCTTGAGATTGAAAAACAGCTTCTATCTCTCGGTCCCAGCTTTGATGCACCTGTACTGACCTCACCTTCTGGATGAAAGCGGGGTGAACAAGCAGTGGCTCGGGTAGTTGTTGTCCTTGATGATCTTTTTGGCCTTCCTGTGACATCGGGTGCTGTAGGTGTCCTGGGGGTCAGGTAGTTTGCCCCCGGTGAGGGGTTGGGCAGACTGCACCACCCTCTGGAGAGCTCTGCGGTTGTGGGCGGTGCAGTTGCGGAACTAGGCGGTGATACAGCCCGACAGGATGCTCTCAATTGTGCATCTGTAAAAGTTTGTGGGTTTTAGGTGCCAAGCCAAATTTCTTCAGCCTCCTGAGGTTGAAGAGGCGCTGTTGCGCCTTCTTCACCACACTGTCTGTGTGGGTGGACCATTTCAGTTTGTCAGTGACGTGTACGCCGAGGAACTTGTGACTTGTTAAGCACATTTTTACTCCTGAATTTATTTAGGCTTGCCATAAGAAAGGGGTTGAATACTAAGCTTTTAATTTTGTATTAATTTGTAAAAAAATGTAATAACATAATTCCACTTTGACATTATGGGGTATTGTGTGTAGGCCAGTGACACAAAATCTCAGTTTAAATGTATTTTAAATTCAGGCTGTAACACAACAGAATGTGGAAAAAGTCAAGGGGTGTGATTTGAATACTTTCTGAAGACACTGTAAACCTACAGTACATAAATACACGGCATCTTCACAGCATTCTGCATGAGATGACTGGGGTTATTTTGTCTGTCAGGATGATAAAATTGATAAATGTGACTCAAATTGTTAAACATTAGGCCTACCGACAATTGTTGTAATAGCTGTTGTAATAACATTATAATAACTGTAATTTCTATGTTTGTTAAAAAGTCAACCAAGATGCAATTCTAATTGCCAAATTGGGCTAAAAGGCCTATTCTAGAAACATGAATCCATGAGGGCAGAGATTATGTAAATGTTACTGGAATAAACTATTTTTTTTAAAGGTTGCATAACAAATTCCTCTCTTATGCAAATGTTGTATTGGCTGTCCAGGGCACAGGCACACTGGTCTTATGGACCAATAGGATATTGAGGGGGACGATCCCAGCGTAGCTCTCTCAGAACCCTTGACTGGTTGCTGCAGCTTGTGGGCAGGGCCATCAGACTGCTTGGATTTTTCCGTACATTTTCATACGATTAGAAGCAATATTTCCTTCATAGCCAAAACGTCGCTGCGCCGGAGTCCTTGCTTTCTGATAGTCCACCATTTTATATTGCTGTAGGTCTAAAGGATTATAAATATTTGTTTTAATATATTGGACATTGCTTTACGAAGGGACAACTCTCTATTATGATGGAAATTGAGATACCTAAAATTCATCCTAGTCAACAGGTAAATCATCTTTTGTTATATATAATATATTTAGGCTGTTATGTGAAACTATAGCACAAGGTTGACCTATAGCCTATTGACGCAATGCTAGACAATATCCTCATTGTTGAAAAAAATATATTTTATTGGATATTTCAAACTATTGAAATAAAATTAGGCTAATTAAAACTGTTCGTATGTTACCTGATTAATAAACTGTCATGTTCAACTCAATGTGCGTTTCCCATACTACTATATTATTTCATAAGATATTGTTTCGTAAGTTAATGAAATGAAACGACTGCATCGTAAATATGTTTTCTTACAGGCTATCATAATCCTATTTGTGAACTTCTAGTGCTGTAGTTTTGACATTTGTAAATACATTAGGCTACTACTGCATGTAGCTCTACAGTTTGTCTCTGCGCTGTAGTCGACAGACGCCTTCATAGAAAATTCTGCAAAGTCATGGATGGAAGTCTGGCCGGTTTATCCAACTCAATTCCGTGTGGGCGAAAAAAAGAACGGTAAAACATCCGTTTAATTTGGAAGTCCATGTGTAATGATGCAATTATCGTCAAGTAAAACATATGTCAAGGTGACGATGACGACACTTCTCCCCAGACAGTGTTTTTCATTTCATTTCAGTGCGCTTGTTTTGTGGCCGTCGGAATCCCCCCATGCGCCACTAGAGCCCCATAGCGTTTTTCCCGTAAAGATGGCATCTATTGGCCTACCAGTAACCTAACGAAACCGGCGTTAAATAAACCGACCATAGACGGTAGAGAAAGCGAGACATCTCATGGTCACATTTGTTCTGGTCGGGGCCAGTAAGTACCCCAGAGCCAGCTGTTATTGGACAGTTTCCCCATTGACATATATATTGTAAGTGGGCGTTCCCTCTCTCGCGTGAGCCATGTAAGAGATTTGATTTGATGTTAGAGATTATGGAGGAAAGCATGCTCACGTGAGAGTGGGAACGCCCACTTACAAAGATAGGAAACTTGACCATTTGTCCAATGGTTAACTGCCTCAGTAAGACATCTTTATTCATCCACCATCTTTGGGCCTATTTCGCTCCATACAACTAACTGATTGCACAATCTCAGGCTGCCCAGCCTGGAATTTAGTTTATTTTCTTTTCCATGATGTAGGCTACACAGGTCCTCTTTAGAGTTAAATTGGTTGTGTGAAATTGAGAAATATATGTAGGCTTAAGCCTTAGGCTTGTTATAATAACCCAAAAGTGTTTGTAGTTCTGTAGCTGACCTTCAAATCAAATTTGATCAAATCACATTTTATTTGTGACATGCGCCGAATACAATAGGTGTAGACCTTACAGTGAAATGCTTACTTACAAACCCTTAACCAACAATGTAGTTTTAAGAAGAAAAAAAAGCGTTAAGTAAAAAATAGATAAATAAAAAATAAAAGTAACAAATAATTAAAGCGCAGCAGTAAAATAACAATAGCGAGGCTATATACAGGGGGTACCGGTACAGAGTCAATGTGTGAGGGCACCGGTTAGTCGAGGTAATTGAGGTAATATGTGCATGTAGGTAGGGTTAAAGTGACTATGCATAGATAATAAACAGAGAGTAGCAGCAGCGTAAAAGAGGATCCATGCTGTAGAACATTTTTTGGATCTGAGGACCCATGCCAAGTCTTTTCAGTCTGCTGAGGGTGAATAGGCTTTGTCATGCCCTCTGCACGACTGTCTTAGTGTGTTTGGACCATGATAGTTTGTTGGTGATGTGGACACCAAGGAACTCGAAGCTCTCAACCTGCTCCACTACAGCCCCGTCGATGAGAATGGGGGCGTGCTCGGTCCTCCCTTTCCAGTAGTCCACAATCATCTCCTTTGTCTTGACCACGTTAAGGGAGAGGTTGTTATCCTGGCACCACACGGTCAGGTCTATGACCTCCTCCCTATAGGCTGTCTCATCGTTGTCTGTGATCAGGCCTACCACTGTTGAGTCATCTGCAAACTTAATGATGATGTTGGAGTTGTGCCTGGCCCCTCAGTCATGGGTGAACAGGGAGTACAGGAGGGGACTGAGCACTCACCCATGAGGGGCCCCCATGTTGAGGATCAGCGTGGCGGATGTGTTGTTACCTACCCTTACCACCTGGGGGCTACAGACGTGAGTGCTATATGTCGGTAGTCATTTAGGCAGGTTACCTTAGTGTTCTTGGGCACAGGCACTATGGTGGTCTGCTTGAAACATGTAGGTATTACAGACTCAGTCAGGGACAGGTTGAAAATGTCAGTGAGGACACTTGCCAGTTGGTCAGCACATGCTCGGAGTACAAGTCCTGATAATCCATCTGACCCTGCGGCCTTGTGAATGTTGACGTGTTTAAAGGTCTTACTCACATCGGCTACGGAGAGCGTTATCACACAGTCGTCCGGAACAGCTGATGCTCTCATGCATGCTTCAGTGTTACTTGCCTCGAAGCGAGCATAGAAGTAATTTAGCTCGTCTGGTTGGCTTGTGTCATTGGGCAGCTCTCGGCTGTGCTTCCCTTTTGTAGTCTGTAATAGCTTGCAAGCCCTGCCACATCCGACGAGCGTCGGAGACGGTGTAGTACGATTCAATCTTAGTCCTGTATTGATGCTTTGCCTGTTTTGATGGTTCGTCGGAGGGCATAGCAGGATTTATTATAAGCTTCCGAGTTAAAGTCTCGCTCCTTTCACTGTGGGGACGACGTCATTGATGCACTTATTGATGAAGCCAGTGACTGATGTGGTGTACTCCTCAATGCCATCTGAAGAAGTCCTGTAGCTTTGCATCTGCTTAATCTGACCACTTTTTTTTATTGACCGAGTCACTGGTGCTTCCTGCTTTAGTTTTTATTTGTAAGCAGGAATCGGGATGATAGAATTATGGTCAGATTTGCCAAATGGAGGGCGATGGAGAGCTTTGTACGCGTCTCTGTGTGGAGTAAAGTTTTTTTCCCCTCTGGTTGCACATTTAACATGCTGGTAGAAATGAGGTAAAACGGATTTAAGTTTCCCTGCATTAAAGTCCCCGGCCACTAGGAGCGCCGCCTCTGGATGAGCGTCTTCCTGTTTGCTTATTGCCGTATACAGCTCATTGAGTGCGGCCTTAGTGCCAGCATCAGTTTGTGGTGGTAAATAGACAGCTACAAAGAATATTGATGAAAACGCTTGGTAAATAGTGTGGTCTACAGCTTATCTTGAGATACTCTACCTCAGGCCCGCCTTATCTCAGCTCACTGGTCACCATAGCAACACCCACCCGTAGCACGCGCTCCAGCAGGTATATTTCACTGGTCATCCCCAAAGCCAACACTTCCTTTGGCTGCCTTTCCTTCCAGTTCTCTGCTGCCAATGACTGGAACGAACTGCAAAAATCACTGAAGCTGGAGTCTTATATCTCCCTCACTAACTTTAAGCATCAGCTGTCAGAGCAGCTTACCGATCGCTGTACCTGTACACAGCCAATCTGTAAATAGCCCACCCAACTACCACATCCCCATATTATTACTTACCCCCTTGCTCTTTTGCACCCCACTATCTATACTTGCACATCATCATCTGCACATCTATCACTCCAGTGTTAATGCTAAATTGTAATTATTTCGCCTCTATGGCCTATTTATTGCCTTACCTCCCTACTCTTCTACATTTGCACACACCCTAAATAAATTTTTCTATTGTGTTATTGAATGTACGTTTGTTTATGTGTAACTCTGTGTTGTTGTTTTTGTCACACTGCTTTGCTTTATCTTGGCCAGGTTGCAGTTGTAAATGAGAACTTGTTCTCAACTGACCTACCTGGTTAAATAAAGGTGACATGTAAAAAAACAAATAACGGCAAAAAAGACACACAATAGCACAATTGGTTGGGGGGACAATAAAACTGCACCATCTTGCTACCTTGGTTTTATCAACTGAATAACAGGTTTCCCCCTAGATTAAGTCTAAACCTGAGTTTAGTCTACTTAGTTGTTTTAACCAGATGCGTTTCTTTTGTGAAAACAAATATAGTCATCTGACACCCAAGTAGGGGCAGTAAGCAACAATGTATCATGAAACAACACAGAGGTGCATTTTGGGACAGTTTCCTGGACACAGATTAAGCCTAGTCCTGGATTTAAAAGCAAACACGAAAATGCTTTTTGGTCAAGCCTTAATGTGTGTCCAGGAAACCTTACTCTATCTCACAGCCCTGTTGTGTTACTGGCGCTTACAGTTCCTTTGGTTGGCTTGTTTTTAAAAGTGCTGTTTCTTCACCTAATACAATTGTTTTATTCTGTTTGAGTAGCTGCACATTCTGAGATGGAAGTCCAAATACAGCTACTCAAAGTCTGTCTGTTTGGTTTTAAACAAAGAGATTATTTTTGAGCATGAAAAATGTTTTTATTTACACTAATTTACAGAATCGACCAGGAAATGGATCATATATTTTTACAAGCCCAGTTCCTTATTTGTAGTCCAGACCTCCTCTGAGTGACAGATAAAGGTAACTAACATGGTATCTTAGTATATTTATACTATTCATAAAGATCAGTGAACTAACCAGTATGTTTCACAAGTATTTTGTGGATAAATACTTCACTCCACCAATATAGTTTATATCAAAATAGTTACTGAGTTATAACTTGAAGTCATTCAGCTGTTCATCCAAATAGTTACATCATCCTCTTTTTGAGACAGTCCATGAAAGGGGCCTCGAAAAGGGAGGATTCAGTCATTTGTGAATGTACACAGATCACTCATCTCTGCATGAATGTTGAGTGGTGTTGAAGTTTCAGTGACAACATGAAAAGAGGCTCTGGGAAAATCATATTTTTTTTTCCTCAAAGGGGATTCTACAATAACATCTTTTATGACACTATGAATCCATCCTGTATGATGAAAGTGTCTATAAAATGTCCCATGTATATAGAAAATGAACATAGGTCACTTCCTATACTATTGTTTACTCACTGTGTATGTATATACTGTATTCACCACATAATTCTTTTCAATTTTTTTAATTTAACTAGGCATAGCCCATTCTAATATACCTACTACTGTTTATAGCATTTTATTTACCCGAATTATATACTGTCTAAAAACACCACATATTTATATTCTGCATTCTGACACTGCTCACTCTAATATATCGATATTGGATTGTTAATTGGACTCGTTCTGACATTTCTTGACTTCTTGTTTAGATTTATAGATGATCTGTACTGTATTTGCTAGACATTCTACTGCACTGTTGTAACTAATAATCTGTGTACGCGACCAATAAGATTTCATTTGAAAATAATAAGGCTTTGTACGCCTATTTTTCAAGATTTCTTTACTCTTCTAGACTGTAAGTGATATTTGTGGGTGGTTGTGTGGGCCATTCTTCATCCTCTCCAGAGCCATAATGTATCACCTATGGTTTTGTGTACTCACTACCCAGACCAAGATTAATAGCGAGACTTACAGGCCTAACCAGACCTTGTGACTTTAAAGGTTTTAGTGGTTATGGATTAATGCTGGATTTGACGTGACACCCATGAGGCAATTAGGGTTAAACAGTTCTCAGCTGCACTGCAGAGAGAGAGAGAGAGAGAATGTTTGTTATAACTATTTCTGAATTTAAAGATGATAGGTCATGTGAATTATATAATTAAACATTGTTTTGGGGATTTTTGTGGCCATGTTTAACACTTGATTTGGTCCACAAAGTTACAACTCAATTACTTCTGCTCATTCCATTTACAAGAGTTATCTATGTCGAAATCTACACCAAGCTCTGAAATCTTTCCCACACCACATCCTCTGCACTGCCTTCCACTTTGTTAGTCATCTGATCTGTCTCTCTTTACATCCTCTCTGTTCTGTTTATGTGTCCCAGTCTCTCTGAAAGTATCGTTGACCTTCTTTTAGGCAACAAATAGACACATCCTCAGAGCTTTCCTTGTGACCTAATACGTTGGGTTAATGCAATCTCACAAGTCCTTTGTGAAATGTTTCCTTCTGTATATAAGGTCTGTGTAATGGATGTTAAGATGGGCCCCAGGGGAAACCAGCACAGTTTATCTCTGCACATTCCTGACTGAACAGGCAGCGTACTAGGAGGTCCTAGTGGTGTTGCTAGAAGGTTCGGTGTTCTAGCTATCTGGAAAAGGCATCCAATGTTTTCAGCAACGCAGCCACTCTGTAAAACTCTATTTTTACTCCGTAAAACTCAGTTTTAATTTTAAGTTGTATCAATGAACTTTTCTCCTCAGAGTGATCAATGATTTCATTGGTTTTTGAGCTAGTGATATTACATTTGACCTGCTGTCCTTTGATTTATTTGGTTGACACTAATCAAGAGAGTCACCAGCTGAGAGGCACGTCTCCTCTGTGGGTGAATAAAAAATATATATATATATTTAATCTTTATTTAACTAGGCAAGTCAGTTTTAAGAACAGTCTTATTTACAATGATGGCCTACCCCGACCAAACCCTAACCCGGATGACGCTGGGCCAATTGTGCGCCGGCCTATGGGACTCCCAATCACGGACGGTTATGATACAGCTTGGAATCAAACCAAGGTCTGTAGTGACGCCTCTAGCACTGAGATGCAGTGCCTTAGACCGCTGCGCCACTCAGGAGCAGTTGGGGAAATGGAGAAGTGCATCTATTATTCATACTGCTTCTTGCTAGTACTGCTGTCGTCAGACACCCAGAGGGACGGGGCGTGGCACTGGAGAGAGAGAGAGACAGTAGCCGTACTCCTTCACAGCAGGGAAACGCTTCCTTGTTCCTCCTCAGTGTCTTTTTCATCTGGTCACAGTCTGTGTGGTGCTTTGTGAGTTCCGGTCTAACTTGTTGTCTGTTGGCAGGACATAGACCTGATTGACATCCTGTGGAGGCAGGACATAGATCTGGGTGCGGGGCGCGAGGTGTTTGACTACTGCCAGCGTCAGAAGGAGCACGAGCTGCAGCAGCAGAGGGAACAGGAGGAGGACAAGAGGCTGCAGCAGCAGAGGGAGCAGGAGAAGGCCCTGCTTGCTCAGCTGCAGCTGGATGAGGAGACGGGGGAGTTTGTGCCCCGCCTTGCAACCAGCGGACAGCCACTTCAGACGGCTACCTCCGCCGCACCCTCTCAACTCATACAGGTACCGTACACACACACACAGCTGTCAGTCATGTCAGGGGCTGGCCACTCCCCTCCCTGGGGGGTGCAGCTGCTCTGTAGCTAGGTAACAACCTCCTCCACTGTAATTAGGGAAACACAGGTGGCTTTGTAGTTTTGCATTAGTGGATTTGGCTGTTTAGAAACTGCTCTGTGGAGAGCTTTGTCTAAGGTAGCGCAATGCTGTCTGCTCAAATTCTTACCTATTCTTTAGCAAATCAGGCATTTTCAAACACAATGTTGAAATGGATGCAGTGTTAGAATAGAGGGAATTTAGATGAAAACCTGAAGTGCTTTGAATCTTTGCTTTCAGGATGTCAGCTTCACTGTAGATGGGGATGCCATGTCATTTGATGAATGTATGCAACTGCTGGCAGAGACATTTCCTTTGGTAGAGGCAACTGAGGTAAGAATACAGGCTTTCACTATTACCTTACAAATATGCTTACAACGATTTCTAATTAAGCAATAAGGACAGAGGGGGTGTGGTAAATGGCCAATATACCACAGCTAAGGGTTGTTCTTAGCCACAACGCAACACAGAGTGCCTGGACACAGCCCTTAACCGTGGTATGTTGGCCATATACCACAAACCTCAGAGGTGCCTTATTGCTATTATAAACTGGTTACCAAAGTAATTATATATTTTTTGTCATACCCGTGGTATACTGTCTGATATACCATGGCTGTCAGCCAATCAGCATTCAGGGTTCAAACCACCCAGTTTCTAATGAACAATATATAATGTTGTATGTACTGGTCTTTTACAGTGTTTCCCTCCCTTGTTTGTGTTGTAGACGACCTCTTCCTGTCTGGACACCGTCGTAGCTCCAGCACCCAACAGCAGCCACATCATGATGAAATCTGATCCGCCAGCTTTGACCCAGCTGCCCCTACTCCCAGCCCCAATGCCCCCACAAAGGACCTCCCCAGATTTGGAGCAGGCCTGGATGGAGCTTTTGTCCCTCCCTGAGCTGCAGGTACAATACGAATATTCTACCGCCTCTATGGTGTAACAAGCACTCAAAGAATGCATGGATGGCAGCAGCCAGGTATGCATGAGAGGACATACTCACCTTTTTGTTTTGTGTGTTTGAATGGGACACAGCGGAAGAAGATACTACTCAGCTAATTCTCACTGTGGTCAGGTTCCCACATAGCACTGTTGACTCCAAGCAGTGGGAGGGAAAGCCTCAAATGGTGTGAAGCTGCTTGTGTCCTTAGTAGAACATAAAATAGCTTCTAAGCAGTTAGTGAAGGTAGTAGCATTGAAACAAGAAATAAAATACTTTACTTACAGTACAAATACAATGTGTAATTTCATGCAAAAAATGTTAGTCAATATAGGAATCCCACTTTATTTGCAATATTGAACCTGTGCAAAGTTTCACTATTGGGAATAATGGATAAAAAGGTTTGAAACCAAGGTTTAATAAATGATTAGTAAAAACTGAACAACAGCTAATCGACATGATGGTTCTATACTGCATATTACATTAACGTTACATCTTGATGTCTAATTAACGGCATGGGTTACTGGATTTGTTTTGATGCTTCTGAATCTTGTTTTCTAGCAATGTCTGAATATGGAAATGGAGGACACACGGGAGCAGACCGGAGGATATCTGCCCACTAACACCACCCCTGAGGTGCAGGATCTAAACTACAGCTTCTACCCATTGTCCAACCTGGAAGAGGTGGCATCAAACACAGAAGATGTCTGCCCACCTGAATTCATCAACACCTTTGAGGAGAGCTTTCCCAACATGGCTCCACTGGACCATCTCAGTCAGATGACCCTGAAGGCTCCAGACCTCAATACTCATTTCACTACAGACACTTTCTGTGACGTATTTTACCCAGATGTTGTCAACACAAAAGTGACCAGTGTCACCCTGCCTTGTGGCCAAGGAAATGGAGTTAACTCATTGGCAGAAATACCAAACAAGCCTACTTTTACACCAATGGAATTACAGGACCTTTCTCCTGGAGATACATTTGACAGAGACAACAAACCTGAGATAATTACAGAATGTCCAGATTCTGATTCAGGTGTTTCTGTGGAGGCAAGCTCATACTCTAGCTCTCCTGAGAAATCCATGTATGGGGACCGCTCCTTTGGTGGCTACAGCGATTCAGACATGGATGAGATGGACAGTAACCCTGGGAGTGCACAGTCTGACTACTCTGAGATGTTCTCACTGTCTTTCCAACCAGATGGCCTGCAGACACCTCTTTCTGTGTTACCTCAGCAGCGGGACAAAAAGCCCAAACATGGCAAGACTGAGCCAGATGACGAGACTGGCCACAGTGAACCCCCCTTCACTAAAGACAAGAAGAGGAGGCGCTCCGAGAAGCGTCTCTCTAGAGACGAGCAGCGAGCCAAGGCCCTCCAGATCCCCTTCACCGTGAACATGATCATCGACCTGCCTGTGGATGACTTCAACGAGATGATGTCCAAGCACCAGCTCAACGAAGCCCAGCTGGCCCTGGTCAGAGACATCCGCCGGCGGGGCAAGAACAAGGTGGCTGCCCAGAACTGCCGCAAGCGCAAAATGGAGAACATCACGGAGCTGGAATATGACCTGGACTCGCTGAAGGAGGAGAAGGAGCGACTGCAGACAGAGAAGACCAAGAATGACAGCAGCCTGCGGAAGATGAAGCAAGAGCTAAACACCCTGTACCTGGAGGTTTTCCGTCTGCTGAGGGACGAGGATGGGAAGCCCTATTCCCCGTTGGAGTACTCCCTCCAGCAGACGACCGATGGCACAGTCTTCCTCGTCCCCCGCATTAAAAAGACACTTATCAAGAAAAAGGACAGCTAGCACTTCTCTGCTTTACTACATGGTACAGCATTAGTAATAATACTATGCAAAGAATAACTTTGTAGTTGCTTGGCTTTAAGCGTTAGTAAAACAGCAGAACTGTTATATAGTTTTTGCCTACTCTTTTTGAATCTTTAATTATATTTGAGTTATTTTGTACTGGTCTCTATTTTCCCCTGATATTGTTTGTAAATACATAATTTGCTTTTGAGATATGAAAATCTGTATTGTATATATCATGTTTTTAGTATGCTAATTATATTGTTGCAATCACTGTTACTTCAAAGTCTGTTTTATAAACTTTACTGCTGATTTGCAGCTCCATTTCCTTTGTATGTCCTGACTCTTGTGCTTTTTAATGAAATAAACAGTTCATTTAGTCAGTTGGTCTCTTGCTTACTATTCAAATTAGGCCGATTCAGAAATGTACGCCTTTCCTACTAACTTCTCAGTAGTTGGTATTCAGACTAACAGACTTTCAGTGCATTTATGTAAAGAGATCCCTTTTTAATTAGGATCTTCTCAATAGACTCACTAGAATATATCGAGAGAACAGGTTCAGAATATTGGAGATCGATGAAACAAAGCCATGTAAATACACACATATTCGTCTCCTTTACAGCGCAAATTGGTAGATTTAAAAAATGCTCTGACCTTGTATATTATTTAGAGTTAGGTAAGTATTTATGAATAATACAAAAACAGGTTTGGAGAGCCTTTACGCAGTAAATATATTTGTGATTGATCCTGAAAGTTGCCATATTAAATTGTTCAAACCATTAATGTAAGTTGAGAAAAGTGTCGAAAATAAGTTGAACAGTAGGCTACACATTAATAATCCTCACTAATCAAGAAACTGTGAGGACAATGGTCCAGTCATCGTGAACCTTGTGCCAGGCTGCAGGTTTAAACGGTTACGTATGGTTCAATCCATTAGGGTTGAAATAGGCCACATGTCTGAAATGACTGCAGAACTTCTAATAGGTTAGCCTAATATGATTCACTATTTACTAGCGATCCCCAGGAACAACCACACGATCATGACAGATGACAGGAAGGTAGACTAACGACGTATTGGAATGATGCAAAATGTAAGCAAACGAACACTAAAGTGACAGTAATAAATGTATGTGGGTATAATTGATGGTGGCTACCGATAGTGGCTAATATTTAAAGCAATAAATAATGTGAAAAGTCCGGGCATATAATTAAAACAGAAATCATAAATCAACTGTAGATTTGGCGCTATGCCGTGATTTGCGTACGGCCACAGAAGCCTACAGCTTGGGTCTCTAAATGTCATCCCTTGAAGTTAAAAGGACATACAATGTAAATTCTACATAATGGCACACCGTTTCATAAACGTCACCGTGGGAAAGTTGATATGCTTCCGTTTAGCTGTCATTTGTTTTCAGCGAGCATAACGTAAAACAATTCATTTTATATTTACAATCCCCTTATGTAAACGGATACTCATTTACCTAGCTCTTATCAATAGCTCTTATACATTTGTAAATTACAAAGCAAGGAAAATGGTGTAGATGCTCTTCCAGTTGGAACCGACAGGTTGCTCGACTTTATTATTCACCTTTACTGTGTTGGAATTAAGTCAAGGTCACCGTGGCTCTGTAGACACACACACCTCTGCCACAACTCCATTTCTCAATATCTCCACCCCGGAAAGAATAGCAGGTTGAGACATTGCGTTACCTCATGGCCAAATCCAGAATAGTCAAGAAAAAAAGTGCATAAAAAGGGAAGTATGGATTATTATGAGCTGAATCCTTTAATTCTATACATTATTGTGTGTAAGCCAAAAACACTGGGGATATGGTTCCACCGGCATTTATTCAGTTATGCAACAGTGTACTCCATTGTTCAGCTACACTTCAAAAAGGTCAGCTGGATACACTTCGGGAAAAGCTCAGCAGTCACTGCACTTTCCTGGCTACCCAATGCTCCTTGATCCGACCAGTTTCTTCTGTAGCGAATGACAGAGCAGCGGAAGAATGAACGAGTAGTCCGCTAGCACTGCGCATTGTATCTGCAGTTCCAGGCCTTTTCACAAACAGTACATTTGAACGCCAAGCCTTTTCCACCCTCTTTCAAACCAATCTTTCAGAGGCTGTGTGAGGCGAACAAAACAACTATCAACTATTCATACATCAAATAAATCAGTCGTTCCTTTGAGAGATGTCTTTATTCAATAAACTCATTTATTTAATAGACATGCATAAGTATTAATTTCTTCAAACTATAATATGATACTTCAATTGTCTAACCAGGGGTTGAAAAACCACCATCCTTAATTTAGCAACTTTTTATTATTACTATTAAAAGCTATACATTAAAATTGAACATTTTATAAAAACTACACAGAGAAAAATATCAAGGACATCTATAGGGGTGTAAGTTTGAGTGAATTGAAGCATGTTCTCTGCAGACCTCCAGAGATCAGTGAGCTGTGCAAGGATCTCATCAGATCCTTCAAAATGACCTTAAATTGAGTGAATGGTACACTTTGACTCTCGAAAGGGATTAGACTCAATAGCATTTGTTCTACCTTATGAGTGTTAGTGTCTTACATAGCCTTACTGTATACTTTGAGAAATACTTAAGTCTTACCCATCCAGAAATCTCCATGTAATCCTGTCATTAGAGATTTTCAGCCTTTAATAGTCGTAATGCTTCTTTCCCGATCTGTAAATCAAGCAAAGTGGTTACTCTTACCTGCTCCATCTTTATGTTACCACTGCCTGTGAAATATTCACTTCCCTTTCCCCATGTAACGTCTGACAGCTAATAAGAACTTCCTGGTAATCTGTCGATATCTGACTCAACAGGATCTCCCAAGTGTCCAGGAACTCTAGTTAGTCTTTCTTCGCTAGCATCAGCTGATCTTGAAAGGTATAGCTAGCCATGAGGCTGACGCTCACTACCAGGCAAGACAATGCAAGCTTTTCTCCAAGGGATGCGGCTCTCGGTACTGCCTTCTCTTTCCTCTCACAACATGCTGACTTGTCCACTGTGCTGGGGCTGAAGAGGTCCTGTCTGAAAAAGTCATCTGCAATCTTCCATGCTGACCTGCTGAGGCTCAACTGAAATGGCTTGTAGCTGTAACAATCCTACTAGTGCAATGCTGGCTAGGTGATGCTTGCACCTCGCCCTAGGACTAGCCAAGACTCCCTTTCCATCCAGCCATATTTTTTTATTTATTTTTACATTTCAAGGAAGTTCAGAGAAAACAAAACATTGAGGGTATTGATTTGCAACACTTGATTAGTGATGACGGACATGAAAATAATCCAATCCTTCAATCTTTCTCTGAGCCAATGATGCACTATACTTCAAAAGACTTTACTACACAACTTTATTTAACTTTTTTTCCACTTGTCAAAAATATTTTTACAATCTAGAATGGAGTTTACTGCATACAAGTAGTGTAAAACATTTCCTCAAATTGTTGTCTGCACTAATTATAACCACTTGTTACACTAACGAAATTACTGAAATACATACTGTTCTTGAAATACAAATAATAATACACTTCATACGGAGACTTGCAATCATATTAACTTCAAAGAGAGAAAAAAAGGACAGCTCTAGCCAATTTGAGGGCCTGATGCGTCTACGCCCTTTTGACAGAACCAAGTTCTTCAAAATGACAAAGATGAGAAGACCAGAGAAAATCTATCAATCTACAACAAAATAACGAAGGAATATTCAAAACGGACTGGAGTTAGGAGTAAAAATTATATATATATATATAAAAAAAAACACTTTCTGATTCCACAGGCACAATACTTACACTTCCGATGCACAAAAGGAAAAATATAATGTGGGGGAACATCTACCACAAATAAAGGAAGGTACTAGCTACACTCTTGCACTTTGTAGCTTGTGTACAGCCTTTTTAAGGATTAGTCTCCCGTTATAGCTGCAGTAACTTTCTGACTTCTGTTCCTTTAAATGCTTTCAGACGACTGCCTAAAAGTACAGTAACCTGCAGCTTTCCTGGCAAATCCTTGCTCATCTCCTCTCCTGCTAAGAACTGAAGCCTGTTGAATGGATACAGGATAAAACAAAAATGGTTATTCTAGTGTTGCGTGGGCTCACGCTGTACTATACAGTCAGGTATGCAGAGTATTTAAAATAACAAATATGGAACATACCCTAGTGTCATAGTATCAATAGCGCTGTGAGCCATAGCCACCCCCACTTCCACTGCCTGAGCCATAGCCACCTGGAATGAACAACAGTTGACAGATGAATGTTGTGTCATCAAACAGCACATCGTCACGTCCAGCTCAGGGGAGTGAATACTCACCTCCATAGGGGCTAGCAGAGTTTCTGCCACCAAAGTCGTTTCCCTTCATGGGGCCATAGCTAGATTGCTGTCCTCTGTAGTTACCAAAGTCATTGTAATTTCCACCTCCTCCTCCTCCACCACCAAAGTTTCCTAGCAGTCAGAGATGTGTTTTTAGAAGGTCAGACATCAAATCCAATTATTGTGGGTTAGTGTGAGTGCAACTCAAAGAATAAATCACGAGCCAAGACAATATATCCTGGCTAAAACAGGCGTTTGTACCTCCCAAGTTGCCTCCGTCATTGTAGTTATTATATCCTCCTCCCTGGTTTCCATACCCAGGACCTCCTCCCCCATAACCCCCTCCACCACGTCCACCTCCGTAGCCAGGACCTCCACTATAGTTCCCACCTGCACAGAACAGGTTACAAAACAGTGTGTCTCAGATCAGAACAGGTTACAAACAGACCACTCAGATCAGGTTACAAATTGACCAGTGAGCTCAGAACAGGTTACAAATTGACCAGTGAGATCAGAACAGTGACCAAAAGCAGCGCACTCAGATTAGAACAAGCTCTCTTCTAGTAATGCATCTTTAAATCCCCCCTCATTTGATTATCCACTAATGGTAGAGAAATGTTTACCATCTCCCCCATATCCATCCCCTCCTCCATAACCTCCTCTTCCTCCACTGTAGCCTCCTGTAACACAAGACAATTATGTTTACATGTATTGTGTGATTACTGTTCTTATGTTCCAAATTTATCCCCATATCAAAATGTAAAAAGTGTTTACCTCGTCCAAAGTTGCCGCCTCTACCCATGAAGTTCCCAGAGCCACCACCCCTACCTAGAAATAAAATGCCAATATTGACAATGAAACGCATTCTAAATGTGCTTCTCTAAAACAGTCCCACAGTTTTACATTCAGTATAAAGACAGGTTATTATGCTTACTCTGGTTGGACGCTTCCATCATTTCCTGTTTTGAAAGTGCTTTTCTGACTTCGCAGTTGTGTGTGTTTATTGTGTGGTATTTTTGAGCTGAAAGGAAAACGAAAAGGGGAATACTTAGCAAACGGAACGTTTACTGATGTTTAAAATGACAAAGCTGCAACAACCACATACATACCAACAATTTTATCCACGGTGTCATTGTCATCAAATGAAACAAAGCAGAATCCCCTCTTCTTCCCAGTTGCGCGTTCCTCCATAATGTCAATGGTCTCGATCCTCCCGTAGGTCTCAAAGTACTCTCTGATATGGTCCTCCTCCGTGTCCTCCTTGATACCCCCAACAAAGATCTTCTTCACCCTCAGGTGGGCACCTGGTCTGTTGGAGTCCTGAGACAGACAAGAAGCGCAGGGCAGTGAGCACACACCGGTCAACACCTGCACAACAGCAAATGCACCTGAATGTGAAGCAGAGTTCGCTTACCTCTCTCGACACAGCCCTTTTAGGTTCGACAACACGCCCGTCCACCTTATGAGGGCGAGCTGCCATGCAGGCATCAACCTCCTCCACACAGGAGTATGTTACAAAGCCGAACCCTCTAGAGCGCTTGTTGTTTGGGTCCCGCATCACCTACATGAAACCAGCTTACATTACTTGAACAATTCAGTGGGTCTCCAAGAAATACATTGTAAATGCTAGACACGTTTTATTAAATCAAATGCGAGTGAAATGCATACATACCACACTATCTGTGAGGTTTCCCCATTGTTCAAAATGGATCCTTAAACTTTCTTCAGTGGTTTCAAAACTGAGGCCCCCAATGAACAGCTTCCTGAGCTGTTCAGGCTCCCTAGCTTCATGACCCTGTTGAATTATTCAAAACAGGAATGCATGTCACGCATAACAATGCAACTCTACAGAAAACAGCATACTATCTTTTTACAAAAAAATTGTACAGTACAAGAGTCCAATATATAAGTGTAAATGTTCTAATTTCACACCGTCCCAAAGCAGACCTACTGCATTAGAATGCAATGTGCCAGCCAGGCTGTTTAAATGGTTACAGGCAGAGACTTACATTGAGAAGAATTATATAATGCTCTGGTTATGGGTAATGGGGGGGGGGGGTAATTACAGTAATCAGCTCTGCCCAGTGTCCAACAGCAAGACAGACTTAGCTGATAAAAAAAACCCACAGAAAAACATTTTAGGAGAGTAAGTTATCTCATTAGCCACGACTCTATAACATTCTTGGAGAAACAACAACTCGCCATTTTGAAAATATTATTTAATATACTTTATAATGCAAATACCAATATTTGGTGTGTAAATTCATTTTTCAAGTTCAATGCATGCCGTACTACTAGGTATAGGCGTAGCCTGTCCTACATTGTAAGGCCTATAACGTTATTATACCGGTAGTTATGTATCCCAACAATACATTCAAGCACTCGTCTACAAACCAAAATGTATGCAACATTGAAACCGTAACACTACATGACTGGCATGATGCAATTTGATGGCCAAACGTTCAGAGACGCAGCTGTGCTAGTTAGTTAGCTAGTTAGTTAGTTAGCTAGCTAACGTTGCTTCCTCAAAAAAATGCGGTTAAGAATGCGCACATTTTATTGTTGCTGTAACATGATAATACAAAAAAAAAAAGAAATCAGTTTCCTCTAAATACACTTTACACTCTGTTACGTCCAACTGAAATATACAGAGATTGATAAACATGCATAACATCGTCACCTCCATTTCGCAGCGTATTCTCCTTGGTCCTGAGAAGAAAGGAAGCTACTCTACCACGTGATTAGAAAGAAGTCTGCGCTTGTGCAGCGGTTATAACTGATCCAGGGTCAGTTCTTGTCGTTTACCAGAATAAACCGGATAAGGCAAGCTGATTTAAAGTCAGTTCAGTATGTTTAGAAACTGTGGTCAGTTTGTTTATAGAGAGCAATAGTAATAGCGTCTTTTTGTAGGAATTAACTGCGCCGTTCTTTATACCTGAGTGACTCTGGCCAATGCCCATGGGAAAATAATGGGGTTTGGGATGAACGGCGAACATAACATCTGTGGTAAACACAGGTTTAGGAGGTCTTATACGTTTTATTCTATGATATAATCTTCATTAGCTAATGTCACTTTTGGTGAATAAAAAAAATTAAAAAATAAGTACATAAAGGCATCATAATCCATAAAGGTAATGTTAACTGACTGATATTTACCTCTGTGTGAAACCCAGACTTTATTTCCCCCATAGGAATGGCTGAACGAACCAGAGGTAACTCCGAAGATAAAACAATTAGACAGATATTTCGCCAGATGTATAAATGTGAAGCATCTGTTTAGCTTTTCCAAATATGGTAGTGGGAGAATATTTTATATATTTTTATTTAACCTTTATTTAACTAGGCAAGTCAGTTAAAACCTGTCTGGGGGGCAGTATGAAAAACGGGCCGGATGAAAAACGTACCCAATTTAAACAGGTTACTACTCTGGTCCAGAAACTAGAATATGCATATTATTAGTAGATTTGGATAGAAACCACTCTGAAGTTTCTAAAACTGTTTGAATGGTGTCTGTGAGTATAACATAACTCATATGGCAGGCAAAAACCTGAGAAAAATCCAAGCAGGAAGTGGAAAGTCTGAGAATTATAGTTCTTCTTTTGATTCTCTGTCGAAACTACAGTGTCTGTGGGGGACGTTGCACTTCCTAAGGCTTCCATTGGCTGTCAACAGCCTTCAGAAAGTGGTTTGAGCATTCTCCTGTCACTGGGCAGATAATAGGAGCTCAGTTTCTGAGTGGACTGCCTGGGGACAAAGGGATTGGATATGCGCAGTCATGCGAGCACGCCGTTCCTTCTTTTTCTTCTTGAATGAATATGCTATTGTCCGGTTGGAATATTATTGCAATTTCACGTTAAAAATACCATAAAGATTGATTTTAAACAGCGTTTGACATGCTTCTAAGTACGGTAATGGAACATTTTGACTTTTTGTCTCTGGTTCCGCGCTCGCGCGTTATGCCTTTGGATAAGTGATCCTTACGCACTAACAAAACGGAGGTATTTGTACATAAATATGGATTATTTCGAACAAAAACAACATTTCTTGTGGAAGTAGCAGTCCTGGGAGTGCATTCTGACAAAGATCAGCAAAGGTAAGAGAATATTTCTAATACTAATTCTGAGTTTAGGTTGCCCCGAACTTGGCGGGTGTCTGAATAGCTCGCCGTGATGGCTGAGCTATGTACTCAGAATATTGAAAAATATGCTTTCTCCGTAAAGCTATTTTAAAATCTGACACAGCGGTTGCATCCAGGAGTAGTCTATCTATAATTCTTAAAATAATTGTTATATATTTTGTCAACGTTTATGATGAGTATTTTTGTAAATTGGTGTGCACATTCACCGAACGTTTTGGTGGGAATACATTTTCTGAACATCACGTGCCAATGTAAAATGCTGTTTTTGGATATAAATATGAACTTTATCGAACAAAACATACATGTATTGTGTAACATAATGTCCTAGGAGTGTCATCTGATGAAGATCGTCAAAGGTTAGTGCTTCATTTAGCTGTGTTTTGGGTTTTATTGACACATGTCCTTGCTTGGAAAATGGCTGTGTGATTATTTTTGTCTATGTACTCTCCTAACATAATCTAATGTTTTGCTTTCGCTGTAAAGCCTTTTTGAAATCGGACAATGTGGTTACATCAAGGAGAAGTGTATCTTTAAAATGGTGTAAAATAGTTGTATGTTTGAAAAAAGTTGAATTATGACATTTAGTTGTTTTTGAATTTGCCGCCCTGATATTTCACTGGCTGTGTCACGCTAGCGTCCCACGTAGCCCATAGAAGTTAAGAACAAATTCTTATTTACAATGACGGCCTAGCCCGGCCAAACCCAATTGTGCACCACCCTATGGGACTCCCAATAACAGCCAGTTGTGATACAGCCTGGAATTAAACCAGGGTCTGTAGTGACACCTCTAGCACTGAGATGCAATGCCTTAGACCGCTGCGCCACTCTGGAGCCCCAAAATGGAACAAGATTGATTTTGGCCGACATTCTGCATATTTTGTCATCAATTAAACATTTGATCTCAATACAGTTTTCTATTCCCAAAACTATAATATATAATATGTTATGAACAGAGTGTACTAAAGCGAATTGAATTATTGCACACGCCACTTCACAGATGGAAATATGCAGATGTGTGCTAGAACGCGCCAATAGGATCTCACTAGCTTGTGCTTGACTCTGCCCACCTCCTTGGTAGTTCTGGCCACTATGACTCATTTGTTCCCAATGGAAACTGTGGTCTATCTTGATTTAATTATACAAATCTTTGATAACTCTTTCCGTTTTTTTAGGACTACAAGCTGGCGATACCCCAGGGGGTCGTCGCTAGTTACCACAGCCATAAAGTCATAAACCCCGCCCATTTCTAAATGTATCTTCGTAAAATCTTATTTTAAACCTAACCTCAACCCTAACCTTAACTACACTGCTAACCTTATGCCTAACCTTAAATTAAGATTTTTTAAAAAAAGCAAACGTTTGTTTTCATGAATTTTTACGTTATAGCCAATTTACACTTTGTGGCTGTGGTAACTAGTGGAAACCATACCCCAGAGCCGTATAGAGTTCGGCTGGGGCTGCGTTCAGTATATAAAAACATAATAGTACGTTCAATTGAACGAAAACAATTGTGTACTGATGTTGCACTGTTTTTGGTGACATATTGTTGATGCAACAAGCAAAACAGAGCAGCGAATTTAACTGACGTTTTTATTGATTAGCATTCGGGATAACGTGTATCCAAGTCTGTACTGTGTGTATCGTCAACAAATTGCATATCTGTTTTCACTGGACATATTCATAGTTTTTGAAAATGATCAGAAATAAACAACACAACACGGAATAATCACTTAGCAACAGCAAACTGTCGCTCTCTGAACATTCAGACAGAACCAGCATTGGCCCAACTCTCTATAGCCTAAATATGACTATTGTAAATCAAATAAATTTGTATTTGTCACATACACATGGTTAGCAGATGTTAATACGAGTGTAGCGAAGTGCTTGTGCTTCTAGTAACGACTATGCAGTAAAATCTAACAAGTAATCTAACAAATTTACAACAACTACCTTATACACACAAATACACACAAATGTAAAGGGATGAATAAGAATATGTACATATAAATATATGGATGAGCGATGGCGTGCGGCATAGGCAAGATGCAGTAGATGGTATAGAATACAGTATATACATATGAGATGATTAGGATGTAGGATATGTAAACATTATTAAAGCGGCGTTATTTAAAGTGACTAGTGATCATTTTATTAAGTCTGTTTATTTAAGTGGCCAGAGATTTGAGTCTGTATGTTGGCAGCAGCCTCTCTATGTTAGTGATGGCTGTTTAACAGTCTGATGACCTTGAGATAGAAGCTGTTTTTCAGCCTCGGTCCCAGCTTTGATGCACCTGTACTGACCTCGCCTTCTGGATGATAGCGGGGTGAACAGGCAGTGGCTCGGGTGGTTGTTGTCCTTGATGATCTTTTTGGCCTTTGGGTGCTGTAGGTGTCCTGGAGGGCAGGTAGTTTGCCCCTGGTGATGCGTTGTGCAGACCTCACTACCCTCTGGAGAGCCTTGCGGTTGAGGGCGGTGCAATTGCAGTACCAGGCGGTGATACAGCCCGACAGGATGCTCTCAATTGTGCATCTGTAAAAGTTTGTGACTGTTTTAGATGACATGAAACATTTCTTCAGCCTCCTCGCTTTCACCAAGCTGTCTGTGTGGGTGGACCATTTCAGTTTGTCTGTGATATGTACGCCGAGGAACTTCAGATGTTCCACCTTCTCCACTACTGTCCAGTCGATGTGGATGGGGGGGTGCTCCCTCTGCTGTTTCCTGAAGTCCACGATCATCTCCTTTGTTTTGTTGACTTTGAGTGAGAGGTTGTTTTCCTGACACCACACTCTGAGGGCCCCCACCTCCTCACTGTAGGCTGTCTCGACCACTGTAGTATTGTCTGCAAACTTGATGATTGAGTTGGAAGCGTACATGGCCCCGCAGTCATGGGTGAACAGGGAGTACAGGAGAGGGCTGAGAACGCAGTCCAGGACCCAGTTGCACAGGGTGGGGTCGAGACCCAGGGTTGGAGTGGGTCTAGGGTATCAGGTAGGGTGGAGGTGATATGATCTTTGACTAGTCTCTCAGAGCACTTCATGATGACAGAGGTGAGTGCAATGGGGCGATAGTCATTTAGTTCAGTTACCTTAGCTTTCTTGGGAACAGGAACAATGGTGGCCATCTTGAAGCATGTGGGGACAATAGACTGGGATAGGGATTGGTTGAATATGTCCGTAAACACACCAGCCAGCTGGTCTGCGCATGCTCTGAGGACGCGGCTAGGGACGCTGTCTGGGCCGTCAGCCTTGCGAGGATTAACACGTTTAAATGTTTTACTCACGTTGGCCACGGAGAAGGAGAGCCCACATGCTTTGGTAGCTGGCCGTGTCAGTGGCACTGTATTGTCCTCAAAGCGAGCAAAGAAGTTGTTTAATTTGTCTGGGAGCAAGAAGTCGGTGTCCGCGATGGAGTTGTTTTTCTTTTTGTAATCCGTGATTGACTGTAGACCCTGCCACATACGTCTTGTGTATGAGCTGTTGAATTGCGACTCTACTTTGTCTCTATACTGAAGCTTTTCTTGTTTGATTGCCTTGCAGAGGGAATAGTTGCACTGTTTGTATTCGGTTGTGTTTCCGGTCGCCTTGCCATGATTAAAAGCGGTGGTTCTCGCTTTCAGTTTCGTGCGAATGCCTCCATCAATTCATGGTTTCTGGTTAGGGAATGTTTTAATGGTCACAGAGGGTACAACAACTCAGATGCACTTGCTAATAAACTCGCACACCGAGTCAGCGTATACGTCAATGTTATTGTCTGAGGCTATCTTGAAGCGTGGAATCTGATTGGTCAGACCAGCGTTGTATTGACCTGAGCACAGGCGTTTCCTGTTTTAGTTTGTTGCTGGGAGCAACCAAATGGAGTCATGGTCAGATTTGCCAAAGGCAGGGTGGGGGAGGACTTTGTATGCGTCACGGAAGTTTGAGTAGCAATGATCCAGAATGCTACCAGCTCTTGTCTCGCATTCGATATGCTGATAGAATTTAGGAAGTATGGTTCTTAGGTTAGCTTTGTTAAAATCCCCAGCTACAATAAATGCAGCCTCAGTATCTATGGTTTCCAGTTTACATAGTCTAGTGAAGTTCTTTCAGGGCCGATGAGGGATCTGCTTGGGGGGGGGGGATATACACGGCTGTGACTATAACTGAAGAGAATTCTCTTGGAAAATAATGCGTCGGCATTTGAGGAATTGTAGGTCAGTTTAACAAAAGGACTTGAGTTCCTGTATGTTGTTGTGATTACACCATGAGTCGTTAATCATAAGGCATACACCCCCGCCCTTCTTCTTACCATGGAGATGTTTATTTCTGTAGGCGCGATGCGTGAAGAAATCGGGTGGCTTTCCCGACTCTGACAACATATCCCGATTGAGCCATGTTTCCGTGAAACAGAGAATGTTGCAGTCTCTGATATCTCTCTGGAAGGCAGCTCGTGCCCTAATTTCGTACACCTTGTTATCTACAGATTGGACATTGGCGAGTAATATGCTCGGAAGCGGTGGATGGTGTGCTCACCTTCTGAGTCTGACCAGTAGGCCGCTCCTGCGGCGACCGCGTTGTTTTGGATCGGCCTCTGGGATAAGATCCCATGTCCAGGGTGGAGGTCCGAGCAAAGGATCCGCTTCGGGAAAGACGTTTTCCTGGTCGTAATGATGGTAAGTTGACATGCTTTTATATCAAATAGTTCTTCCCAGCTGTATGTAATAACACTTGAGGTTTTCTGGGCTAACAACGTAAGAAATAATACATAAAAAACAATTAACTGCATAATTTTCTAAGGACCTGAAGCGAGGTGACCATCTCTGTCATCTTGTATACCCTTATTTAGGTTTCTAATGATTATATAGATGAGCAATTATTACTATTATTACTATTGTATTACAATCCATAACATGTTTTGAATGTTCTGCCTGCCCTGACCCTGAGCCTGCCTGCCGTTTTTTGTATCTTACCCCACCTAAAAGGATTATTGATCCCTGCCTGTCCTGACCCTGAGACTGCCTGCCGTTCTGGTCCCTTTATGCCCTCACTGGATTATTGACCCATGCCTGCCTTGACCTGTCGTTTGCCTGCCCCTGTTGTGAGGAATACACTTTTGTTTCTTCAACTCTGTCTGCATCTGGGTTACACCTCAAACATGATAGTTTGAACTGGTCATGACTGACCCAGCAGACTCGGACCAACTCCGCAATGCCATCTCCTCCCAAGGAGCCACCATTGGAAGGCACAAGGAGTTGCTTCGTGGGCTTATGGAAGGGTTTCAGACCTTGGCCGAACGCCATGACCATGCGTTGAACACTTTGCTGGAGCAATTCCGCGGCTTGTCCGTGAGGCAGCCTACCACGACGGTAACCTCCCAGCCCCTCAGTAACTTGGCTATTAGCAGTGCTGCCACCCCGGTCACCCCGGTGTCCCGAGAACCCCGCTTACCTCCTCCGGAGTGCTACGATGGAGATTCCGTAACCTGCCGGGCTTCCTTCTCACAGTGCTCCCTCGTTTTCGAGCTGCAGCCTTCTTCGTTCCACTCGGAGCGCTAGAGAATAGCATACATCATTACGCTGATGTCAGGGACGGCACTCGCCTGGGTCATGGCTGTGTGGGAGCAACAATCTGCCATACCCGGATGTCCTAGCCGTGTTTGAATCCTGGCTAAGGAAGACCACCAAAAACCCAGAAATTTCCATCCCTAACTATAACATTTTCCGACAAGATAAAACTGCCAAAGGGGGCGGTGTTGCAATCTACTGCAGAGATAGCCTGCAGAGTTCTGTCTTACTATCCAGGTCTGTACCAAAACAATTCAAGCTTCCACTTTTAAAAATCCACCTTTCCAGAAACAAGTCTCTCGCCGTTGCTGCTTGCTATAGACCACCCTCTGCCCCCAACTGTGCCCTGGACACCGAATGTGAATTGATTGCCACTCATCCATCTTCAGAGCTCGTGCTGCTAGGTGACCTAAACTGGGACATGCTTAACACCCCGACCATCCTACAATCTAAGCTTGATGCCTTCAATCTCACACAAATTATCAATGAACCCACCAGGTACAACCCCAAATCCGTAAACACGGGCACCCTCATAGATATCATCCTAACCAACTTGCCCTCCAAATACACTTCTGCTGTTTTCAACCAAGATCTCAGTGATCACTGCCTCATTGCCTGCATCCGTAATGGGTCTGCGGTCAAACGACCACTCCTCATCACTGTCAAACGCTCCATAAAACACTTCAGCGAGCAGGCCTCTCTAATCGACCTGGCCCGGGTATCCTGGAAGGATATTGACCTCATCCTGTCAGTAGAGGATGCCTGGTTGTTCTTTAAAAGTGCCTTCCACACCATCTTAAATAAGCATGCCCCATTCAAAAAATGTAGAACCAGGAAAAGATATAGCCCTTGGTTCTCTCCAGACCTGACTGCCCTTGACCAGCACAAAAATATCCTGTGACGTTCTGCATTAGCATCGAATAGCCCCCGCGATATGTAACTTTTCAGGGAAGTTAGGAACAAATATTCACAGGCAGTTAGGAAAGCTAAGGCTAGCAGAAATTTGCATCCTGTAGCACAAACTCAAAAAAGTTCTGGGACACTGTGAAGTCCATGGAGAATAAGAGCACCTCCTCGCAGCTGCCCACTGTACTGAGGCTAGGAAACACTGTCACCACCGATAAATCCACAATAATTGAGAATTTCAATAAGCATTTTTCTACGGCTGGCCATGCTTTCCACCTGGCTACCCCTTACCCCGATCAACAGCCCTCCACCCCCCACAGCAACTCCCCCAAGCCTCCCCCATTTCTCCTTCACCCAAATCCAGATAGCTGATGTTCAGAAAGAGCTGCAAAATCTCGACCCCTACAAATCAGCCGGGCTAGACAATCTGGACCCTCTCTTTCTACAATTATCTGACGAAATTGTTGCAACCCCTATTACTAGCCTGTTCAACCTCTCTTTCCTATTGTATGAGATTCCCATAGATTGGAAAGCTGCTGCGGTCATCCCCCTCTTCCAAGGGGGAGACACTCTAGACCCAAACTGCCACAGACCTATATCTATCCTATCCTACCTAAGGTCTTCGAAAGCCAAGTTAACAAACAGATTATTGACCATTTCGAATCACACCGTACCTTCTCCGGTATGCAATCTGGTTTCAGAGCTGGTCATGGGTGCACCTCAGCCACGCTCAAGGTCCTAAACGATATCATAACCGCCATCGATAAGAGACATTACTGTGCAGCCGTATTCATCGACCTGGCTAAGGCTTTCGACTCTGTCAATCACAACATTCTTATTGGCAGATTCAACAGCCTTGGTTTCTCAAATGATTGCCTCGCCTGGTTCACCAACTACTTCTCTGATGGAGTTCAGTGTGTCAAACTGGAGGGCCTGTTGTCCGGACCTCTGGCAGTCTCTATGGGGGTGCCACAGGGTTCAATTCTCGGGCTGACTCTCTTCTCTGTATAGATCACTGATGTCGCTCTTGCTGCTGGTGATTCTTTGATCCACCTCTACGCAGACGACACCATTCTGTATACCTCTGGCCCTTCTTTGGACACTGTGTTAACAAACCTCCAGACGAGCTTCAATGCCATATCACTCTCCTTTCTTGGCCTCCAACTGCTCTTAAATTCAAGTAAAACTAAATGCATGCTCTTCAACCGATCGCTGCCCGCACCTGCCCGCCCGTCCAGCATCACTACTCTGGACGGTTCTGACTTAGAATATGTGGACAACTACAAATACCTAGGTGTCTGGTTAGACTGTAAACTCTCCTTCCAGACTCACATTAAACATCTCCAATCCAAAATTAAATCTAGAAACGGCTTCCTATTTCGCAACAAAGCATCCTTCACTCATGCTGCCAAACATGCCCTCGTAAAACTGACCATCCTACCGATCCTCGACTTCAGCAATGTCATTTACAAAATAGCCTCCAACACTCTACTCAACAAATTGGATGCAGTCTTTCACTGTGCCATCCGTTTTGTCACCAAAGCCCCATATACTACCCACCACTGCGACCTGTACGCTCTCGTTGGCTGGCCCTCGCTTCACACTCGTCGCCAAACCCACTGGCTCCAGGTCATCTACAAGTCTCTGCTAGGTAAAGCCCCGCCTTATCTCAGCTCACTGGTCACCATAGCAGCACCCACCCGTAGCACATGCTCCAGCAGGTATATCTCACTGGTCACCCCCAAAGCCAATTCTTCCTTTGGCCGCCTCTCCTTCCAGTTCTCTGCTGCCAATGACTGGAACGAACTGCAAAAATCACTAAAGCTGGAGACATTTACATTTTAGTCATTTAGCAGACGCTCTTATCCAGAGCGACTTACAGTAGTGAATGCACACATTTCATACATTATTTCTCCGTACTGGTCCCCCATGGGAATCGAACCCACAACCCTGGCGTTGCAAACACCATGCTCTACCAACTGAGCCACACGGTACCGACAAACTGACCAGGTAAATCCAGGTGAAAGCTATGATCCCTTATTGATGTCACTTGTTAAATCCACTTAAATCAGTGTAGATGAAGGGGAGGAGACAGGTTAAAGGATTTTTAAATCTTGGGACAATTGAGACATGGACTGTGTATATGTGCCATTCAGAGGGTGAATGGGCAAGACAAAATATTTAAGAGCCTTTGAACGGGGTATGGTAGTAGGTGCCAGGAGTACCGGTTTGAATGTGTCAGGAACTGCAATGTTGTTGGGTTTTTCCACACTCAACAGTTTCCTGTATGTATCAAGAAGGGTCCACCATCCAAAGGACATCCAGCCAACTTGACACAACTGTGGAAACCGTTGGAGTCAACATGGGCCAGCATCCCTGTGGAACGCTTCAACACCTTTTTCTGAAGGCTAAAGGGGGTGCAACTCAAAATTAGAGACTCTTACCTCCCTCACTAGCTTTAAGCACCAGCTGTCAGAGCAGCTCACAGATCACTGCACCTGTACATAGCCCATCTGTAAATAGCCCATCCAACTACCTGATCCCCATACTGTATTTATTTATTTATCTTGCTCCTTAGGAGTATCGCAACATGCATATTCATCTTCTGCACATTCTACCATTCCAGTGTTTAATTGCTATATTGTAATTACTTCGCCACAATGGCCTATTTATTGCCTTACCTCCCTTATCCAACCTCATTTGTACATGCTGTATGTACATTTTCCTACTGTATTATTGATTGAATGTTTGTTTATTCCATGTGTAACTCTGTGTTGTTGTATGTGTCACACTGCTTTGCTTTATCTTGGCCAGGTCGCAGTTGTAAATGAGAACTTGTTCTCAACTAGCCAACCTGGTTAAATAAAGATGAAATAAATCAAATGAAATAAAATAAAAACCCCGGCTCCCCGGTATCGTCTCGGGCAGAAGGTATGGCTATCCACCTGGGATCTGCCCCTCCGAGTGGAATCCTGCAAACTCTCCCCCCTGTTTATCGGCCCGTTTACAATCTCCAAAATTATTAGCCCTTCTGCTGTTCGTCTTCTGTTGCCCCGTACCCTTCGTATACATACCACCATTCTGGTCCCTTTATGCCTGGATTATTGACCCCTGCCTGCCTTGACCTGTCGTTTGCCTGCCCCTGTTGTTAGGAATAAACTTTTGTTTCTTCAACTCTGTCTACATCTGGGTCATACCTCAAACGTGATAGTAGCAGTATGTGTTGAGTATTTTTTGTTGTTTCAGTACTGTTATATTATAGGTAAAATTATTGGACATGTGTTGAGTAAAAGACCATTGCAACTATTTCAATTCATTACATTGTTCTATTGCTAACATTTAACACACAGTTGTTAAAATGGAAGAAAACAAGGACTCTACAGCCTTCAAAATAAGTCAATAACCATGAATAAAGTACGTCCTGTGTTTCACTCTGACTGTCGATTACACACCACCTTGTTCCAGCACATTTATTTCTTAATGAAACTGATAATGAGATTGAGGCCTGGTAACATTATTTCTGCTTCAGAGCTCTCCTTTAATGAACAGTGGTAGTTGTGCGGTACCAGGAGTTCTCGCCTCTGGGTGTAGGAGTTGTCAAATACTCTGCATGTCACCGAATACTTTGTGCTGTTGTAAGGAGGACCAAGGCGCAGCGGAAGTGTGGATACTCATATTTTTATTTTCAAAAAAAGAGTAGAGCATCCACTGAAAAAACAATAAACACCACAGTGACAGTTTTACAGGCATACAAAATGCAATGTAAAAACAACCACCCACAAACCCCAGTGACAAACAACTCCTACATATATGACTCCCAATCAGGAACAACGACTCCCAGCTGTTCCTGATTAGGAGCCACAAGACACACACAAGACTGCCACGTCCTGA
Organism: Salmo trutta; assembly: GCF_901001165.1. Classification (NCBI taxonomy): domain Eukaryota; kingdom Metazoa; phylum Chordata; class Actinopteri; order Salmoniformes; family Salmonidae; genus Salmo; species Salmo trutta. The sequence goes on along the minus strand of NC_042976.1, from coordinate 6,943,572 downwards.
CCCCCAAACTACTACCACAGCTCCATCTGCTGGCCAGGACGTGACACTGCATCCTACAATGGATAATTTATTGACACCATGGATCTCAATGATTCATTTGTTTTATTCGGAATGTCACCGAAATGTGCAACAGCTTTTGTCTCCATGTTGATTTTGAACAATCTGTGACATTGTCATTGCTTATGTAAGGGAAAATCAACAAGGGGCTATGCATTCTGTGGAAAATAATGAATGACGTGGAAGGTGTGTTCCACACTAGCGGATTATATGCATTATTTTCCAAAGAATGCATAGAGCCCTGAGTTGATTATAACCCTTTTATACCATGGCTATAATTGAACACATTTGCCTCTAGAAATGTGTTCATTTACTGGTAGAACTGTGTTCAACATCTACTGAAGTAGCTAGCAAATTTACTAGCTAGTGCTAGTTTAGCTAACCAAATCATCGGTCCTAGCTGCTCAAACATGTAAAAATAAACTATAGCCATTGAATTCTACCGTGCAAATATACCGTGCATTATTTAATAAACTCTTTGGGCTAGGGGGCGGTATTTTGACGTCCGGATGAAAAGCGTGCCCAAAGTAAACTCCCTGCTACTCAGGCCCAGAAGCTAGGATATGCATATAATTGGTAGATTTGGATAGAAAACACTCTAAAGTTTCTAAAACTGTTAAAAGGCGAAACCCAGAGGACAAACCATCCCCCCAAAAAAGAATTCAGCATAACACTGATTTCAATGGCTGGCACTTTTATTATAGGGCGAAATCCTCCCTGATTGCAGTTCCTAGGGCTTCCACTAGATGTCAACTGTGTTTAGAAAGAGTTTCAGGCTGGTTTTTGGAAAAATGAGGGAGAACTTGTAGCTTTTCTAAGTGGCTCCCATTTTGGCTGTAGTCTTTCCAAGCACGTGGAGGAAAGTGCGTTCTTTGTTATTTATCTCCAGGAAGACAATAACGATTCTCCGTCTTAAATTTGATCGTTTATTTGCGTATTAGGGTACCTAAGGTTTGATTATAAATGTTGATTGACTTGTTTGGATAAGGTTATTGGTAACGTTTGGGATTCATTTTGTATGTATTTTGAAGGAGGGAAATCGGTGGATTATTCCGCTAAACTGGATATTATCGAACAAAAGGACCATTTGTAATGTAACTGAGACCCTTTGGAGTGCCAACAGAAGAAGATCTTCAAAGGTAAGGCATATATTATATCGCTATTTCTGACTTTCGTGTCGCAACTGCCTGGTTGAAATATGATTTGTCATGCATTTGCATGCGGGGCACTGTCCTCAGATAATCGCATGGTTTGCTTTCGCCGTAAAGCCTTTTTGAAATCTGACTCCTTGGCTGGATTAACAAGAAGTTAAGCTTTATTTTGATGTATAACACATATATTTTCAAGAATATTAAATATTTGGATTTAGTATTTTTGAATTTCGCGCTCTGCAATTTTACCGGATGTTGGCCAGGTGGGACGCTACCGTCCCGCGTATCCTTAAGCATTAAGGCCCAAAGGGGTAAGGTATATGGCCAATACATACAATGGCTAAGGGGTGTTCTTAGGCACAATGCAACCCCCGAGGTGCCTTATTGCTATTATAAACTGTTTACCAACATAATTAGAACAGTAAAAACAAATGTTTTGTCATACTCAAGGTATACGGTCTGATATACCATGGCTGTCAGCCAATCAGCATTCAGGGCTCGAACCACCCAGTTTATAAAGATAAATAATGCACGCTCTAGAATGCCGTTCAAGCCAATCAGAAAGGAGTATTCAACAATGCCATGGTATAAAGTATTTTATTTGTCCATAGCACCGGTATAAGAGGGAAAACATTTAATCAGCATTAAAACATTAATACTGATAAAATGTTTTGCAGGGTGAACAGCCAAGGCTAGCCCAGCAGCCATAAACCATGTCTTGATGTCTCATTCCAAGCCCATGCTAATCACTGTTGTTTGAGGGGAGCAACAGATGTCAGGTGATTTGTCCAAAAGTCATGCTGTCATAAACCAGGTAGTCAGTCATAGGGCAACTGAAGGAGAAAATGCTCCCAACAAGCATTTATAAGCCTAGAAAAAGGACTTGGTTTTACACCGGCTAAATATTAATTCAACAGAGTAACTTGTCCATCAGAACATATTAAATCATGTATTTTGTCTTGATTTTGGTGTTTTGACCACTCTGCACTTGCTAGTAAGTTCTGAAAACATAGGACTATATGAACCAGCAGCCTTTTTTAATTTCAATCACAAATTATGGACTGAAATGGCACAAAACAGAATATTTGGCATAGTTAAAGGATCTGTACTGTGAAGAGGGCTGGGTGTTTAGGGAGGTTAGCTGAGCTGAGCAGAGCTGAGTGTAAAGGCATGTGTCGTGCAGTATCAGCTCCTCACAGATGGAGTTTGGTTGATGCTCTGTGTACTTTTGCTTGCCCCGACCCCTGGACAGCAAGTTGTTTGGTTGTTGATCACACAACTTACTCTCTGAACATGGGGGGACACTGAGATCTATCACACACTACTAACCCATCCCACACATTATTCTTTTTTTAACCTTTATTTAACTAGGCAAGTCAGTCAAGAACAAATTCTTATTTACAATGACGGCCTACCCCGGCCAAACCCGGACAACGCTGGGCCAATTGTGTGCCGCCCTATGGGACTCCCAATCATGGCAGAATGTGATACAGCCTGGATAATTATTACCAGCTTCAGGTAGGAACATTTTCTCTCCCAATCTGGGGTTCAATATAAGTGATGTGTTTTTGTTATCCTTCATTTTGTTGCATGACATCAAGGGTAATCAGCATGGTTTACTAATAATTTGTTATCACAGGCAAAACTCAGAGTATCAATCGTTTGCCTGCCGACAGTACTTAGCACCTCTGAACAGAGTGTTGGCAGTCAATCTCTTTTGTGTTCCCATAGCAAAGACCTTGAAGCCGTCAGCCACAGCCTTGTTAAAATACTTCAAACCAGAAGGTGGCAGTAGCGTTGTTTGGGAATGCATGTCCTGTGTGTTGCTTAGCCTTAGTTTATGGTCTAGATTCCAATGTTAGCAAGCCCTAGCTGCTAATGTGCTATTTTGTAGAATTCCCTTGTTGATAAATCAAATCACATACACATGGTTAGCAGATGTTAATGTGAGTGTAGCGAAATGCTTGTGCTTCTAGTTCCGACAGTGCAGTAATATCTAACAAGTAATCTAACAATTCCCCAACACACACAATACACACACATCTAAAGGGGTGAAGGAGAATATGTACATATAAGTATATGGATGAGCGATGGCTGAGTGGCATAGGCAAGGTGCAATAGATGGTATAAAATACAGTATGTACATGTGATATGAGTAATGTAAGATATGTAAACATTATTAAAGTGGCATTATTTAATGTGGTATTGTTTAAAGGTACTAGTGATCCATTTATTAAAGTGGCCAGTGATTGGGTCTCAATGTAGCCAGCAGCCTCTCTGAGTTAGTGATGGCTGTTTAGCAGTTTGATGGCCTTGAGATAGAAGCTGTTTTTCAATCTCTCGGTCCCCGCTTTGATGTACCTGTGCTGACCTCGCCACCTAAACTGACTACTAGCCATATGGCCATAGCTAGATAACTACCTAGCAAGACTATGAAGAAACAATTAAATTCACTCTCTATAATCCCATACAGCCAGTGCCAGGCCATAGCCAAATGTTTAGCTAGCTAACTTTAGCATATTTGCTAACTAGCACAACTTAGCTAGTTAGCTAAGGACACTGCACTAACTTGGCAGCTAACACAAGCAGCTGTTTAACGGACACTAATCTATTGTGATTTAATTATAATGTCAATACTAGCTACAGTGGTTAGCTAGCTTGGAGGAAGTATTTAGTGTTGTGTGTATTGCGTCTGTGCACTTAGCTACAATAACCAGTCTGTCTCCAGCAGGGTTCTGTCCACAATAACCAGTCTGTCTCCAGCAGGGTTCTGTCCACAATAACCAGACTGTCTCCAGCAGGGTTCTGTTCACAATAACCAGACTGTCTCCAGCAGGGTTCTGTCCACAATAACCAGTCTGTCTCCAGCAGGGTTCTGTCCACAATAACCAGACTGTCTCCAGCAGGGTTCTGTTCACAATAACCAGACTGTCTCCAGCAGGGTTCTGTCCACAATAACCAGTCTGTCTCCAGCAGGGTTCTGTCCACAATAACCAGTCTGTCTCCAGCAGGGTTCTGTCCACAATAACCAGTCTGTCTCCAGCAGGGTTCTGTCCACAATAACCAGACTGTCTCCAGCAGGGTTCTGTCCACAATAACCAGACTGTCTCCAGCAGGGTTCTGTCCACAATAACCAGACTGTCTCCAGCAGGGTTCTGTCCACAATAACCAGTCTGTCTCCAGCAGGGTTCTGTCCACAATAACCAGACTGTCTCCAGCAGGGTTCTGTCCACAATAACCAGACTGTCTCCAGTAGGGTTCTGTCCACAATAACCAGACTGTCTCCAGTAGGGTTCTGTCCACAATAACCAGACTGTCTCCAGCAGGGTTCTGTCCACAATAACCAGACTGTCTCCAGCAGGGTTCTGTCCACAATAACCAGACTGTCTCCAGCAGGGTTCTGTCCACAATAACCAGACTGTCTCCAGCAGGGTTCTGTCCACAATAACCAGACTGTCTCCAGCAGGGTTCTGTCCACAATAACCAGACTGTCTCCAGCAGGGTTCTGTCCACAATAACCAGACTGTCTCCAGCAGGGTTCTGTCCACAATAACCAGACTGTCTCCAGCAGGGTTCTGTCCACAATAACCAGACTGTCTCTAGCAGGTTCTGTCCACAATAACCAGTCTGTCTCCAGCAGGGTTCTGTCCACAATAACCAGTTTGTCTCCAGCAGGGTTCTGTCCACAATAACCAGTCTGTCTCCAGTAGGGTTCTGTCCACAATAACCAGACTGTCTCCAGCAGGGTTCTGTCCACAATAACCAGTCTGTCTCCAGCAGGGTTCTGTCCACAATAACCAGACTGTCTCCAGCAGGGTTCTGTCCACAATAACCAGTCTGTCTCCAGCAGGGTTCTGTCCACAATAACCAGTCTGTCTCCAGCAGGGTTCTGTCCACAATAACCAGTCTGTCTCCAGCAGGGTTCTGTCCACAATAACAGACTGTCTCCAGCAGGGTTCTGTCCACAATAACCAGACTGTCTCCAGCAGGGTTCTGTCCACAATAACCAGACTGTCTCCAGCAGAGTTCTGTCCACAATAACCAGACTGTCTCCAGCAGGGTTCTGTCCACAATAACCAGTCTGTCTCCAGCAGGGTTCTGTCCACAATAACCAGTCTGTCTCCAGAAGGGTTCTGTCCACAATAACCAGACTGTCTCCAGCAGGGTTCTGTCCACAATAACCAGACTGTCTCCAGCAGGGTTCTGTCCACAATAACCAGCCTGTCTCCAGCAGGGTTCTGTCCACAATAACCAGACTGTCTCCAGCAGGGTTCTGTCCACAATAACCAGACTGTCTCCAGCAGGGTCCAGCAGCCCTACCTATATAAAGACATATGACAAAAATCCTCTAGATGGAGCTCTTGCCCACGAAAAGTAAGGATTTGTGGCTGGAGTATTATCACTGGGTTAAAGCCACACTCTGTAAAAGGTGTGCTTTTCATGCCAGCAAACAGTTGGCCACCATCAAAAATAATAATGGATTAATTTAAGCATCTCATAAGATGTTAATATTTTACCTTTATTTAACCTTTATTTAACTAGGCAAGTCAGTTAAGAACAAATTCTTATTTACAATGACGGCCTAAACCAGATGATGCTGGGCCAATTGTCCCCCCGCCATATGGGACTCCCAATCACAGCCGGTTGTGATACAGCCTGGATTTGAACCAGGGTGTCTGTACTGATGCCTCAAGATGCAGTGCCACTCAGGAGCCCTTACATAATGGTAACCTAATAGGATCTTAGGTAAGGTCAATCTTTTTTTTCAAAATCAATTGACATTTTATTAGTTAAACTTATACTGGAAATGTTACAGAATGTGGCTTTGTTTAATTGTTTGCCCTTTATTAATTCTTAAAATTCACCTTAAAACAGAATAGGTTGACCACTTTACTCCATGCTTCTCACTATTCAGGTCATGATCTGGATGGCAAGAGCGGTCACACCCATCACCTGTCTGTCTGTCTGTCTGTCTGTCTGTCTGTCTGTCTGTCTGTCTGTCTGTCTGTCTGTCTGTCTGTCTGTCTGTCTGTCTGTCTGTCTGTCTGTCTGTCTGTCTGTCTGTCTGTCTGTCTGTCTGTCTGTCTGTCTGTCTGTCTGTCTGTCTGTCTGTCTCTGTCACAGCAGGAGCAGAGGACGAGTTTTGACCTTGTCCTGAAAAATCGCAGCAGTGGTTCCGAGAGGGAAGCCTGCTATAAAGCACGGCCAACCTGGCTTTGGGCAGACGGACATGGGCAAGTGGAAACTGTGAGGAAATGGAGCATCACAGCAGGGAAAGCAGGGAGTGAATTTATTCACCGTCTACCACCCCTTCACATGCGATTACAAAGCCAAGCCCGCACGTCAGTGTTGACCACAATCTCTCTCCCAGGAATTTAGGAAAATAACAATTCCTAGCATCTGTTTCCTGTCCTATTGCATGGAGGAAATGGGTGTAAATCACACCAAATAAAAATAGAATCAGCTTATTGGGATCTAAGGGTAGAAATTGTGGCTTTGTTTTTTGGGCCTATGTGTGTGTGTTCGTTTGTGTGTGTGTGATGTGAATATGTGAGTGATCTGCACTAAAATGTAGGCCTACCTGGCTGAGGGCTACTGACGAGCGACAAGCTACAGACAATTAGACAAGCTTTAGACAAACCGTTCATGGTTTAGGTCCTGCTTTATTTTAAGTGCCTTGTATGAAGGCATCATAAAGCATTCACATAGGCTTCATAAAGCATTCATAAAGGCTTCATAAAGCATTCATAAAGGCTTTATAAGCATTCATATAGGCGTCATAAAACATTCATATAAGCTTTATAAGCACTGCATTAATTGGTCACAAATCATCTATAAGCGTATTTCATGCTCTATAAATGTTTAATAAATGTGAACAAGTAAATGGTTGGCTATTTCCTAATTAGGAGAACAATACAATGCAGCTTTTCACACTGTATAGTTTAATGACTTAGTCCAGGGTTAGAGTCTCTTTAATCCAGGATTAGAGACACTTTAGTCCAGGGTTAGAGACACTTTAGTCCAGGGTTAGAGCCTCTTTAGTGCAGGGTTAGAGACACTTTAGTGCAGGGTTAGAGCCTCTTTAGTGCAGGGCTAAGCAACATTTCCCACAATTGGCAGACAGATTTGTTGACTGAATCACATCACTCATTGATAAAATGCCTTTGGAAGTTTATGGAAAGTCATATCACTGTACAATGTTCGTTCAAGATAAACAGCTCAGCATCGTACCCTCTCCAAGACCAAACACTAAAGACAGAGACTCATATCAATGGTTTAACCAGAGCCATTGGGATCCACATGCACACTTCATGTTTCTAGCTCTGCATAAAGTATTCAACATAAGAGAATTGCTCTTTTGCGTCAGTTCGGTCTCCTGCTATGGCAAAAACTGCTTCCACACTCCATGTCTGTACTTTGTAAAATACCATATATTCAACATGAATATGTCCTCTTTGCTGTCCAAAGCTGTCTACGAAAAGCAGAAGTGTTACTCTAATCAGCCAATAATAGTCTCCCTTTACCGTCTGCTCCATACAGGCTGTATATCAGCCAATAATAGTCTCCCTTTACCGTCTGCTCCATACAGGCTGTATATCAGTCACAGAATGTCTCCCTTTACCGTCTGCTCCATGCAGGCTGTATATCAGTCACAGAATGTTTTATTACTTTGGAGTTCCAGTGTTTCTGAAATGAATTGCTTGTGTTGTGCAAATCCAATGTTCATATTAGTTTACCACTTTGTATGACAAAGCGTATTGTTTTTTCACTCTCACTGCTTCATGTCTCATAAAAGGACATGCACCGTCAAAGGATTTGGAAGACAAAGCAATTTACCTTAAATTTCCTCATAAAGCAATGCTCTTATGCATGGACTGACAAAGGAGTAGCAATGGTGGAGAGTTCCTCCAACATGAAATCAATTGGCTCGATTTGATTTGCAGTATTGAAGGATCCGTGTCGACTGATACATGGTTCCCACCATATCATGTATTGATACAGTCAAGATGGCCGTGGTGAAGCCTTCTCAATGAGCTCCAGGTCAAGGCTGGACTCTGACCAATGAGCTCCAGGTCAAGGCTGGACTCTGACCATTTTTCTCTCCTTTGTCAATATGGACAGATAACGGCAGGCGTCTTCACAGAGCTCTCTGGGTGCAATAAAGGAGTTTGGGTCGTTCTCTCTCTTCAGTTTGTCAGCGACAACACATGATAACTCTTCTTAGGGTGTAAAGTAGAGGAATTCAGCTACAGGAGGAAAGAGGCACTGTCGTTATTGCTTTCATCTGGCCAAGAAGGTGCTACATTAAACAGGAGGAAAGAGGAACAGCCAAGAAGGTGCTACATTAAACAGGAGGAAAGAGGAACAGCCAAGAAGGTGCTACATTAAACAGGAGGAAAGAGGAACAGCCAAGAAGGTGCTACGTTAAACAGGAGGAAAGAGGAACAGCCAAGAAGGCGGCCATTTTAAAGTGTATTTTTCTCTCAATGAGAAATAGAAGGTGAAGAAGTGATGACATTAGGAAACAGTGGAATGGGTGGGCTAATGATGTAGGAGTGGGGAAGCAAATAAAACCTTATTTACAGCACCTCAGTGGCGCAGCGACGGAGGAGAGGACTGCTGCACAGTCTCCCTCTGCCTCTAATTGACTGTCTGCTGCAGGAGAAACATAGACTCTCATTCCTTACTGCCTCACTATACCCTGCGAAGTAATTACAAACACTGCTCATTCTCTTAATTATGTGTTAAAGCTGCATTGAAAGTTTATTCGTTTTGACTAATTGGGGTTTATGTCGTAAAATAAAGATGAAATGCACTGGTAATTTACAATGTGGTGCTATTTTGAGGTGTATTCTACAATATATACATTATGTGGTCTGCCCTGCACAGCTTCAGGCAGCTCTAAGGCAGTTGTGTGGGCGGTCCATTCATTTACTTTCCCTTCTTCCTGGGTGAGAGGGGGTAGGGGTGGGAGGGAGAGCCACACTCCCTTCCCTAATTCTCGTGTACAGACAACAAACGAGCACAAAAGTGCATCTTTCACAGTCTCAGCTTGGCGACGTTGAGCTGCCAGCAGCCTGCGACATTGAGATGGAGGGATGATGATGTTTCCCGTGCAGAGGAGGAGGAGGGGAGGAGGGGAGGAGAAGAGGAGGAGAGGAGGAAGAGGAGGGGAGGAGGAGCAGAGGAGGAGGGGAGGAGGAGAGGAGGAGAGGAGGAGGAGGAGAGGAGGAGGAGGGGAGGAGGAGAGGAGGAGGAGAGGAGGAGGAGAGGAGGAGGAGGAGCGGAGGTGTTGCCTGTGTCTCCAGGGAGAGGGGGACTACACCTGCCCACCGCTTGCTCGGGGTGATGGATCGATTAAGCAAGACCTGACTCAACACCTCAACAGCTCTACCTGGGATCAGAGAGCAGAGGACCTGATTAAAACCCACTTACATCACACAAACAATAAGAGAGCCCGGCCTCTTCTTCCCTCCCCTGGTGCTCTAGCATCACTGAGAATAATGGCAAGAGGAGAGGGACAATTTATTGGATGAAAAGCAACAGCCAAACATCAATTGACACAATGTCTAATGGCACCGCTTGGACACAATGAACAGTATCTACATCAGAATAGACCAGCTGAAGAAGGAGCTGCTCACCTGGCCATCACAAATTGGTGATGCACACACACATATACACACATGCCCCCCCCCCCCCCCCCCCCCCACACACACACACACACACACACACACACACACACACACACACACACACACACACACACACACACACACACCCACCCACCCCAGAAGCATTGCTGGCTTACAGCAATAGTTCACTGCTATCTTTAATGCGTATCCTTCCTGTGTGTTGAAATAAGAACATGGGCTGGAGCTAATCTACGGCATCCACGGTTTCTCTGGAAGAGTATCACATGCCCAATGTGACCCAATAGCCAAGGCTACCGTTGAATGTCTACCAAAGTCAACATTCCAGTCCTGCACGTTCTTTCTCCAGACAAATGGAATTATTAAGCGATAAGAGATAAAGTGGTGAACTGTGACAAAGTGTTTTGATCCTATTTTATCTGTTTTTATTACACCAGTTTTCTTTGACTAATGTCCACTAGCAGTTATAAACTTGTCTGTTACATAATTATCAAGTGCATAATCTGCTAAAATCCTATTCAAGAAATTACTGCTACATGAACATCAAAGTCCCCCAAAAGGGTAGTAAATATCGACCTGTTATTCATTAGAAAAATATTTCCAAATGTTTGATGACTTGTGCAGAGAAGTGCCCTCAGAAGGGGAAATCACCTGAAAGTTATCTCACTTTGATCTCTCCCCCAAGGAGAACACCTGTATTTTCAATTAACAGGGATACAAACAAAATAATGCAGCTAACTTTAGAAAATGGGCAGCAGGTTTTTCTCCTTTTATGCAAATAGTTCATTAGATTTTGTAATGCTTTCCAAATCTTATTTTCAGTATGTCCGATGTATTTACAAAATAAGTATTTTTTCACCATATCATTTTTTTGTAGAACGGTTTATCAGTCTTTAACATCAAGTGGGATACCATTCGTATTAATGTATTTATGGGCTATAAGCCCCAAAAGTACAATTATCAACCTAAGTTACATATCTGATGTAACATTGCTCCTCTATGCTTTTTGGTAATTTACTAAGGAAGAAGTTTATTGTAAAAACATAGTTCATACCTGTAGTAAACGGATCAAGTAAAATGTACTCTTCAAGTAGTGCAATACTTCAAAATGTCCTAGGAGGGAGACATGAGAATGAAGTCAAAGCAGATCAAACATCTCTGTCTCTCTCTCTCTGTCTCTCTATCCCGCTGTCTCTCAATCCATCTCTCTATCTCTGTCTCTGTCTCTCTATCCCGCTGTCTCTCTATCCATCTCTCCCTCTCTCTCTCTCTCTCTCTGTCTATCTCTGTCTCTGTCTCTCTCTATCTCTGTCTCTGTCCCGCTGTCTCTCTATCCATCTCTCTCTCTCTCTCTCTGTCTGTCTCTGTCACTCTGTCTCTCTCTTTCATCTCTCTCTCTCTCTCTCATCTCTCTCTCTCTCTGTCTCTCTATCCCGCTGTCTCTCTATCCATTCTCTCTCTCTCTCTCTCTCTCTCTATCCCACTGTCTCTCGGTCTCTCTCTCTGTCTCTCTCTCTCTCTCTCTGTCTCTGTCTCTCTCTTTCATCTCTCTCTCTCTGTCTGTCTGTCTGTCTCTCTCTCTCTTTCTCTCTCTCTCTCTCTCTCGCTCTGTCTCTCTCTCTCTTTCCATCTCTCTGTCTCCCTCTCTCTCTCTGTCTCTCTCTCTGTCTCTCTCTCTGTCTCTCTATCCCGCTGTCTCTCTATCCATCTCTCAATGCAGGCAAAACACTGACATTACATGCAAAACAAAAGTGATAGGAGACAATTATGTCAGTTCATGGAAAGAAAAAAGCAAGGACTTGTTGATTAGGCATAAATATTCACATTGTATTGTTTGTTGTTACTTTTATGTGCTATATACTGTATCAACAGTCATACACATACACACACTGTAAGTATTCCCTATAACAAACAAAAGCAGCCTGTGGAAATGCAATAAGATGAAAGTCAGGCTACATTATATTGTTGGGTGTTGGTCAACCCTTGATCATGACTCTGAGTTTACATTACATTACACATCAGAGTCATTGGACAAAGGCATCTTCTGTAAGGGGGAGTTTTGTTAAGAGGCCGATGCTCGGTCTGAACATTATAACGCATCGCTTTTGGAAGCATAAGGACCATATCTTTCTGGGGCGGCAGGTAGCCTAGTGGTTAGAGCGTTGGGCCAGTAACCGGAATGTTGCTGGATCGAATCCCCGAGCTGATGAGGTATAAATCTGTTGTTCTGCCCCTGAACAAGGGAGTTAACCCACTGTTCCCTGATTGGCCATCACTGTAAGTAAGAAGTTGTTCTTAACTGACTTGTCTAGTTAAGAAAAATGTGCTATCTAGTATGCTCCAAACACCTGTGCTAATTAGCTATCTAGTATGCTCCAAACACCTGTGTGTAATGGAAGAAGCCCTCCAGAAATGTCTTGTCACTGAAAAATACTGTTGGCTGATAATGCCAGTTAAAATAATGTCCAGTAAGTGTATATTTTGCATTTGTGAAATTATTTAGATGTGATATAAAGGGTTTCATGTTCCTAGAACCGTATCATAATTGAGAATCCCGTTTAGATGGAGTATTTGTCTGTTTTGGCTGCCAGAGCTTCCTCTAAAAGGACTGTAAGGAGTAACATTAGGTTGTTTAAGAGAACATCTTGGGCTACATGTTGGTAGCACACAGCACAGTAATACATTACTTCGAGTAATAATTGTTTATAGTTAGAATTAAGGTAACATGTAATCCTCTGAGGCTAATAAATTACAGTCTCTCTCATTTACCATTTCAATTGATTCCCCCTTAATTCCATCACACAGCAAACGGAGCCAATTTAAATATTTCAATGCAAATGTATATGCAAGCCTATGAACATACAACACACAAGAACATATCATTCCTTATATATATATATATATTTAAATATAAATATATATAAAAATGAATATGTTTTTGTTAAGTGCTGTGACAGTCTACGGCTGATTGCAGTTCTGTGTAGGCAGCAGTGTTCTCTTATCTTGTCCTGCTCCGCTTATCTGGTCAGTGTACAGCAGCAGGTCTGTAACGAGCACCAAGCCCCACACCTCGACCCATGTGCACCGGCCGCCGTGTCCCGAGCGCTGTCCAGCACAGGCGTTCACACAGGGGTGCCGAAATGTCCCTCCTCCCCCCCCCCATACACACACATTGTCCCCCCCTACCTAAAGCAGAGTGTCATGGCCCTTTTGTGTGACAGTTCTGGGCTGTGATGACAGATTTAGAGGATGTTGTGGACTGTGCAGGACAGAAGCTGGCCTATGGCGGATACATGTGACACATACCGTCCAGTGGTGGTGCAGAGTGATGACATCCTCTGTTTAATGATCGGAGTTAACGTCCCCCCGCTTTACCGTCACACAGAGGGCTGTAAAACCTGCCTGCCAACCATGCTGCCCCCCCAATATGGGAAGTACTACCTAATGACTTGAACGCCCAGGACTAATTCAGTACCCCCCACACACACCAACCTAACTCCTATGGGGTGGGAGGTGGATAACCTGAAATAACTGGAACAAGTTCATCAGTCTATGGCCATCATTTGTGAGCATGCTAGATCTGAAGTGAATAGTTTAAAAGTAAGGAGATATCAGGCTGGTTCCCAGACGAACCCCAGACATCCCTTTGTTCCTCCCCTGCCCTCCCTGGCCTTACTCTGCCACATTCCTATGGCAGCTCTGTGTCAGTGCCCCCCCCCCCCTCTCCAGGCTGCCCCTTAGCTCTGATTTGTTGAGCGCTGGAGTCAAAGGGGAACACTTTGTAGATGGTGTGCTTACCTGTTTCCCTGCAATACGTGACGCTCTGGACTAGCTCAGATTGATGAACACAGAGTTCTGTTGTTGACTGCACGCACGCTGCAACCTGGACTCAGGGGTTAACGTAACATTGTAATCTTAAATCCGGGACACTCCAATAGTAGTAGTATGATATGATATGTTACTTTCGCGTGGGCGGACTTAGCGATTTGGAGGCCCAAGGCAGAGGCCAGACAAGTAATTTCACCAGAAAAATGTATTACCTTTTAATGTGCCATGAACACAACCAGTCATGATGTTTTCGTCTGATTATCAAACAAATCGATTAAAAAAGTAGGTCACCATTGCACGTTCATCCGAAAAAATTCCAGCATCCGAACAGTGCACTGTGCAGCGGCCAATTTTCCTTCAATTCGTAAGTGGCTGAAACTCTTTCTCACTGGAGAAAGCATCTGAGCGAGCGAAACAGTGGCCCTCTGTCTTACTATATGTAGCCCATGCATCTGAGACTGTCTGGTCAAAAAGAGTATGACATATTAGCCCGTAGAAACGCATTGAATAACATATTCATACATGTAAAAACAGACAGTAAAAAAAAAAAAGGAAGTATGTTTTGAAATGTCTGTCCTAAATCAGAGAGATATAAGAAAGATCTGTATTAGCATCGTCTGCCCAATACTAAGTCCTCCAGTGACGCCCCTTATGGTAATGTGAGAAACAAGTAAACAAACAAACACTAAATCCCATTCCTCTGATCTCCTTTATCAAAGGAACTGTTTCCAGGCAGGATAGTAAAAGGCAGCTGGTGCAGTGAGAGGGAAGCCATGGCCACTTCCTTTGTAGATGCAGTGTGTGGCATTTGACAGCAGCTGTAATGTGATTCTGTTTTACAGCTTACCTCAAATGAATAGAGGATAATTGCTGACTAGTCTTTTAACCTTTTAAATGATCCTGCAGCAGGGGGGCTGGTGTGGAAATGGAGTTGATGATACTGAACCTCTCATTGTTTTAGGGAAGGAAAGATGCTGTCTTCCTTATATAAATGAATCCCTGCAAATTTGAGATCCCCCATTACAATGAAGGTGAAGCCTTCAAATCAAATGTTATTTGTCACATGCTTTGTAAACAACAGGTATAGACTAACAGTGAAATGCTTACTTAACGGGTCTTTTTCCAACAATAATGACACAAGGAATAAATACACAGTGTATAAGGAATGACAATAACGAGTTAAAATAACATGGCTATACACAGGAAGTACCAGTGTCGATGTGCGTGTAGGTATACGTAGTGTATGCGTGTGTGTTGGGGTGTCAGTGTAAGTATGTGTGAGTGTGTGTGCATAGACTCAGTGCAAGAGAGTTAGTGCAAAAAAAGCTCAATGCAGGTAGTCCGGATAGCCATTTGATTAGCTATTTAGCAGTCTTGTTTAGCAGTCTTATCGCTTTGGGTTAGAAGCTGTTCAGGGTCCTGTTGGTTCCAGACTTGGTGCACTGGTACTGCTTGCCGTGCAGTAGCAGAGAGAACAGTGTATGACTTGGGTGGCTGGAGTCTATGACAATTGTTTGGGCCTTTCTCTGACACTCCCTTGTATAGAGATCCTGGATGGCAGGGAGCTCAGCCCCAGTGATGTACTGGGCCGTGCTCACCACTCTTTGTAGCGCCAAGCAGTCTTGCAATTGCCATACCAAGCAGTGATGCAGCCAGTCAGGATGCTCTCAATGGTGCTGCTGTATAACTTTTTGGAGGATCTGAGGGCCAATGCCAAATCTTTTCAGCCTCCTGAGGGGGAAGAGGCGCTGTCGTGCCCTCTTCACGACTGTGTGGGTGTGTGTTCACCATGTTAATTCTTCAGTGATGTGAACACTGAGGAACTTGAAGCTCTCGACCTGCTCCACTACAGCCCCATCGATGTGGACGGGGACGTGCTCGCACCTCCGTTTCCCGTAGTTCACAATCATCTCCTTTGTCTTGCTGAAGTTGAGGGAAAGGTTGTTGTCCTGGATACCACACTGCCAGGTCTCTGACCTCCTCCCTATAGGCTGCCTCATCATTGTCGGTGATCAGGCCTACCACCGTTGTGTCGTCAGCAAACTTGATGATAATGTTGGAGTCATGCGCGGCCACGCAGTTGTGTGTGAACAGGGAGTACAAGAAGGGACTAAGCACGCACCCCAGAGGGGCCCCCGTGTTGAGGGTCAGTGTGGCAGTGTGTTGTTATCTACCCTCACCACCTGGGGGCGGCCCGTCAGGAAGTCCAGGATCCAGTTGCAGAGGGAGGTGTTTAGTCCCAGGGTCCTGAACTTGATGATGAGCTTGAAGGGCACTATGGTGTTGAATGCTGAGCTGTAGTCAATGAACACCATTCTTACATAGGTGTTCCTTTTGTCCAGGTGGGTGAGGGCAGTGTGGAGTGCAATAGTGATTGCATCATCTGTGGATCTGTTGAGGCGGTATGCAAATTTGAGTGGGTCCAGGGTGTCTGGGATGATAATGTTCATGTGAGTCATGACCATCCTTTCAAAGCATTTCATGGCTATAGATGTGAGTACTACGGCGCGATAGTCATATAGACAGGTTACCTTAGTGTTCTTGGGCACGGGGGACTATGGTGATCTGCTTGAAACAACCTGTCTCTGACCCGGTATTACAGACAGAAAATGTGAGTGAAGACATTTGCCAGCTGGTCAACGCGTATGCTCTGAGTACTCATCCTGGTATTCTGTCTGGCCCCCCATGGCCTTGTGAATGTTTAAATCTGTTTAAAGGTCTTACTCACAAGTTAGCATAGAAGGAAGGCATTTAGCTCATCTGGTAGGCTCTCGTTGCTGGGCAGCTTGCTGGGTTTCTCTTTGTAATCCACGATAGTTTGCAAGCCCTGCCACATCTGTCGAGCGTAGGAGGATTCGATCTTAGTCCTGTATTAACGCTTTGCCTGTTTGATGCCTTGTCGGAGGTCACAGCGGGATTTCTTATTAGCATCCAGATTAGTATCGCACTCCTTGAAAGCGGCAGCTTTAGCCTTTAGCTCAGTGCATATGTTGCCTATAATCCATGGCTTCTGGTTGGGGTATGTACGTACGGTCACTGTGGGGACGACGTTATCAATGCACTTATTATTGAAGCTGGTGACTGATGTGGTAAACTCCCTCAATGCTTTCGGATGAATCCCGGAACATATTCCAGTCTGTGCTAGCAAAACAGTCCTGTAGTGTAGCATCCTCTTCATCGGACCTCTTCCTGTTTGAGTTTTTGCTTGTAAGCAGGAAGCAAGAGGACATAGTTATGGTCTGATTTGCTAAAGGGAGGGCGAGGGAGGGCCTTCTATGCATTTCTGTGTGTGGAGTAAAGGTGATCTAGAGTTTTGTCATCTCTAGTTGCACAGGTGACATACTGGTAGAAATGAGGTAAAACTGATTTTAATTCCCCTGTGTTGAAATTACTACCCACGAGAAACGCTGCCTCTGAATCTCCATTTTTTTGTTTGCTTATGGCCCTATACAGCTCGTTGAGTGCGGTCTTAGTGCCAGCATCGGTTTGTGGCTCAGTTGATAGAGCATGGCCATCCCCACCCTCCCTCTCCCTTCTCCCCTCCCCACCATCTTATCCCCTCCCTCTCCCTTCTCTCCTCCACACCATCTTCTCCCCTCCCTCCCTCTCCCTTCCCCCCTCCCCCACTATCTTCTCCCCTGCCTCTCCCTTCTCCTCTCCCTCACCATCTTCTCCCCTCCCTCTCCCTTCCCCTCTCCATCTTCTCCCCTCCCTCTCCTTCCCCCTTCTCCCCTCCCTCACCATATCCTCCCCTCCCTCTCCCTTCTCCCCTCCCCACCATCTTCTCCCCTCCCTCTCCCTTCTCCTCTCCCCACCAGCTTCCCCCTCCCTCTCCCTTCCCCCCTCCTCACCATCTTCTCCCCTCCCTCTCCCTTCTCCCCTCCTCCACCATCTTCTCCCCTCCCTCTCCCTTCCCCCATCCCCCACCATCTTCTCCCCTCCCTCTCCCTTCTCCATTCCCCACCATCTTCTCCCCTCCCTCCCTCCCTCCCTTCCCCCCTCCTCCACCATTTTCTCCTCTCCCCCTCCCTTCTCCTCTCCATCTTCTCCCCTCCTTCCCTCTCCCTTCCCCCCTCCTCCACCATCTTCTCCCCACCCTCCCCCTTCTCCCCTCCCTCACCATCTTCTCCCCTCCCTCACCATCTTCTCCCCTCCCTCCCACCATCTTCCTCAGTCAAAGGAAGGATTGATAGACTGGAGAGTTTTCTCCTCCCACTCCTCCAGCTCTCACTGTTTAACCTTGACAAGCCAATATGATACAGGCTTATCTCCTCCTGACATTACCACTGTTCTCAGTGCTTCCAGGGGCCTGTTCCAAACAAAGTCATCACTCTCTCTGAGGATCCGGCCTGGCCCATCTCTGTATGCTCACTATCAATACAACACAACTCAGACCACATGCTGTATGTACTGCTACACGAACACAATGGCATAACTTCCGACATTTGGCTACTTCCCTGGTCTATTGTACTGTACCTTTTGACATTCAAACTAAAAAGCATTGCTGAGTTAAATGAAGAATAAACAGATGAACAGATCAATAAACCCTCTACATACTATGCTATGGTTAAATACAGCAACACATCCCACCCTTTGTGTGGATGCAGCTTGCTTCTTGTGCTTGTATACCTGTGTATGTCAGGCCAGTGAACTGACTGTGGAGTGTGTACCAATGAGCCCTCAGCATCTGGCAGTGGGTCCTGCATACCCGGAGTGGCAGTCAGCTCCCTGATCTCCATATGCAGGCAGGGTGGCTCTAACCCAGAGCCATTAGTCACAAGGCCCAGGGCACCTCTCCCTCATCCCACCACATAAGGTGTTGTAATTGATACCATCAGCCTCGGCTGTAGTCTCCTTGGTGGGCAGTGGGAGGCGGGAGGGAGGTGGGCGGGCAGGAGGGTGGGAGGTGGGAGGGAGGTGGGCGGGCAGGAGGGTGGGAGGCGGGAGGGAGGTGGGCGGGCAGGAGGGTGGGAGGCGGGAGGGAGGTGGGTGGGAGGCGGGAGGGAGGTGGGTGGGCACGAGGGTGGGAGGTGGGAGGGAGGTGGGCGGGCAGGAGGGTGGGAGGCGGGAGAGAGGTGGGCGGGCAGGAGGGTGGGAGGCGGGAGGGAGGTGGGCGGGCAGGAGGGTGGGAGGTGGGAGGGAGGTGGGCGGGCAGGAGGGTGGGAGGAGGGAGAGAGGTGGGCGGGCAGGAGGGTGGGAGGCGGGAGAGAGGTGGGCGGGCAGGAGGGTGGGAGGTGGGAGGGAGGGACGGTGGTGGGCGGGCAGGAGGGTGGGTGGCGGGAGGGAGGTGGGCGGGTGTGAGATGCACGCCTCTTGTTGGGTTAAGAAGGTGGTAAACGGGGGGCTCTGGTTGTCTCTGGTCGTCTCTGGTCGTCTCTGGTCGTCTCTGGTCGTCTCTGGTCGTCTCTGGTCGTCTCTGGTCGTCTCTGGTCGTCTCTGGGTGTCTCTGCACCATCACTCCACTTGAAGGTGAGATGATTTAGGGGCTGGGGAGAAAGATCATTTCTTTTGATCACGTGTGCAACCTGGAGCCTTAATGGCGGGCGTAATTAATTCTGCTGATGTTAATCACCAGGGCTGGTCCACACAATTATCAACCCTGTGCAGATGGAGCGCGGTGCAGACATGAAATGGCAGTGGAGTGGCAGATGTAATGGAGTGGCAGAAGTAATCTGCGTCAGAGAAAACAAAGTTAGGAAGAGCAAGGAGCCTCAGGATTCCCGGGGAAAGCCTGTGTGACAGTGCTGATGTTGTGTCCGAAGTGTTTGGTAATTACTGGGCCATTGAATGGTTCTATTGTTAATTCATCACTGTAGCAGAAGTGAGCTGAAACATCTCCTGGCTGGGGCTATCAGAAGGAGAGGAGAGCAGAGGAGAAGAGAGGAGAGCAGAGGAGAAGAGAAGAGAGGAGAGGAGAGCAGAGGAGAAGAGAGGAGAGGAGAGGAGGGTGTGTGCTATGCTCACTTGCTGCTGCTGGAGTCATCGAAAGGTTAATCAGGTTTCACTCTTGGTTGTGTGGGCTTTGTAGTCAACTCCCATTCACTTCTGCAGGGGAAAATCAGGAATAAATGATAACTGAGAGAAGGAGATACTGATTTGGATGCACACACACACACACACACACACACACACACACACACACACACACACACACACACACTTGGTTCAATCATACTCTTACTGATGGGAGAATTACTAAAGCAATAGTGGTCAAAGGACAGATACTCCCAGAGGACGTTTCCTCTGCCAACGTCAAACAAAATTAAGCAAAATACAACTGATTAATTTAAACTGCAGAGCAGCTATTTTTCAAACTCTTGCTCAGCCCTGGCAGTTGAGCCGATATTACTATTGGTCAGCTCAATTAGTCTTCTTCCTATTTTGCCTTTAATAAGGCATTGCTTGAGGAATGTAGGAGGTTAATATGAATCATTATTCATAATCATTGTTCTAAGTAGTGGGATAAACTTATCGATGGGCTGAGCTGTTTGCCAACCATGATTTAGTTTAAGTGTGTTATTAATGAATTTGGTAATCACGTCTGTTACATTTCCTCTTACACTCTCAGATGGTATTTATAGTCAACTGAAAAACACTGGTACAACATCAGCTGAAATGGTAGATAAAAAAACGTTTGTTGCAAGTGCACCTTTTCAACAAGCCTCAGATTTTAGGGCTAACTCTTGGCTAACACAAGTTATCAAATGTAGATCCATCGGCCAGTTTCTTGGACCACTATACCCATTTTACCAATTGGACTTGGACCCCTCTGCTACTTGGAACCCTACTAATTCCACGACTGGTCTATCAACGTCACCACACGAGGAGGCAAAAACAGACTTACCCCCATCGCGACATCCCTCTAAGGTCCTTATGCTAGCTTGCTAGCCCCGGCCTGCTAACTGCTAGCTTGCTAGCCCCGGCCTGCTAACTGTCTGAATCACCGTGTCCCTAGCCAGCCCAACCACTCACTGGACCCATACGATCACTTGGCTACGCATGCCTATCCCTAATATCAATATGCCTTGTCCATTACTGTCCTGGTTAGTGATTACTGTCTTATTTCACTGTACAGCCTATAGCCCTGCTCAATATGCCTTAACCAACCATGTTGTTCCACCTCCCACATATGTGATGACATCACCTGGTTTAAACGTCTCTAGAGACTATATCTCTCTCATCATTACTCAATGCCTAGGTTTACCTCCAATGTACTCTCTTCCTACCATACCTTTGTCTGTACATTATGCCTTGAATCAATGCTATCGTGCCCAGAAACCTAATCCAGGCCCAGCAGTGCCTAGCTCCACTCCTATTCCCCAGGTACTCTCATTTGTTGACTTCTGTAACCGTAAAAGCCTTGGATTCATGCAAGTTAACATTAGAAGCCTACTCTCTAAGTTTGCATTTTTCACTGCTTTAGCACATTCTGCCAACCTGGATGTCTTAGCCGTGTCTGAATCCTGCCTTAGGAAAACCACCAAAAATCCAGAAATGTCCATCCCTAACTATAAAATTTTCTGCCAAGATAGAACTGCCAAAGGGGGCGGAGTTGCAATCTACTGCAGAGATAGCCTGCAGAGTTTTGTCTTACTATCCAGGTCTGTACCAAAACAATTAGAGCTTCTACTTCTAAAAATCCACCTTTCCAGAAACAAGTCTCTCACCGTTGCCACCTGCTATAGAACACCCTCTGCCCCAGCTGTGCTCTGGACACCATAGGTGAATTGATTGCCCCCCATCTATCTTCTGAGCTCGTGCTGCTAGGTGACCTAAACTGTGACATGCTTAACACCCCGGCCATCCTACAATCTAAGCTTGATGCCCTCAATCTCACACAAATTATCAATGAACCTACCAGGTAAACACGGGCACCCTCATAGATATCATCCTAACTAACTCACCCTCCAAATACACCTCTGCTGTTTTCTCAGCGATCACTGCCTCATTGCCTGCATCCGTAATGGGTCGGCGGTCAAACGACCACCCCTCATCACTGTCAAACGCTCCCTAAAAAACTTCAGCGAACAGGCCTTTCTAATCGACCTGGCCGGGGTATCCTGGAATGACATTGACCTCATCCCGTCAGTAGAGGATGCCTGGTTATTCTTTAAAAGTGCCTTCCTCACCATCCTTAATAAGCATGCCCCATTCAAAAAAATTTGAACCAGGAACAGATATAGCCCCTGTTTCTCTCCAGACCTGTCTGCCCTTGACCAGCACAAAATCATCCTGTGGCGTTCTGCATTAGCATTGAATAGCCCCCGTGATATGCAACTTTTCAGGGAAGTTAGGAACCAATATACACAGGCAGATAGGAAAGCTAAGGCTAGCTTTTTCAAGAAGAAATTTGCATCCTGTAGTACAAACTCAAAAAAGTTCTGGGACACTGTAAAGTCCATGGAGAATAAGATCACCTCCTCCCAGCTGCCCACTGCACTGAGGCTAGGAAACACTGTCACTACTGATAAATCCACAATAATTGAGAATTTCAATAAGCATTTTTCTATGGCTGGCCATGCTTTACACCTGGCTACCCCTACCCCAGTAAACAGCCCTGCGCTCCCCACAGCAACTCGCCCAAACCTCCCCCACTTCTCCTTCACCCAAATCCAGATAGCTGATGTTCTGAAAGAGCTGCAAAATCTGGACCCCTACAAATCAGCCGGGCTAGACAATCTGGACCCTCTCTTTCTAAAATGATCTGCCGAAATTGTTGCAACCCCTATTACTAGCCTGTTCAACCTCTCTTTTGTATCGTCTGAGATTCCCATAGATTGGAAAGCTGCCGCGGTCATCCCCCTCTTCAAAGGGGGAGACACTCTAGACCCAAACTGCTACATTCCTATATCTATTCTACCCTGCCTTTCTAAGGTCTTCGAAAGCCAAGTTAACAAACAGATTACTGACCATTTCGAATCTCACCGTACCTTCTCCTCTATGCACTCTGGTTTCAGAGCTGGTCATGGGTGCACCTCAGTTGGTCAAGGTCCTAAACAATATCATAACCGCCATCGATAAGTGACATTACTGTGCAGCCGTATTCATCGACCTGGCTAAGGCTTTCGACTCTGTCAATCACAACATTCTTATTGGCAGACTCAACAGCCTTGGTTTCTCAAATGATTGCCTTGCTTGGTTCACCAACTACTTCTCCGATAGAGTTCAGTATGTCAAATCGGAGGGCCTGTTGTCCGGACCTCTTGCAGTCTCTATGGGGGTGCCACAGGGTTCAATTCTCGGGCCGACTCTCTTCTCTGTATAGATCACTGATGTCGTTCTTGCTGCTGGTGATTCTTTGATCCACCTCTACGCAGACGACACCATTCTGTATACCTCTGGCCCTTCTTTGGACACTGTGTTAACAAACCTCCAGACGAGCTTCAATGCCATACAACTCTCCTTCCGTGGCCTCCAACTGCTCTTAAGTGCAAGTAAAACTAAATGCATGCTCTTCAACCGATCGCTGCCCGCACCTGCCCGCCCGTCCAGCATCACTACTCTGGACGGTTCTGACTTAGAATATGTGGACAACTACAAACACCTAGGTGTCTGTTTTGGACTGTAAACTCTCCTTCCAGACTCACATTAAACATCTCCATTCCAAAATGAAATCTAGAATTTCACATCAAAGCATCCTTCACTCATGCTGCCAAACACACCCTCGTAAAACTGACCATCCTACCGATCCTCGACTTCGGCGATGTCATTTACAAAATAGCCTCCAACACTCTTCTCAACAAATTGGATGCAGTCTATCACAGTGCCATCCGTTTTGTCACCAAAGCCCCATATACTACCCACCACTGCGACCTGTACGCTCTCGTTGGTTGGCCCTCGCTTCATACTCGTCGCCAAACCCACTGGCTCCAGGTCATCTACAAGTCTCTGCTAGGTAAAGCCCCACCTTATCTCAGCTCACTGGTCACCATAGCAGCACCCACCCGTAGCATGCGCTCCAGCAGGTATATCTCACTGGTCACCCCCAAAGCCAATTCTTCCTTTGGCCGCCTCTCTTTCCAGTTCTCTGCTGCCAATGACTGGAACGAACTACAAAAATCTCTGAAGCTGGAGACTCTTACCTCCCTCACTAGTTGTAAGCACCAGCTGTCAGAGCAGCTCACAGATCACTGCACCTGTACATAGCTCATCTGTAAATAGCCCATCCAATCTACCTCATCCCCATACTGTATTTATTTATCTTGCGCCTTTGCACCCCAGTATCTCAACTTGCACATTCGTCCTCTGCACATCCTACCTTTCCAGTGTTTAATTGCTATATTATAATGACTTTGCCACCATGGCCTATTTATTGCCTTACCTCTCTTATCCTACCTCATTTTCACATGCTGTATATACATTTTCCTACTGTATTATTTATTGTATGTTTGTTTATTCCATGTGTAACTCTGTGTTGTTGTATGTGTCGAACTGCTTTGCTTTGTCTTGGCCAGGTCGCAGTTGGAAATGAGAACTTGTTCTCAACTAGCCTACCTGGTTAAATAAAGGTGAAATAAATCAAATAAAAAAACAAGTGCTGTATATGAGATAATGAATGAGGTTGAAGTGATACATCATTCTGAAAAGCCATTATTTTTTATAACAGAGTGCCAAATTACAAATTTCTGCTAACCAAATGGACAATTACATTTTCTTACATTTCATTTTCATTTTAGTCATTTAGCAGACGCTCTTACCCAGAGCGACTTACAGTAGTGAATGCATACATTTCATACAATTTCATACATTTATTTTTTTTTTTTCTGTGTGCTGGCCCCCCGTGGGAATCGAACCCACAACCCTGGTGTTGCAAACACCATGCTCTACCAACTGAGCTACAGGGAAGGCTACAGTGCTTTGACTTCTACACATTTTGTTGTGTTGCAGCCTGAATTGAAAATTGATTAAATTGAGATTTTGTGTCACTGGTCTGCACACAATATCCTATAATGTGAAAGTGGAATTACGTATTTAGAAATTAAGCTGAAATGTCTTGAGTCAATGAGTATTCAACCTCTTTGTTATGGCATGCCTAAATAAGTGCAGGAGTAAACATTTGCTTAACAAGTCACATAATAAGTTGCATAGACTAACTGTGTGCAATAATAGTGTTTAACATGATTTTTGAATGACTATCTCATCTCTGTACCTCACACATACAATTATCTGTAAGCTCCCTCAGTCGAGCAGTGAATTTCACACACAGATTCAATCGCAAAGACCAGTGAGGTTTTCCAATGCCTTGCAAAGAAGGGCACCTATTGCTAGATGGGTAAAAAAACACAACAAAACAGACATTGAACATCCCTTTGACCATGGTGAAGTTATTACTTATCACTACACCCAGTCACTACAAAGATACAGGCGTCCTTCCTAACGCAGTTGCCGGAGAGGAAGGAAACCGCTCAGGGATTTCACCATGAGGCCAATGGTGATTTTAAAACACTTAGAGTGTAATGGCTGTGATAGGAGAAAAGGAAGGATGGATCAACAACATTGTAGTAACTCCACAATACTACCTGCTTTTTAAATTGTATGAACCAAAAAAATATTCAATTTTATTTGGAATGGCAAGCCAGACAAAATTAAAAGGGCCTATTTATATAATGAATTTGAATTCAGAGAGCAGAAATGATTAAATATTAAAGCATTAGACTTCTCACTAAAGGCATCAGTCATACTTAAATCCAAACTGGTTCTCTAGTAAATTGGTAGGATTTGTCTCATTCCATGTTCAAGAATGGCCTTTTCCCCTTTATTTAGATTACAACTGCTCACTTTCGGTTGTTTGAAAAGGAAATCATCTCAAAAATATAGTTATTTTTTAAACAAGCCTTAGAAAGTTGGTTGCAATTTCAGTTTAATCCACCTGAAAAAACAGATCAAATAATACAACAAATATTGTGTTTAAACTCAAATATACTAATTGATAAAAAAAGGTATTTTTCGAAGAAATGTTTAAAAAAAGGTATAATTGTTGTGAATGATATCATAAATAGGACTGGTGGAGCTATGTCACACATGCAGCTAACACAGACATATGAAAATGTCTGCTCTACCCAAAATTACAGCCAACTACTTGCAGCATTGCCCCAAAAATGGAAACGGCAAGTAGAAGGGGAAAAAAGTAAGGAACTTGAATGTCGGGCCTGTATTAAAGAACATAAATGGTTAAAGAAAAGTGTGATAAATAAAAACATATACCAATTTCCTTTAATGACTAAAAAACTGACAGCTGTGCCATATAAACTGCAAAATAGTTGGGAAGAGATTTTTGATGTACCCATTCCATGGCACATGGTTTATGAATTGATACCCAAAACAACGCCGGATTCAAAACGTCAAATTTTTCAATTTAAATTACTATACAAAATTCTTGCAACCAATAGAATGTTATATACAGTGGGGAGAACAAGTATTTGATACACTGCCGATTTTGCAGGTTTTCCTACTTACAAAGCATGTAGAGGTCTGCATTTGTATCATAGGTACACTTCAACTGTCAGAGACGGAATCTAAAACAAAAATCCGGAAAATTACATTGTATGATTTTTAAGTAATTAATTTGCATTTTATTGCATGACATAAGTATTTGATACATCAGAAAAGCAGAACTTAATATTTGGTACAGAAACCTTTGTTTGCAATTACAGAGATCATACGTTTCCTGTAGTTCTTGACCAGGTTTGCACACACTGCAGCAGGGATTTTGGCCCACTCCTCCATACAGACCTTCTCCAGATCCTTCAGGTTTTGGGGCTGTCGCTGGGCAATATGGACTTTCAGCTCCCTCCAAAGATTTTCTATTGGGTTCAGATCTGGAGCCTGGCTAGGCCACTCCAGGACCTTGAGATGCTTCTTACGGAGCCACTCCTTAGTTGCCCTGGCTGTGTGTTTTGGGTCGTTGTCATGCTGGAAGACCCAGCTACGACCCATCTTCAATGCTCTTACTGAGGGAAGGAGGTTCTTGGCCAAGATCTCGCGATACATGGCCCCATCCATCCTCCCCTCAATACGGTGCAGTCGTCCTGTCCCCTTTGCAGAAAAGCATCCCCAAAGAATGATGTTTCCACCTCCATGCTTCACGGTTGGGATGGTGTACTTGGGGTTGTACTCTACCTTCTTCTTCCTCCAAACACGGCGAGTGGAGTTTAGACCAAAAAGCTCTATTTTTGTCTCATCAGACCACATGACCTTCTCCCATTCCTCCTCTGGATCCTCCAGATGGTCATTGGCAAACTTCAGACGGGCCTGGACATGCGCTGGCTTGAGCAGGGGGACCTTGCGTGCGCTGCAGGATTTTATTCCATGACGGCGTAGTGTGTTACTAATGGTTTTCTTTGAGACTGTGGTCCCAGCTCTCTTCAGGTCATTGACCAGGTCCTGCCGTGTAGTTCTGGGCTGATCCCTCACCTTCCTCATGATCAATGATGCCCCACGAGGTGAGATCTTGCATGGAGCCCCAGACCGAGGGTGATTGACCGTCATCTTGAACTTCTTCCATTTTCTAATAATTGCGCCAACAGCTGTTGCCTTCTCACCAAGCTACTTGCCTATTGTCCTGTAGCCCATCCCAGCGTTGTGCAGGTCTACAATTGTATCCCTGATGTCCTTACACAGCTCTCTAGTCTTGGCCATTGTAGAGAGGTTGGAGTCTGTTTGATTTAGTGTGTGGACAGGTGTCTTTTATACAGGTAACGAAGTTCAAACAGGTGCAGTTAATACAGGTAATGAGTGGAGAACAGGAGGGCTTCTTAAAGAAAAACTAACAGGTCTGTGAGAGACGGAATTCTTACTGGTTGGTAGGTGATCAAATATTTATGTCATGCAATAAAATGCAAATTAATTACTTAAAAATCATACAATGTGATTTTCTGGATTTTTGTTTTAAATTCCGTCGCTCACCGTTGAAGTGTACCTATGATAAAAATTACAGACCTCTACATGCTTTGTAAGTAGGAAAACCTGCAAAATCGGCAGTGTATCAAATACTTGTTCTCCGCACTGATACAATCTTCCCAGCTCTGCAGATTTTGCTGTGAGGAGGCAGAGTCATTAGATCATTTATTTTGGTATTGTCCATATGTAGCTCGTTTTTGGTCACAGGCCCAGGAATGGCTGAAGAATTGCAACATTTGCCTAAAACTAACGCTGCAGATAGCAATACTGGGTGATTTGAAAAGCCATAGTCAATCAATCAATAATATAATAATTATTTTAGCAAAAAAACTTTTTTTTAAAATTTACAATCTGTAGAAGCTATGAGAATAGAAAGGTTCAGTACTTTTGTCAAGCATCACAGCACAGCTGAAAAATATATGGCAAATAGAAATCCTAAATGGATGATGTTGAGAGATAGATGGGAGGGGTTGAATGGAGCTGAAGGGTGGAACTTATAACAAGATAAACAATGTAAAACATACGGGGTCTGTAAAATGCATGTAGGTTCAGACATTTTGTGAAATAGCACAGTTACAAATAGAAATCAAACTGGATGGACATCAGAAATAGAGGAAGGACTACAAACAAACAAAAATATGACTATTGCAAAATAGATTGTGTCTGTAAAATGTGTATAAGATGAATAAACTGAAGGTAGAAGCCTAAGTGTTATTGTTTATTAATTTACTCTAATTGGGGGAAGGGTGGTAGGGTTTGCGGCGAATAATAAAGGTATATTCTAAAAAAAAGTATGTATGTCTATATAGGTATGTGTGTGTATATATGTGTATATGTATGCATATGTATATGTACGTGTATGTATATGGATATATATATTTAGCCCGAAAAATATATGGGGGATTGGAAATGATACAGACAATTACATTGATGGAAGCAACAATCTTTCCGCAATATTAAGCTGATCCACCCCTTAAAAAAAAAACTCCACAATACTAACCTAAATGACGAAGTGAAATGATGGAACCCAGTACAGAATACAAATATTCCAAAACATGCATCCTGTTTGCAATAAGACACTAAAACTGCAAACAAATTGGCAAAGATATGAACTTTAAGTCCTGAATACAAAGCGTTATGTTTGGGGCAAATCCAACACAACACATCACTGAGTACCACTCATCATAATTTCAAGCAATGTGGTGGCTGCATCATGTTATGGTTATGCTTGTCAATGACAAGTAATAGGGAGTTTTTTAGGATAAAAAGAAACGGAATAGAGCTAAGCTCAGGCAAAATTCTAGAGGTAAACCTGGTTCAGTCTGCTTTCCAACACAATGGGAGACAAATTCACCTTTCAGCAGGTCAATAGCCTAAAACACGAGGCCAAATATACGCTGGAATTGCTTACCAAGAAGACAGCGAATGTTCCTGAGTGGCCTAGTTACAGTTTCGATTTAAATTGGCTTGAACATCTATGGCAAGACTTGAACATTTTCAACAACCAACTTGACAGAGCTTGAAGACTTAAAAAAAAGTGAAATCATTGTACAATCCAGGTGTGCAAAGCTCTTAGAGACTTGCCCAGAAAGACTGTAATCATTGCCAAAGGTGATTCTAACATGTATTGGCTCAGGGTGTGAATACTTACAGTATGTAAACGTGATACAGTATTTCTGTATTAGTATTTACTAAGGATCCCCATTAGTTCCTGTCAAGGCAGCAGCTACTCTTCCTGGGGTCCAACAACATTAAGGCAGTTACACACAATTTTAAATATTACATGACATAGTATTTTATAACACTTTCCACAACACATTACGTGTGTTCCCTCAGGCTACAACTCTGCTACCACATATCTACAATACAAAATCCATGTGTATGTGTGTGTAAAGTGCATATCTTATTGTGTGTGTGTGTGCCTGTGTGTGTGTTTCTCTCCACAGTCCGTGCTGTTCTATATGTTGTATTTTTATCTGTTTTTTAAATACAATTTTACTGCTTGCATCAGTTACCTGATGTGGAATAGAGTTCCATGTAGTCATGGCTCTATGTAGTACTGTGCATCTCCCATAGTCTGTTCTGGACTTGGGGACTGTGAAGAGACCTCTGGTGGCATGTCTTGTGGGGTATGGATGTGTCTGAGCTATGTGCTAGTAGTTTATACAGACACTTCAGTGCATTCAGCATGTCAACACTTCTTACAAAAACAAGTAGTGATCCTGTCAATCTCTCCTCTACTTTCATTTTCAATAAATTAGCAAGAATGTCTAAAAACATATTTTCACTTTATCAAAAACATTATTTAAACTATTTTGAATTCAGGCTGGAACACAATAAAATGTGGAAAAATTCAAGGGGTATGAATACTTTTTGAATGCACAATATCTTATCTTAAAATAACACATTGCTACTTAAGGAAACGTATCTGTTTAGTGAATGCCTGCGTCTCTTTGAGATAATACTGACAAATCCCACACACCTCTTGGGTGTTTAGAGTACTTTTGTAGCAGCAACTATAGCTATCAATATGAAACTGTTAATCGTATTTGAACTAAACTCAAGTTTTTGAAATAATAATTGAAGGCAAAAACTCATTTTCCTATAATTACACGCAAGGGGCACAAGCAATTCTTAAGGTGAACGTCAACAAATAAGAATAAATGGGTTGGCTGGTAGTGTTCATTGTTCTCCAGCAGACCTTGGTAAGTAGTGTGAATGCAGCCGTGACCCAGTGCTTACATAGGGCACCACCCATGGAACCACAGCACAGAGAAGAACAACCAATCAGGAGAGCTGTTATAATGAGCTAAGGGCCCTAGCGAACGGTAACACACATAGAATAGGATGCATATGTTATGATGATCCACAACTGAATCAATACAAGTTCGTCATCATTGAGTGATAATTGGATTGTTGATCCCAATCTGGCTAATATCAATCAAATGTATTTATACAGCCCTTCTTACTGATGTCACGAAGTGCTGTACAGAAACCCAGCCTTAAACCCCAAACAGCAAGCAATGCAGGTGTAGAAGCACGGTGGCTAGGAAAAACTCCCTAGAAAGGCCAGAACCTAGGAAGAAACCTAGAGAGGAACCAGGCTATGAGGGGTGGCCAGTCCTCTTCTGGCTGTGCTGGGTGGAGAATATAACAGAACATGGCCAAGATGTTCAAATGTTCATAGATGACCAGCAGGGTCAAATAATAATAATCACAGTGGTTGTCGAGGGTGCAACAGGTCAGCACCTCAGGAGTAAATGTCAGTTGGCTTTTCATAGCCGATCATTCAGAGTATCTCTACCGCTCCTGCTGTCTCTAGATAGTTGAAAACAGCAGGTCTGGGACAGGTAGCACATCCGGTGAACAGGTCAGGGTTCCATAGCCGCAAGCAGAACAGTTGCAACTGGAGCAGCAGCACGGCCAGGTGGACTGGGGACAGCAAGGAGTCATCAGGCCAGGTAGTCCTTAGGCATGGTCCTAGGGCTCAGGTCTTCCAAGAGAAAGAAAGAGAGAAAGAGAGAAAGAGAGAAAGAAAGAGAGAAAAAGAGAGAAAGAGAGAGAGAATTAGAGAGAAAGAGAGAAAGAAAGAGAGAAAAAGAGAGAGAGAGAGAGAATTAGAGAGAGCATACTTAAAGGGAAGTGTTTCTGTCCTTGAGGTTCATTTTCCCCTGAAATTATGTTTCCCTCGACATCCCGTTTTCAGCCAATGCCTCTCTTAACAAGGCAAGATGATAGAGATTAGCGCATTGATCATTCCAGGAGATTATATGCTAATTTTGTATTTTGTTTGTATTGTGTTTATTAGTGTGCCACCACAGCTGTTGAAACGCTCCTAAGCCAAACGTCCCTGTTGCCTTCTTACCATTTACATTTGTATTACAACCAGGAAGGGAAAAAGAAGCAAAATACCAGCATGGAGCACCCAACGCCTCCAACTTGTGAGATTTAATTGAATATATTCAAATGTGATTCATACAACAATTTCACTCTCACCCTACAAACACATATTGCAATTGTGCTGGCTGTGCTATGCTTTCTGGTTGGGTTATGTTTTCTGGCTGGGTTATGTTTTCTGGCTGTGTTATGTTTTCTGGCTGTGTTATGTTTTCTGGCTGGGTAATGTTTTCTGGCTGTGTTATGTTTCCTGGCTGTGTTATGTTTTCTGGCTGGGTTATGTTTTCTGGCTGGGTTATGTTTTCTGGCTGTGTTATGTTTTCTGGCTGTGCTATGTTTTCTGGCTGTGTTATGTTTTCTGGCTGTGCTATGTTTTCTGGCTGTGTTATTTTTTCTGGCTGGGTTATGTTTTCTGGCTGTGTTATGTTTTCTGGCTGGGTTATGTTTTCTGGCTGGGTTATGTTTTCTGGCTGGGTTATGTTTTCTGGCTGTGTTATATTTTCTGGCTGGGTTATATTTTCTGGCTGGGTTTTATGTTTTCTGGCTGTGTTATATTTTCTGGCTGGGTTATATTTTCTGGCTGGGTTTTATGTTTTCTGGCTGTGTTATGTTTTCTGGCTGGGTTTTATGTTTTCTGGCTGGGTTATATTTTCTGGCTGGGTTATATTTTCTGGCTGGGTTTTATGTTTTCTGGCTGTGTTATGTTTTCTGGCTGGGTTTTATGTTTTCTGGCTGGGTTATATTTTCTGGCTGGGTTATATTTTCTGGCTGGGTTTTATGTTTTCTGGCTGGGTTATATTTTCTGGCTGGGTTTTATGTTTTCTGGCTGTGTTATGTTTTCTGTCTGGGTTATGTTTTCTGTCTGGGTTATGTTTTCTGTCTGGGTTATGTTTTCCTGCCTTCCCCTCCCATTGTACTCTGTACACTCCCACTCTCTCTAAATTAAAAATCAGACTGGCCTTTGTAGGAGACACTGTGGAGGAATCAATAGGTGCATTAATTACTGCAATTCATTACCCAAATAAACATGGGACCCAACATTTTAGCGGATACAAATTTGGAGGACGCAAGCGTTTGGCCAGAGGCAAAGGCCTGGCCTGGGGATCCCTTTTGCATTAATCTGCAGATCATACTGCGTTGAGTCCCAGGGATCATCCAGGGATTCTCCAGGGATCCTACACTCTCAGGCGCTGAGTTATGGCCACCGAATACAAAGGTAGTCATGTGACATGGTCGTCACTGAGAGCTGCTGTGCTCTCTCTCTCTCTCTCTCTCTCTCTCTCTCTCTCTCTCTCTCTCTTCACTGTCTGTCTCTGGGCCATTGGGCTCCCCTGAAAGCGCTTGGCAGAGGACAACGTTAAAGGACATCCCTCTCCCTGGCTGTCATCTCAGCCGAGTGCGCCTATTTGTGAATGATATCTCCAACGCTGGCTATAATAAAACATGAAAATAATGGATCGCACCAATAAATTACCGTTGAGTGGATTGCTAGGTCAGATATGTGTGAAGAGGCACACTGTGTGATGCCTCTTCACACCCATGATGCATACAATACACATTAAGTACATACATAATAAACACATCATTCACACATAATAATATATAATATACACATAATACACACATAATAATATATTATAATACCCACGTAATACACACATAATAATATATTTTAATACACAAGTATTACACACATAATAATATATTATAATACACACATAATAGTATATTATAATATATCATAATACACACATAATAATATATTATAATATATCATAATACACACATAATAATATATCATAATACACACGTAATACACACATAATAATATATTATAATATATCATAATACACACATAATAATATATCGTAATACACACATAATTCACACATAATAATATATTATAATACACAAGTATTACACACATAATAATATATCATAATGCACACATAATAATATATCATAATACACATGTAATACACACATAATAATATATTATAATATATCATAATACACACATAATAATATATCACAATACACACGTAATTCACACATAATAATATATTATAATACACAAGTATTACACACATAATAATATATTATAATACACACATAATAATATATTATAATATATCATAATACACACATAATAATATATTATAATATATCATAATACACACATAATAATTTATCATAATACACACGTAATTCACACATAA
Organism: Salmo trutta; assembly: GCF_901001165.1. Classification (NCBI taxonomy): domain Eukaryota; kingdom Metazoa; phylum Chordata; class Actinopteri; order Salmoniformes; family Salmonidae; genus Salmo; species Salmo trutta. The sequence continues at coordinate 6,909,870 of NC_042976.1, read as the reverse complement.
TAAAATATTATAATACACAAGTATTACACACATAATAATATATTATAATACACACATAATAATATATTATAATATATCATAATACACACATAATAATATATTATAATATATCACAATACACACGTAATTCACACATAATAAAATATTATAATACACAAGTATTACACACATAATAATATACTATAATACACACATAATACACACATAGTAATATATTATAATACACACATGCTACACACATAATACACACATAATAATATATTATAATACACACATAATAATATATTATAATACACACGTTATAATATATTATAATACACACATAATAATATATTGTAATACACACATAATACACACATAATCATATATTATAATGCACACATCATACACACATAATCATATATTATAATACACACATAATACACACATAATAATTGTTTACAATACACTCATAATAACGTATTATAATACACACATAATAATATATTATAATACACACATAATAATATATACATACAATACACACACAGCCTGTGTACAGTACACACTCAGACAAACACACATGCTTAAACTGCATGAACACACATAGTTATAGTGAAACACTGTTCACTTTCACTAGACAAAGAAATGCAAAGGTAAATTGAATCTTAATTTGTATTAAATCTATTTTAATGAATGATTTAAAAAACATCCTTGATGGCAGTGCAATCCAACTATGCAAGTGTGTTAAAGAGGCAATCTGCAGTTGCTGCAGAACATCCTTTGTTGTGTGTGAATAAATTAATGATATACACCCAACCCAACACTCACACTGACCTGATCCACTTTAGTTTACACCTCAGCTACACTATTTCTCTCTACAGTCATTGAGATGTGGAGCTCTCCAAACTTCCAGATTGTTATTATGGTCATGTGTGGTGCTCACTTACTCCACACTATAGGTCTATAACAACGACAAATCATTTTCATTGTACAATGGTGTTTCAACAAACACATAGGCGTCACTGTAGAAGGTTTGTGGATAGATACTACATATTGTAGAAGGGTTGTGGATAGGTTTATTTAGTTATATACATATATATTTTAAACCTTTATTTATCTAGGCAAGTCAGTTAAAACCTGTTAGGGACAGACGTTCCGCTAGCGGAACCAATATCCAGACGTTCCGCTAGCGGAACGCCTCACCAATATCCAATAGTTTAGCGTGGCGCGAAATACAAACACCTCAAAAATGCTATAACTTCAATTTCTCAAACATATGACTATTTTACACCATTTTAAAGATAAGACTCTCGTTAATCTAACCACACTGTCCGATTTCAAAAAGGCTTTACAACGAAAGCAAAACATTAGATTATGTCAGGATAGTACCCTCCCAAAAATAATCACACAGCCATTTTCAAAGCAAGCATATATGTCACAAAAATCAAAACCACAGCTAAATGCAGCACTAACCTTTGATGATCTTCATCAGATGACACTCCTAGGACATTAATGTTATACAATACATGCATGTTTTGTTCAATCAAGTTCATATTTATATCAAAAACCAGCTTTTTACATTAGCATGTGATGCTCAGAACTAGCATACCCACCGCAAACTTCCGGTGAATTTACTAAATTACTCACGATTAACGTTCACAAAATACATAACAATTATTTTAAGAATTATAGATACAGAACTCCTTTATGCAATCGTGGTGTCTGATTTTAAAATAGCTTTTCGGTGAAAGCACATTTTGCAATATTCTGAGTACATAGCCCGGCCATCACGGCTAGCTATTTTGACACCCACCAAGTTTGGCACTCACCAAACTCAGATTTACTATAAGAAAAATTGGATTACCTTTGCTGTTCTTCATCAGAATGCACTCCCAGGTCTTCTACTTCAACAACAAATGTTGTTTTGGTTCGAAATAATCCATAGTTATATTGAAATAGCTCCGTTTTGTTCATGCGTTCAGGTAACTATCCGAAGGGTAACGCGCCGGCGCATTTCGTGACAAAAAATTTCAAAATATTCCATTACCATACTTCGAAGCATGTCAAACGCTGTTTAAAATACATTTTTATGCTATTTTTCTCGTAAAATAGCAATAATATTCCAACCGGGCGACGTTGTATTCGTTCAAACAATGAAAGTAAAACATGGAGTCGTCTCTTGCACACGCGCTCCAGTGTCATTGTTCTCAGAAGGACCACTCACAAAACCCCCTGCTGTTTTTCGCCCAGAGACTGGAGAGCTCTCATTCCACTCTCTGGCGCCTTCCTAGAGCCATTGGAAGCCTTAGAAAATGTCACGTTACAGCAGAGATGCTGTATTTTTGATAGAGATGCCCTAGTTGGAGAACAAATTGTCAGACAGAGCACTTCCTGTATGGAATCTTCTCAGGTTTTGGCCTGCCATATGAGTTCTGTTATACTCACAGACACCATTCAAACAGTTTTAGAAACTTTAGAGTGTTTTCTATCCAAATCCACTAATTATTTGCATATTCTCGTTTCTGGGCAGGAGTAGTAACCAGATTAAATCGGGTACGCTTTTTATCCGGCCGTGAAAATACTGCCCCCTATCCCTAACAGGTTTTAAGAACACATTTTTATTTACAATGCCGGCCTACCCCAGCCAAACCCTAACCCAGACGACGCTGGGCCAATTGTGCGCCGCCCTATGATACTCCCAATCACGGCCGGTTGTGAAACAGCCTGGAATCGAACCAGGGTCTGTAGTGACACCTCTAGCACTGAGATGCAGTGCCTTAGACTGCTTGGCCACTCGGAAGATCCTACATATTGTAGGAGGGTTGGGGATAGATCCTACATATTGTAGGAGGGTTGTGGATATATCCTACATATTGTAGGAGGGTTGTGGATAGATCCTACATATTGTAGGAGGGTTGTGGATAGATCCTACATATTGTAGGAGGGTTGGGGATAGATCCTACATATTGTAGGAGGGTTGGGGATAGATCCTACATATTGTAGGAGGGTTGGGGATAGATCCTACATATTGTAGGAGGGTTGGGGATAGATCCTACATATTGTAGGAGTGTTGGGGATAGATCCTACATATTGTAGGAGGGTTGCGGATAGATCCTACATATTGTAGGAGGGTTGGGGATAGATCCTACATATTGTAGGAGGGTTGGGGATAGATCCTACATATTGTAGGAGGGTTGTGGATAGATCCTACATATTGTAGGAGGGTTGGGGATAGATCCTACATATTGTAGGAGGGTTGGGGATAGATCCTACATATTGTAGGAGGGTTGGGGATAGATCCTACATATTGTAGGAGGGTTGTGGATAGATCCTACATATTGTAGGAGGGTTGGGGATAGATCCTACATATTGTAGGAGGGTTGTGGATAGATCCTACATATTGTAGGAGGGTTGTGGATAGATCCTACATATTGTAGGAGGGTTGTGGATAGATCCTACATATTGTAGGAGGGTTGGGGATAGATCCTACATATTGTAGGAGGGTTGTGGATAGATCCTACATATTGTAGGAGGGTTGTGGATAGATACTACATATTGTAGGAGGGTTGGGGATAGATCCTACATATTGTAGGAGGGTTGGGGATAGATCCTACATATTATAGGAGGGTTGGGGATAGATCCTACATATTGTAGGAGGGTTGTGGATAGATCCTACATATTGTAGGAGGGTTGGGGATAGATCCTACATATTGTAGGAGGGTTGGGGATAGATCCTACATATTGTAGGAGGGTTGGGGATAGATCCTACATATTGTAGGAGGGTTGTGGATAGATCCTACATATTGTAGGAGGGTTGGGGATAGATCCTACATATTGTAGGAGGGTTGGGGATAGATCCTACATATTGTAGGAGGGTTGGGGATAGATCCTACATATTGTAGGAGGGTTGTGGATAGATCCTACATATTGTAGGAGGGTTGGGGATAGATCCTACATATTGTAGGAGGGTTGGGGATAGATCCTACATATTGTAGGAGGGTTGTGGATAGATCCTACATATTGTAGGAGGGTTGGGGATAGATCCTACATATAACAAGACTGATAATGGGTTACAGGTTGAACAAGGAGCAGAGATCATCCTGTGAGAATCCAATCAGTGTTTAACCTTAAGGCCATCTACTTAGAGAGGACCCTTAAAACTGAAACAGGGATTAGTTATTCATATAGGATCCATTTGAAAATGGCCACCATCCAAAAGTGTTACTAATTAAAAATCAATCTGTGGGCCATTAGTGGGAAGGCTGTGTTTTTCAGAGGAGCCTTTGTAATGAGCCCGGCTTTAGGTCTGGGTGGGGGGGTGTTGGAGTACAGATGCCAGAGGATCTGAGCACTGCTGTAGCTCAACTTAAACCATTGATACTATGTGTGAAGATGCTGAACTTGTGGTCTGTACTAATGAATCCACTTACCCTGGGCAGGAGAAAGCGGTGAAATAAATGTGGGTGTTCATTGTACGTGAGAGGCTCCATAGATAACTATTAAAGGCATATTTGTTGGCCTGATTTTGATGGCTAACGGAAGGGATTCCAGAGCAGGAAAGCATTTGTCTGCTTTAGCAGGAGTGGTGTTAGATATGTGATAAATGTTTGCTAAACTCAGACCAGCGCCTGGGGAAAAGCAACCCGCAGCTTCGGACGCTGCTGGAACTTATTAAAGGTGCAGAAGCATATTTCAAGGCACCTCTTTAAAATCGGCCCCATTACAAAGGTACAACTGGTGCTGACGACGGCTACCAATCTGCCCTTGTAGGTCTAAACTGTAACTCAGCAGTCGGTAACCTGGGCCGGACAGGACGGCACCGCTGTTTACAAAATTATAACATCTAGAATACGTTTGAACACAGCCAGTGAAACCAGAGGTTAAGAAGGATATGACCTCTGCTTCCATGTCATATATGCCATATAAAATGGGATTGTTGGTTAGGTAGTGGCTATTTGATCACTCCTATTACCATTCTTGATGTTTCAACAGTGGCCAATGTGGCATAAATACTGCCCTATAGATCCCCGTGAACAGTCACATAAAGGTAAATAAAATAAAGCACTTACTTTAAGATTATAGGAGCAATGGGCTCCTGAGTGGCGCAGCGGTCTAAGACACTGCATCTCAGGGCTTGAGGCGTCACCACAGACACCCTGGTTTGAATCCAGGCAGTATCACAACCGGCCGTGATTGGGAGTCCCATAGGGCGGCGCACAATTTGCCCAGCGTCCTCTGGGTTTGGCCGGTGTAGAACGTCATTGTAAATAAGAATTTGTTCTTAACTTACTTGCCTATTTAAATCAATAAAATAATTGCTGAAATAACTTTGCAGGTGCTTGGTTAATCTTTTCTCTCTCCTTTCATGCACCTTTGTATGTGTTCTAAATCTTAAATGTACCTAAAACATCCACTCCATTTCTACCAAGGTGTCTTTAAGCATGAATAATACTCACAGCATAATACTGACAACCTAATACTGACAGCATACTACTCACAGAATAATACTCACAGCCTAATACTCACAGCACAATACTCACAGCATAATACACACAGCCTAATGCTCACAGAATAATACTGACAGTCTAATACTCACAGCCCAATACTCACAGCCTAATACACACAGCATAATACTCACGGAATAATACTCGCAGCATAATACTCACAGCATAATATTGACAGCATAATACTCACAGCATAATACTCACAGAATAATACTCACATCCTAATACACACAGCATAATACTCACAGCCTAATACACACAGCATAATACTCACAGCCTAATACACACAGCATAATACTCACAGCATAATACTCACAACCTAATACTCACAGCATAATACTCACAGCCTAATACACACAGCCTAATACACACAGCATAATACTCACAGCATAATACTCACAGCATAATACTCACAGCATAATACTCACAGCCTAATACTCACAGCATAATATTGACAGCATAATACTCACAGCCGAATACTCACAGCCTAATACTCACAGCATAATACTCACAGCATAATACTCACCGCCGAATACTCACAGCCTAATACTCACAGCATAATACTCACAGCCTAATACACAGAATAATACACACAAATTAATGATGTCCCTTTGCGAAGACAAATGAACACAAGGATGTGCACATACGCGCACGCACAAACCATACGTCACGTGTTATAATAATGAAGGACATTATATGCTGTCGTCCATGGTGTGGGATGAATGGTTCCCTATCACTCTAGATGGTGGGGATGAATGGTTCCCTATCACTCTAGATGGTTCGGGATGAATGGTTCCCTATCACTCTAGATGGTGGGGATGAATGGTTCCCTATCACTCTAGATGGTGGGGATGAATGGTTCCCTATCACTCTAGATGGTGGGGATGAATGGTTCCCTATCACTCTAGATGGTTTGGGATGAATGGTTCCCTATCACTCTAGATGGTGGGGATGAATGGTTCCCTATCACTCTAGATGGTGGGGATGAATGGTTCCCTATCACTCTAGATGGTGGGGATGAATGGTTCCCTATCACTCTAGATGGTGGGGATGAATGGTTCCCTATCACTCTAGATGGTTCGGGATGAATGGTTCCCTATCACTCTAGATGGTTCGGGATGAATGGTTCCCTATCACTCTAGATGGTTCGGGATGAATGGTTCCCTATCACTCTAGATGGTGGGGATGAATGGTTCCCTATCACTCTAGATGGTTTGGGATGAATGGTTCCCTATCACTCTAGATGGTGGGGATGAATGGTTCCCTATCACTCTAGATGGTGGGGATGAATGGTTCCCTATCACTCTAGATGGTGGGGATGAATGGTTCCCTATCACTCTAGATGGTGGGGATGAATGGTTCCCTATCACTCTAGATGGTGGGGATGAATGGTTCCCTGTCACTCTAGATGGTGGGGATGAATGGTTCCCTATCACTCTAGATGGTTCGGGATGAATGGTTCCCTATCACTCTAGATGGTGGGGCTGAATTGTCTCAGTCAGGGGCAAAGAGCAACGTGCAGTTTGTCTGAGAGATTTCCAAATGAAAGCTTGGGAAGACTTGGGAGGGTTTTTCCATTACATCTAGGTCTTGGAATTTGCTCTTGTTGGTAGCTGGCTCCTATTAAAGAGGCAGCAGCGGCTGTAGCCTTTGAGACTTTACTTTTGTACACATAGATCACATTATAGCCAATGTATTTTATAGGACAGTCCTGTGATGAGACAAGGGGCTGACATCCTCCATGTCTGTTTAATGTAGAGTAGACAGTTCTATGTGGGGCGTTCCATGGAGCACGGGAGATTTGGCTACAACGGGCTCTTCTGGGTCAGATGTGAGGGGGTGTGACCTCACAAAACACACTGCATTTCTGAGAGCTGCCAGGAGAGGGAGTTGTAAGGTGTCTGGCAAGGACAAGTGATTGATTCCTTCATGACTAGAGCGCAGGAGCTTTTATAGAGGGTTCACAACCAGCCAAATGGCAGAGACGTACACATCGGAAACCTGTGCTACAGTATGCTATATGCTAACCGAGAGTTTTCTAAAAGAGAGCCCTGCTAACAAAGCAGAGAGGTTGATAGCTTATTCTTCTACTGTTTAGAAATAGAAACAGATGTTGATAGCTTCTTCTTCTACTGTTTAGAAATAGAAACAGAGGTTGATAGCTTCTTCTACTGTTTAGAAATATAAACAGATGTTGATAGCTTCTTCTTCTACTGTTTAGAAATATAAACAGATGTTGATAGCTTTTCTTCTACTGTTTAGAAATAGAAACAGAGGTTGATAGCTTCTTCTTCTACTGTTTAGAAATATAAACAGATGTTGATAGCTTCTTCTACTGTTTAGAAATAGAAACAGATGTTGATAGCTTCTTCTACTGTTTAGAAATAGAAACAGATGTTGATAGCTTCTTCTACTGTTTAGAAATAGAAACAGATGTTGATAGCTTCTTCTTCTACTGTTAAGAAATAGAAACAGATGTTGATAGCTTCTTCTACTGTTTAGAAATAGAAACAGATGTTGATAGCTTCTTCTACTGTTTAGAAATAGGAACAGATGTTGATAGCTTCTTCTTCTTCTACTGTTTAGAAATAGAAACAGATGTTGATAGCTTCTTCTTCTACTGTTTAGAAATATAAACAGATGTTGATAGCTTCTTCTTCTACTGTTTAGAAATAGAAACAGAGGTTGATAGCTTCTTCTTCTACTGTTTAGAAATATAAACAGATGTTGATAGCTTCTTCTACTGTTTAGAAATAGAAACAGATGTTGATAGCTTCTTCTTCTACTGTTTAGAAATAGAAACAGATGTTGATAACTTCTTCTTCTACTGTTTAGAAATAGAAACACAATGTAGCATCTTCATTGTGCTTCTTTCCCTGATAGTTCTACTCCCCGAAACCTTCTAAAGGTTGGGTCTTTATCCTTAATTGCAGCCACCCTTAGTCAGAGATTTAATTACATGGAGAGTAGGCTCCCAAAGTCAAAATATCTCGGCTTCATTGGAAATCTATTGTGCTCCATGGATTGGCCTAGAACTTTCAAGGTGCTGTAAGGAGAGGGAGGAATGGTCATATTGATGGCAGGAGGGGCATCAGATTGCAATTATTGACTGGTGCAGATATTACACTGTAGCCGTGTGCAAATTGGTTCCTGAGGGGTTTTCAGCTCTCTGAGCTGGGTGCTGTGTGCAGATTCCCCTTTTCCTCAACCCCCCCCAAACCCCCTGTGTAAATCGTAGTGGTGGAACGCTTCCAGTCCCTCGCTGGCGCCGGCCCGCCTCCTCTGATCAATACCAAATTTTAGGCCCTGCAATCAGCCGGTGTTGCCCGGCAACACTGATGTCACGCAGGTTGAGTGCTGGCTGTTAAATAATTTCCTTTAAGCAAGCGTAATTGAGTATTTGTACTGTAGGCTGTCACCTGAGACTATTTACAACAAGCCTGAACCTGCAGGACATTAGTTATGCCTGCTCTCTGAGGGTTGTGCTCGGCGGCTGGTGACCTTACAGACTAGCCGCGAGGGTGTTACTATGGCAACTGAGTTTACTTTGGAACAGTGGAGCTCTGAAGGGGATGGGGGGTGGGGGGTGGGGGGGCAACTGAGTGTGACTTTCTTTTGGGGAGGGGGAAGGTTCTGGGATGCTCTCTGGTTATTTGTCCTTGTTCACTGTTAGAAGACCCAGGTACCTCTGACAAGACTGATGCAGTCACTAGGAGGTTTAATATCTGAAATTAGAAGAAATATTTTACTTTTAAATCAATTTTCTTTATTGTTCTTGCAGAGGGCTAAGACAGTTTAATGTAACACATTAGCATATTAGTAAATGGTTTTAATGACTTATCATACTTTCAAATACATACATTATTGCTGGTAGGTTGTAATGTCCAGTGGCCAATAAAATAAACCAGAAAATCTACAACTAATTTAACTGGATTGCAACATTACTCAGAATTCAAACAAATAAAGCAACTGTGTGATTTAGAGTGTTACATTTAAATGATTAAAACATAAATTTACCAGCTCCGTGAGCAATGTTCATCTATCACACTATACTAAAACGACATCTTAAAGGCTAGAGTCACTGTACTGATAGGACTATCTATTGCACAACCCGACCACTACAAGCCAGAGCTTCATCCAGTGATATACAGTAACCACTGAAATTCTTGGCACCCTTGATAAAGATGAACAAAAAAGACTATAAAATAATAATACAAACGCTCAGCTATACAGTGCCTTGCAAAAGTATTCATCCCCCTTGGCATTTTTCCTATTTTGTTGCATTACAACCTGTAATTTAAATTAATTTTTATATGGATTTCTTGTAATGGACATACACAAAATAGTCCAAATTGGTGAAGTGAAATCCACAAAAATAACTTGTTTAAATAAACTATATGTTTTTTTAATGAACGTAAAAGTGGTACGTGCATATTTATTCACCCCCTTTGCAATGAAACCCCTAAATAAGATCTGGTGCAACCAATTACATTTAGAAGTCACATAATTAGTTAAATAAAGTCCACCTGTGTGCAATCATAGTGTCACATGATCTGTCACATGATCTCAGTATATTTACACCTGTTATGAAAGGCCCCAGAGTCTACAACACCACTAAGCAACGGGCACCACCAAGCAAGTGGCACCATGAAGACCAAGGAGCTCTACAAACAGGTCAGGGACAAAGTTGTGGAGAAGTACAGATCAGGGTTGGGTTATAAAAAAATCTTGAAACTTTGAACATCCCACGGAGCACCATTAAATCCAATATTAAATAATTGAAAGAATATGGCACCACAATAAACCTGCCAAGAGAGGGCCACCCACCAAAACTCACAGACCAGGCAAGGAGGGCATTAATCAGAGAGGCAACAAAGAGACCAAAGATAACCCTGAAGGAGCTGCAAAGCTCCACAGCGAAGATTGGAGTATCAGTCCATAGGACCACTTTAAGCTGTACACTCCACAGAGCTGGGCTTTACGGAAGGGTAGCCAGAAAAAAGCCATTGCTTAAAGAAAAAAATAAGCAAACACATTTGGTGTTTGCCAAAAGGCATGTGGGAGACTCCCCAAACATGTGGAAGAAGGTACTCTGGTCAGATGAGACTAAAATGGAGCTTTTTGACCATCAAGGAAAACGCTATGTCTGGCGCAAACCCAACACCTCCCATCACCCCGAGAACACCATCCCCACAGTGAAGTATGGTGGTGGCAGCATTATGCTGTTGGGATGTTTTTCATCGGCAGGGACTGGGAAACTGATCAGAATTGAAGGAATGATGGATGGAGCTAAATACAGGGAAATTCTTGAGGGAAACCTGTTTCAGTCTTCCAGAGATTTGAGACTGGGATGGAGGTTCACCTTCCAGCAGGACAATGACCCTAAGCATACTGCTAAAGCAACACTTGAGTGGTTTAAGGGGAAACATTTAAATGTCTTGGAATGGCCTAGTCAAAGCCCAGACCTCAATCCAATTGAGAATCTGGGGTATGACATAAAGATTACTGTACACCAGCAGAACCCATCCAACTTGAAGGAGCTGGAGCAGTTTTGCCTTGAAGAATGGGCAAAAATCCCAGTGGCTAGATGTGCCAAGCTTATAGAGACATACCGCAAGATACTTGCAGCTGTAGTTGCTGCAAAAGGTGGCTCTACAAAGTATTGACTTTGGGGGGGTGAATAGTTATGCACGCTCAAGTTTTCATTTTTTTGTCTTATTTCTTGTTTGTTTCACAATAAAAAATATTTAGCATCTTCAAAGTGGTAGGCATGTTGTGTAAATCAAATGATACAACCCCCCCCAAAAAATATATTTTAATTCCAGTTTGTAAGGCAACAAAACAGGAAAAATGCCAAGGGGGTGAATACTTTTGCAAGCCACTGTATTGTATGCTCCAGAAAATTGGGAAATTATATTATTTTATACTAATACAATTGCTCAGAGAAAGAGATTGTGTTTAACAAGTAATATTTTTTTTCTCTAAAAAAGATAGGGGTCAAAACTATTGGCACCCCTGTTTTCCATACTCTGGTACCCTTCCCTTGCAAGGATAACAGCGCTGAGATCCTTGATATCCTGTCTGCGCTTATGGACTGCCTTTTTCAATTCAAACCACGGGTTTACAATGGGGTTCAAGTCCGGAAACTTAGACGGCCATTGTAAAATGTTGATTTTGTGGTCAAAGAAACCATTTCTTTGTGCGTTTTGATGTGTGTTTGGAGTTATTGTCTTGGTGGAAGATCCACTCGGGGCCAAGTTTCAGCCTCCTGGCAGAGGCAACCAGGTTTTTGGCTAAAATGTCCTGGTACGGGGTAAATTTCATGATGCCGTTGACCTTAACAAGGGCCCCAGGACCAGTGGAAGCAAAATAGCCCCATAACATCAAAGACTATTAACATATTTTACAGTGGGTATGGGGTTATCTTCTGCATGCATCCTTCTTTCGACGCCAAACAAGCAGGTGTGGCCAAAGACCTCTATTTTTTATGTCATATTCTGTTGTATAGGTGGAATCATGCTCTGTTTATAGTACACAAGTCCAGGGATGCATGTTGTCAAAGACTCCAGTCACCCTAGTCATAGACTGTTCTCTCTGCTACCGCACTGCAAGTGGTAACGGAGCCCCAAGTCTACATCCAAAAGGCTCCTTAACAGCTTCTACCCCCAAGCTATGAGACTGCTGAACAATTAATCAAATGGCCACCTATTTACATTGACCTACATTTCTTGAAGTAGCTGTCAGGACAATTCTTCATATATTCAATGGATGCATATAACTCATTCATCCCATCTTCCATTGGCTCTCAACAATAACTTATCAAAGATGGAGATCAAATCGAATTAAATCTAATTGTATTTGTCACATGCAGCGAATACAACAGGTGTAGACCTTACAGTGAAGTGCTTACTAACAAGCCCTTATCCGTCAATGCAGTTATAAGAAAAATAAGTGTTAAGAAAGTATTTACTAAAATAAACTGAAGTAAAAAATAAATAATAATGAAAAAATAGTCCAGATAGCCATTTGATTGGCTGTTCAGGAGCCTTATGGCTTGAGGGTAGAAGCTGTTCAGAAGCCTTTTGGACTTAGACATGGCGCTCCGGTACCGCTTGTCGCGAGGTAGCAGAGAGAAGAGTCTATGACTAGGGTGGCTGGAGTCTTTGTATTTAGTATTGCTGAGGCAGGTGCACCCATACTGAGTAGCACCCATGTCCACACAAGAAAACACAATTAAACTACCCACCCACAACTGATGGAAACCATGTTCATCTGTAGAAAAACAATATCTCTACACAATAGATTCACAAAATTGCTTACACTGCTACTAATTCCCCTGCACTTTAGAACTCATTTTCTTGTCGATTTTCCTTTGCCAGCAGACAAGGTGGGTCAAAGTGGTGTAGGACACGGCCTTTCAGTGTTTAGACAGGTGACACTGATAACAACACCTCGTGTGGGGACATTCTTCCCTCCTTACCGCACAAACAATATACAAACAATGTTGTTGTTTTTTTAAAGTAATTTTGAAGGACCTTTACAAACATGTCGTTTTAACCTCATCGGAAAGTTAATAAGATGCAAATAATTTGCCTGCATTGGCATGCATGGTGTTCACTGAGCAAAAAAAACATAAGCCTGAAAAATGAAATAGAAGATTATTCTATTATTGTTGAACTATTGTTTTCAACGATAAAGCGAAGTGTCAGCTTCATTAGTTTCACAAAAGCTCCATTGTAATATCTTCTTCAACTTTAGAATGATAAACTATTATCGGATATCATTGTAATTTCCATTATTAAAAATGGCAAACCCAGTAAAATAATCTGACAGATCTGTTTTCTACTATCTTTAAGGCTATTATACTGTAATGAATCAAAGGTATTGGTCATTTATCCTGGGGCTAGAATCATCAGGTTTTTATAAGGTGCATTTCACAGCCATCAAAGACTTCAGTAAACCATAAAAATGTTGAATAACAAAGAATGATGGTCATCATAACTTGTGATTTTATGATATTGTTTATGCCCACAAAATGTCTCATTAAAATTATTTCTATATCATCTCATTTCTATATGAGTTGCTATCTAGTCACAAAGAGCCAGGGGACTGAGCAGTCAGGATTTTACTACTCTGATTTGGCTTAAAAGACCTGGTCTGAACATGGCCAAGGACTTGAACGTCAACATAATGCATTTCATCTGTTCCACTAAAACAGCAGGTAGCCTAGTGGTTAGAGCACTGGGCCAGTAACCGAACGGTTGCTGGATCAAGTTCCCGAGCTGACAAGGTAAACATCTGTATTTTTGCCCCTGAACAAGGCAGTTAACCCACTGTTCCCCAGTAGGCCATCATTGTAAATTAGAATTTTGTTCGTAACTGAATTGCCTCGTTAAATAAAGCTTAAATAAAAATAATAAAAATAGTAATGCTTTATGCACAGGAATGATTTCTGAAACACTTAAACTTCAGTGATACGTTTGGCTTTTACCTTTTAAATTCCCTCTAAGACGGATATGATTCAGTTTGTGGGGTCTGGTCTGGTGGTGGTTTGAGCTGCAGCTCCAGTCTTGTGCTTTGGGAGACTATAGTTTAGTGAGAGAGAGAGAGGGGGAGGGGAGCCTGCTGCTGGCCCGGTATGGATGACCTCTCCCCAGAGTCTCCCTGGCCCCTGATTCAATCAGCGTGTCTCCAGGTCCAATGTTTCCTGGCACTGATGTATTGCAGGGTGGAGCGCAGTGTTGTACGGCGTCACTGCGTCGATCAGGTTATGTCAGAGCCATTTTGCCTCTGTGATTTTATTCAGCAGTCATTCGGTAGACGCTGAGGGGCGGAGGCATTCGTTTGATTTGATCCCTTTATGGGACTGTGGATTGAATAAGATGAGATGAAGGTCGACCGGATTGTTTGGTTCACAAACAGAGACAACAGAGTGAGGATGGGTAACTATGGAACGGGAGAGAGGGAGTGAACATAAAGACAGTCCAAGACCTGATTCAATACGACCCGCGGAATCATGCTCAGATCACGTAAAGAATTTGCGATAGTAAAGTTTAGAAAAACGTATTTGTTATTCAAATTAAAAGCCCAATGAATACTCGCCTTTGTCCCACCGCTTGTGGGACATTTATTTTGAAGGCACGTATAAATAACAACTGCACGAGGATAGACAGTGACTGACAGGCTGACACACACGTCACAGTTACAAATAGTAGCTAGCTAGAAATTGTGCAGAAAATTGTTTTTCAAAGATTTCTATGAAAAGGAAAGTCGACAATGAATGTAGGGTGTTCCAGCAAGAGTGGACTTCGAAATATTTCTTTATTGAGGTATCATGGAAAGCTGTGTGCTTAGTGTGCGAAGAGAGCATCGTTGTCTTGAAAGACTACAACTTGTCCCAACACTTCCAGACGAAGCATGAAGAGAAATATAGGAATATGTCTTCTGAGAAGAGGGCAAGTGCACCGAAAGAGTTGCTTTCTCAGTTGCAAAAGCAGCAAGGACTTTTCACAAAACTGCATCCAGCAAATTACAGAATTGTGTACTGTCCCACAAAATTGCTGTACATAGCAAGCCATTCGCTGAGGGCCAATTCATTAAAGAATGTTTAATTGACTCTGCAGCAATACTTTACCCCGACAAGAAAGATCTGTTTGAAAATGTTTCCATATCAAGATGAACAGTGACACGGCATGTTGAGGACTTCGCAGAGAATATGGACCAACAGTTGAAAGACAAGGTAAAAGATTTCACCTATTTCTCCTTGGCCCTGGATGAGAGCAGTGATGCAAGTGACACAGCGCAGTTGTTGATATTCTTACGAGTCATAACCCCAGAAAATGAAATTACAGAGGAGTTTGCTTCAGTGCAGTCAATGAAGAGCACAACCACAGGGAAAGATGTATTGGAGGAAGTTAATACGTGTGTGGCAAAGCTAGGACTGAGTTTTGAAAAGTTATCCAGTGTGACCACTGATGGGTGCCCAAACTTGACAACAGAAACGTTGGCCTTTGGAAAAGGATACAAGATCAAGTAGTTGAACCCAGATCAGAAAAGTATTTTCCTGCATCGCATTATTCATCAGGAGGTGCTCTGTAAATATGTTTTGAAAATTAACCATGTTGTGGATACAGTCACTAAAGTGGTAAACTTCATAAGAGCAAAATCTTTAAACCACAGGCAGTTTGTCTCACTGTTGGAAGAGACAGAGTCGGGTCGTGCAGATCTCCCCTACCACGCAAACGTGAGATGGTTGAGTTTGGGGAAGGTGCTTAAAATGGTGTGGGACCTGAAGTCGGAGGTTGCTGAGTTTTTGCAAATGAAAGGAAAATATGTGGATTTCCCTCAACTGCAAGATAAAGAATGGTTGGCTGATTTTGCCTTCACTGTGGACATCATGGCCCTCATGAATGAACTGAATTCCAAACTACAAGGGAAGGGCCTTTTTGCACATCAGATGTACAGCCTTGTCAAAGCCTTCAAGGGAAAATTACTCCTCCTGACCCGCCAAGTAGAAGCCAACAGTCTCACCCACCTTCTGACACTACTAGTCTGTTCAGATGACCAGCGGGAGAAGTATCCATCGCTGCTCCGTGCTTTGAACTCTGAGTTTTCTTGTTGTTTAGAGGATTTCAAAGTGTTGGAAAATGAAATGCTGTTGGTTTCCTCTCCTTTCACCTTCAATGTGGATAACGCTCCCACTGACCTGCAACTTGAGCTCATCGATCTTCAGTCTGATGCAGTGATTGGAGAACTATTCAAAACAATGTCACTGACGAGGTTCTATGCATCTCTCGATGAACAAAACTTTCCAAAGATTAGGAGTCATGCTCAGAAGATGTTTGTACTGTTTGGGTCAACCTATGTATGTGAACAGACATTGTCAGTGATGAAATATAACAAGTCAAGCACAAATCATCTCTTACTGACTCTCACCTCTCAGCAATCCTGCCCATAGCGACATCAGAAACTATACCTGACTCCACTGCTCTAGTCAATGCCCATCAGAGACTTCACTCCTCACACCGATTGAGTAGTTTAAAAGTAATGTTGTTTGTGCTTGTGTTTTTGTGCATACCCGTTAACAAGAGTTCTGTCCGTGGTGCTGATGCACAGTGTACTTTTCCTTCTGTGTAGTTCATTGCATGTTTAATAATGAAAATACCTACCAAAAGGAGAACATGGATGTGGTTTATTTCTGTGCATGTTAAAACAGTAAAATAAGTAGCATATCTGGACGTGATTTACAGTAGATATATATCTGTCAACACAGTCATACACATGATGTATAATCCTGTAATATGATTCTGGCCCGCGATGGCAAAAATATATTCTAATGTGGCCCTCCATGGAAAATAATTGCCCAGGCCTTCCTTACACCTTCAGTTTTTGAACAGTGACCTTTCACTCCTGTCTTGGCATCAATGTCCCATACTTAATTACAATTAATTTCCCTGGAGGAAGCAATAAAAGACAAGCTACATTTTCCATGTCAGCGTGTCTAACATCTCCTAGCTTCTCTGATTAGAGACGTGAGGGTAATTAATTATTTCAATCACAATGACAGCGTCAAGCAAACTGATGCTGATTTACAACAGAGAGAAAATCATCCAGAACAGCTTGGACATCAAAGGGAAAGCATCTCCATGCAAGTGTGTTGTTTGACCCTGAATAGCCCCACGGTGAAAGCATCCCCATGTACGTGTGTTGTTTGACCCTGAATAGCCTCACGGTGAAAGCATCCCCATGTAAGTGTGTTGTTTGACCCTGAATAGCCCCACGGTGAAAGCATCTCCATGTAAGTGTGTTGTTTGACCCTGAATAGCCCCACGGTGAAAGCATCCCCATGTGAGTGTGTTGTTTAACCCTGAATAGCCCCACGGTGAAAGCATCCCCATGTAAGTGTGTTGTTTAACCCTGAATAGCCCCACGGTGAAAGCATCCCCATGTGAGTGTGTTGTTTAACCCTGAATAGCCCCACGGTGAAAGCATCCCCATGTGAGTGTGTTGTTTAACCCCGAATAGCCCCACGGTGAAAGCATCCCCATGTGAGTGTGTTGTTTGACCCTGAATAGCCCCACGGTGAAAGCATCCCCATGTGGGTGTGTTGTTTGATCCTGAATAGCCCCACGGTGAAAGCATCCACAATGAAGAAGTGAACCTCTATGACTGAACCATCACATTATGCTCACAAAGGGAGGCACCTCAGGATTGACCGTAAACAAGTCGGTGCAGATTGGTGCTGTAACACAGAGACCAGATATGAACAGAGGTCTTTTCAAGGGCTAATACAGCAGGGCCTATAAAGCCTAACTACCTTCTGTGCTATTCACTAACACCTGCAGGCTCTGAATTGGACAGTAAACACCATTGTCTCTTAAAAAGGAGAGGTTTCTGTCTGTCTCTCTGTGGATTGTATGTCTCTCTATGGAGACTATCTATCTGTGGAGGCTTTCTGTCTCTCTTTGATCAGTGGACTAAAACCCACAGGAAGGTTCAAACATTACTCATGTTTTTGAAGTGGGTCTATATCACAACAATTGTTTAAACTGTTTTGGCGTTTTGATGTTATAGAGTGTAGACATTCAGTAAATACACTGTGGAGTGTAGATTCTCAGTAAATAAATATCTATGTATAGAAGATCATTTTTGAAATTTATGAGCAGTACTGGAAACACGTCCAGTGAGATTAACTCCTCTCCATGATCATAGGTGTCCACGAAGTACCAGTGGAGGAATGGGGTGTTCTAGATATTGTGGAAGAATTGGGTGTTCTAGAATAGTGGAGGAATGGAGTGTTCTAGAATAGTAGAGGAATGGAGTGTTCTAGAATAGTAGAGGAATGGAGTGTTCTAGAATAGTAGAGGGATGGAGTGCTCTAGAGTAGTGGAGGAATGGTGTGTTGAGGAATTGAGTGCTCTAGAATAGTAGAGGAATGGAGTGTTCTAGAATAGTAGAGGAAAGGTATGTTCTAGAATAGTGGAGGAATGGAGCGCTCTAGAGTAGTGGAGGAATGGTGTGTTCTAGAATAGTAGAGGAACGGAGTGTTCTAGAGTAGTGGAGGAATGGTGTGTTCTAGAATAGTAGAGGAATGGAGCGTTCTAGAGTAGTGCAGTAATGGGGTGCTCTAGAATAGTAGAGGAATGGAGTGCTCTAGAATAGTGCAGTAATGGGGTGCTCTAGAATAGTGCAGTAATGGGGTGCTCTAGAATAGTGGTGGAATGGGGTGCTCTAGAATAGTGACGGAATGGGGTGCTCTAGAATAGTGACGGAATGGGGTGTTCTAGAATAGTGACGGAATGGGGTGCTCTAGAATAGTGACGGAATGGGGTGCTCTAGAATAGTGACGGAATGGGGTGCTCTAGAATAGTGACGGAATGGGGTGTTCTAGAATAGTGACGGAATGGGGTGTTCTAGAATAGTGGAGGAATGGGGTGCTCTAGAATAGTGACGGAATGGGGTGCTCTAGAGTAGTGGAGGAATGGGGTGCTCTAGAATAGTTGAATGGGGTGCTCTAGAATAGTTGAATGGGGTGCTCTAGAATAGTGGAGGAATGGGGTGTTCTATAATAGTGGAGGAAGGGGTTGCTCTAGATGACTCCACACTATGTGCTACAAACACATTTTTACCCAGGCAGCACCTGGAGGTGGTTACAGACCTGGTTTTTCTCTTCTCCCTCAGTACACTCAGGTGTTAGTTAGACGAAGTAATCTTCCTTCCTCCTCGTACACAATTCCCTCTCCTCTGCTGTTTGCTCTAATGGCTCTTTCTGCTGGGATTGGTGATGAGACAGTGTTTTTGATGGGTATGGGATTATATAAATTATTTTACTCTGGCTGTTAAAAAAAATTAATCTGTAAACTCTCCGGTCTTATGATTAATTGTCCTTGGAAATTAGCCCGGGTCTCGCTTTCATTTTTACTCCTATGAATATTCATTCATGTTAACTCTCCCCTTTTCTTTTTTTACAGCCCACCTTTCTAAAGCACATCTTTTGAATATTCATTGTCTGGTTGAAAAATGGGTGCAGACTTGTGGCTTGCATTAGAGCGGTGACTCGGATATCACTAGAAATACATATCTGGAATTAAAAGATGTGCTTTGGGTCATAAATAATATTTACAGGAGGTCATCAGGTGAAGTAAGAAAGCTGGTATTTATATAACGTCTCATGTTTTAGTCTGGAGGTGTCAGGAATATGCAAAGGAGAGCCTGGGCTTTTGTTTTCTTCCAGAAGGGAGGAGGAGTCACATTTCATTCCATTTCTATTTATTTAACCCTTGTGATAAATGGCAAGTTGAATAAGTAGGATATAATCACATTCAGCATATTGTCATACTATAATGTGCAGATCTCAATGTCACCTTGAATAAAGCATCTGCCAAAAGAATACATTTGAGTAATAACATGGTAATTTACACTAAGGTCTAAATCATATTAACATTATGGTATTCCTGTGTTGTGCAACAGCAGACAATTTCACTGACCAAAGGTACAAGGTGGTAATCCTCATGGGCTATTGTCCAAGTATCTTCTCTAAACAGTAGTAATGTTCCAATGTTTTTTATGGATAAATACTAACATTTTTTAAAGTTGGTAAACATATCTTGAAACATCTATCGCTCACGAAATGGGAAAATATACTTGAAGTTTAGTAAGAAATTAGATCCCTTTGAGGTTACACAGAGTTATAATAGTATTTTGTGAGTTGTAATTACATTTACGTCATTTAGCAGACGCTCTTATCCAGAGCGACTTACAGTAGTGAATGCGTACATTTCATAAATTTTTTCTCCATACTGGTCCCCCGTGGGAATCGAACCCACAACCCTGGCGTTGCAAACACGTTGCAAACACCATGTTCTACCAACTGAGCCACACGGGCCCACATAGCATTGTCAGAGTTGTAATAGCATTGTGTGAGTTGTAATAGCATTGTGTGAGTTGTAATAGCATTGTGTGAGTTGTAATAGCATTGTGTGAGTTGTAATAGCATTGTAGGAGTTGTAATAGCATTGTGTGAGTTGTAATAGCATTGTGTGAGTTGTAATAGCATTGTGTGAGTTGTAATAGCATTGTGTGAGTTGTAATAGCATTGTGTGAGTTGTAATAGCATTGAGTGATTATGGAACACACTGGGTGTTAATGATGTGTCTTAACTTCTAAGGATGGGCCCCCTTTCTTCAATTTTCGCCTAAAATGACAAACCCAAATCTAACTGACTGTAGCTCAGGACCTGAAGCAAGGATATGCATATTATTGGTACCATTTGAAAGGAAACACTTTGAAGTTTGTGGAAATGTGAAATGAATGTAGGAGAATATAACACAATAGATCTGGTAAAAGATAATACAAAGAAAAAACCAACAGTTTTTGGGGTATTTTTTATGTACCATCATCTTTGAAATGCAAGAAAAAGGCCATAATGTATTATTCCAGCCCAGGTGCAATTTAGATTTTGGCCATTAGATGGCAGCAGTGTATGTGCAAAGTTTTAGACTGAGCCAAGGAACCATTGCATTTGTGTTCAAAATGTTGTCAAGATTACCCAAATGTGCCTAATTTGTTATTAATAACTTTACAAGTTCAAAACTGTGCACTCTCCTCAAACAATAGCATGGTATTCTTTCACTGTAATAGCTACTGTAAATTGGACAGTGCAGTTAGATTAACAAGAATTTAAGCTTTCTGCCAATATCAGATATATCTATGTCCTGGGAAATGTTCTTTTCACTTATAACCTCATGCTAATCGCATTAGTCTACGTTAGCTCAACCGTCCCACAGGGGACCCACCAATCCTGAAGAAGTTTTAAGTGTATACATTTCTGTCTTCATTGCCAGATGCCTCTCTTCATGTCAGCATGTTGCATCCTCAGTCTGGACCTTTAAGTCACAGAAGGTAGTAGACTTCACCTGTTAGCCTACTATAGAGTTGCTGGTTCATTTTCCGATCTGCCTGTTAAAGGAGCCTCAGAAAAGAAAACCCACAATTAATTTAAGAACTGATCAATAAATGGTTATATAATAGTAGTCCTCCCTCTGTCTTTGTTGCAATTCATTTATTTTTATTCATTGCATTAATTAGTTTACTTATCACAATGATTTGCCATGTGTTGGTACCAACTCATCAATCATTTGTTTATTTATCATGATGATTTGCCATGTGTTGGTACCAACTCATCATTCATCTGTTTATTTATCATGATAATTTGCCATGTGTTGGTACCAACTCATCATTCATTCGTTTATTTATCATGATGATTTGCCATGTGTTGGTACCAACTCATCATTCATTCGTTTATTTATCATGATGATTTGCCATGTGTTGGTACCAACTCATCAATCAATCGTTTATTTATCATGATGATTTGCCATGTGTTGGTACCAACTCATCATTCATCTGTTTATTTATCATGATGATTTGCCATGTGTTGGTACCAACTCATCATTCATCTGTTTATTTATCATGATAATTTGCCATGTGTTGGTACCAACTCATCAATCATTCGTTTATTTATCATGATGATTTGCCATGTGTTGGTACCAACTCATCATTCATCTGTTTATTTATCATGATGATTTGCCATGTGTTGGTACCAACTCATCATTAATTAGTTTATTTATCATGATGATTTGCCATGTGTTGGTACCAACTCATCAATCATTTGTTTATTTATCATGATGATTTGCCATGTGTTGGTACCAACTCATCAATCATTCGTTTATTTATCATGATGATTTGCCATGTGTTGGTACCAACTCATCATTAATTAGTTTATTTATCATGATGATTTGCCATGTGTTGGCACCAACTCATCAGTTTTTTATCTCATCTAATTAGTTCAATTACTACAATCCGTAAATGCACAGGACTACATTTGAGCGCCAATCAAGAGACCAAAAGCCTTAGTAACACACACACACAAACTCAGACCTAACAAGGATTCTAACAGCACATAAATATATTTTAGTTGAGAATTTAAAATGTTGCTTTGTTATTATCAGGTTGACCCTGTCATTTAGAATGATTTAAACATATTGACTCTCAGCCAGACAGCTGAGCTAAGATTTTTACCATTATGAAAAATACCTTGCTGTAGTCCAGCGTGAGGCAGTAAGGCTCACCTGTAATTTCCTCTAAAGCCCAGAGCAGTAAGCCTTGTGCAACACACATTTCCACGCAACATGATTCATGATTTAACTCCTTATAACTGTACCACCGCTGTAAGGGTTGCGGAACTGATGGCAGTGAAGTCAGACGCAGGAGAGCAGAAATAGGTAATAGCCGGAGCAGTTTAATTTCAAAACCCACAGCAATACAAAAAGAACCTGCATGGGTACAAAACCCGACGCACACCAGTAACATAGAGTACAAGCTCTTACAAACAAACAATTCCACACAAGGACATGGGGGGAGCAGAGGGTTAAATACACAACAATTAATGAGGGAAATGGAAACCAGGGGTGTAAGAAAACAAGACAAAACAAATGGAAAATGAAAAGTGGATCGACGATGGCTAGAAGACCGGTGACGTCGACCGCCGAACACCGCCCGAACAAGGAGAGGAAACGACTTGGGTGGAAGTCGTAACAACTGCTTGTCACGGGTGTCGTAGGATGAAAGAGCGGACCAAAGCGCAGCGTGTGTATCGTTACACATTATCTTTATTAAACTGTGAAACTATGCAAAACATACAAATAAACTGAGTGAACAAAACAACAAACCGTGACGAAGAGGTACAACATACACTTACTCAAAAACAATCTCCCACAAACCCAGGTGGGAAAAACAACTACTTAAGTATCGATCTCCAATTAGAGACAACGATGACCAGCTGCCTCTAATTGGAGATCATCCCAAAAAAAGCCCAACATAGAAATACAAAAACTAGAACATAACAACATAGAAAATCTAAACTAGAAAAAAAACCTGTCACGCCCTGACCTACTCTACCATAGAAAATAACAGCTTTCTATGGTCAGGACGTGACACCGCTGGTCAGTTCTGACAGTATACATGTGTTTTACAGACACAATAAATCACTGAGAAATATAACAGTCTTCTGTTAGAATTAGACAATTAAGTCCAACGTGGAAGCAAGTAATAATCATTAAAAAATGAATTACATTGTACATAATCAGAGCTACCTTTGATTTGAACACTGAGTGTACAGATGTAGGATCTACATTTGACCTGTATTGTTACAGCAAATTAATCTTGCAGCAACAGGATTTGAACGTTTAGTCCATTATGTTGCTTGATCGGTGGTTAGGCTATTAGCTAATCAAAATGAAGCTATGTGAAAAGTGTCTATACTGTTAATATAACCATGTGTTAGTGCTGGCAGGAAAATTCTCGGCATCAACAGAGTGATCAAATTGAGATCCTACATCTATAACAATATATTAGGTCAAGCAGCAGTCACAGCCTTCTGAGCCGACGCAGGCTTCCTGTGGATTCAGTATAGTCAGGCTTTATTAATGCAATGCTTTTCTTCCGCCTAATAATGCAACAACACAAATAAAATAAATTGTGCTCAATGGAGGCGAACAGAGACAGATGAGGAGTCTGACACTGGGGATGATACCAATTTATCTCTTTAATGTATCTCCATGGGGTTCTCTCACTAAAGGATACAGATTACTGAAGGTCTCATAAAGAAATGCGTGAGAAGAATCTATATAATAGAACAAGATGGAGAATCCCTCCCACGCCCAATATTATTGAAGCTGTTTATACTATGTACATCCGAAATGCAAAGTATTGTAAATGTGGAATACAGGGAATACTTATGGAGTTGTGTAGCAATAGATAGCCTACCAATACCTAAAGCGTATAGACCTATACCAATATACAGTACTTGGTAGCTATATACTAATCAATGGGTTATTTTTCTAGTTGACGGTAGCTGCACACTTCTCTCATGTCCACTTCTGGTTCTTAAGGTCTAATTGCAATTTGTACAATATGTTACGAATTTACAAAACGTATGATATGTTATGAATTCCAATTTGTTGTGGCTAACATTAGCTTGGTGGCTAACACTAACGTTAGCTAGGTGGCTAATGTTAGCTAGGCTAGGGGTTAAGGTTAGGGTTAAGGTTAGGGTTAGGTTAAGGGTTAGCTAACATGCTAAGTAGTTGCAAAGTAACTAAAGAGTAGTAAGTAGTTCCAAAGTTGCTAATGAGAAAAAAAATGCTAAAGTCATCCGCAATGAGATCTGAACATGCAGCCTTTGGGATGCTAGATGTTCATGTTATACGCTGACCCATCCACCCAAACCAATCACCCTACTTTCGTTTTTGCCTTAAGGATCTGCCCCTTTAAAAATGTTCACCTAAAATGGCATACCCAATTCTAACTGCCTGTAGCAACATGGTGTCCCAGGTAGACATCCTCTGGGCTTGGCTGTCAACATGGTGTCCCAGGTAGACATCCTCTGGGCTTGGCTGTCAACATGGTGTCCCAGGTAGACAACCTCTGGGCTTGGCTGTCAACATGGTGTCCCGGGGAGACATCCTCTGGGCTTGGCTGTCAACATGGTGCTCCAGGTAGACATCCTCTGGGCTTGGCTGTCAACATGGTGTCCCAGGGAGACAGCCAGGAGGGAGGTTTCATGGTGAATAAAGATGGTTATGGCCCACCATTGGCAGACAGTGGCTCACAGAGTTCATTACTGCCAGAGAAGGCTACCTCCGTCCAGCAAGTCCCAATGGCAAACTCAAAGCTGAGGAGCCTTCCCATTGTCAGCTCAGCAGCCAGGATAGTCCTGGCCAAGCCATGGCATTGTACTGCTTCTTACTCAATACCTCTGGAAACACAATTCCTCTGCTTCAAAATGTTATCACTATTTATTGTAGGGAAATTAATTCAACTAAAGCATGGTTTTCAGAACCAACAACACTAGTGTCCCACATCATAATATATTTTAAATGAAAAAGATAATCATTCTGGTTTCAGTAAACAAGCTAGCATCATATCTATATTTGAGGTATAGGGTTAGATGTGCACCTGATGAAGATAATTAAACTACAGGGAACATAAAATTCACTTGGAGGCGATTCATGTAATGACTTTTAAACTTCAAAAAGAGAAGATTGATGTTCTCAGGACTTACTGAAAGTCATTAACCACACACGATTAAATCCAACCCATTTGCCAAAATCTGGTGAATCTTTCTAATGAAGTATGTAGGCCTACCTTGAGGGTGGCAGGCAGCCTGGAGGGTTGCTGGATCAAGTCCCCGAGCTGACAAGGTAAAAATCTGTCGTTCTGCCCCTGAGCAAGGCACTTAACCCCAAACAAGGCAGTTAACACGTTGTTGACGTGAATGTCGATTAAAGCAGCCCCCTGCACCTCTCTGATTCAGAGAGTTGAAGGCATTCAGTCGTACTGACTAGGTATCCCCCTTTCCCTTAACGCATATCACAAAAATCACAATATATCTCTTCATAATCATTTAACTTATATAATTTACTTTAAATGTATATCTGCCCTTAAAAGCAAAAGCTCATGAAGATGAAAGACCTCCTTACATTCCTTTGGTTTGAGATGTTAATAGCTCTTCCTGAGTTAGCAGCCACAGAGGCAGGGCTTGGGCTCCAGTGAGACCGGATGCTAGTCCCTGGACAGGAACTCCCTCCCACACCCAGCCTCCCAGCCTCCCAGCCTCCCCGATACCCAGCCACCAAGGCTCCCCGACACCCAGCCTCCCAGCCTCCCAGCCTCCCAGCCTCCCAGCCTCCCCGATACCCAGCCACCAAGGCTCCCCGACACCCAGCCTCCCAGCCTCCCAACACCCAGCCTCCCAGCCTCCCAGCCACCCAGCTTTCCCACACCCAGTCACCCAGCCACCCAGTCTACCACACCCAGCCTCCCAGCCTCCCAACACCCAGCCACCCAGCTTTCCCACACCCAGTCACCCAGCCACCCAGTCTACCACACCCAGCCTGCCCCACACCCAGCCACCCAGCATACCTCAAAGCAGCCATGCAGCCTCCCCTACATCCACATCCTGGCTACCCCCACATCCTCCATGTGGGCAGCTGCTTCTGCTCCTCATTAAC
Organism: Salmo trutta; assembly: GCF_901001165.1. Taxonomy (NCBI): domain Eukaryota; kingdom Metazoa; phylum Chordata; class Actinopteri; order Salmoniformes; family Salmonidae; genus Salmo; species Salmo trutta. The sequence continues at coordinate 6,883,316 of NC_042976.1, read as the reverse complement.
ACCATCATAATGAGGCGTTGCAGGTGAGGTAAATAAAACCCTGTGTCTGGATCTGGAGTCTACCGCTCTGCTCTCTACCCCTTCAGATAGACACATCTCCGCTGCTCCAACACTGATCCACTGTGAGGGGTGTTTCCAGAGGAGCCTGGGACTGAGTCCCCCTCTCTCCTCCCTCTGAGAGACAGGACATTAAATGTGGTCTGTGGAGGAGCTGCTGGCTACACAGGTTCCCTTTTCAGAAGCAAGGCCACAAAGCTGATAATGAGTTCCATAAAACCGTCAGGAGGGAACAATAAATGTGCATCACATACGCTGTCCATAATTCAGATGTGCCCCTAAGTAGCTGGAAGAATGATAAGAAACGGTTTTCTATGGCATTGATCAGACGAGCGTGCAGAAATACGAACGTGTTAAAAACATGGTAAGAGCCTGCAGTAACTCTCTATCCTGGTTCCACTGTGGCCAAAGCCCAGCTTTCTTTATGTGCAGAAGTTAAGCTCTCTTTAAAGATTGAGGTAAGGTAGTTTCACTGGATTCATCTTTTCCTTACCTTCACAGTATATTGGTCCACCGTTGTTATTTTCTTGGCAAGTGTTATGAAATACGATACGACTGCAACAAAGGCTATGTCTACAGTAGTTGTGTTAGCAATAACATATCTTATATGTAATATGGCTTAATTAACATTACTGACGTTGACTTAAACATTTCTATCGAATATACCTGAATGCAACTGCTGTTTTTCAAATAACAAACAGTAAGATATAAGGGCTCACATTTGGTCAAGACGTAGGTAAATGGGATTTACAATTTCACACAATTATATTAGTCTAACATTACCATAAATATGAAGTCAAAATAAAAATCGACCCAAATGTGATTTACTTTGATCTGAAACAGTAGGCACCTCTGAACAGGTCTGTTTTGATAAATTAAAGTGACATGCAGAGGGGAAATAATTTGACAGATGACAAATGAAGAGGAGTGATAGAATCTGAAATGCAGGGCACCTGAAATATGACTAACTCAATTAAAATCATTCACTGAGGATATTGAATACGAGCTGAAAGAACTTAAATATCTGACATGATTTCCTGTAATTTGACAAAATATTTTTTGATGATGATTAAATTAAAGACAAATCTTGGCAACCGAAATGTTTCCAACTACTGTTTTGCTTGGCTGTTTGTCTTATAAGCAGTACTTGTTATAGTGTTGTAAACATACTAGCCTAGCTACATGGCTTGTTACCTAAGGATCAGCTTGCTGCTAGATTCTATTCAGAATATTTACAGAGGAATGAAATAGCACATAAATGACAAGTACATATACTGTTCTGAGGCACAGCACTGAACTTTGTAGTGGGTAACGTCAAATAACAAAAACGTAGTTGTGTAATATGGGCTGAGAACATTGAGTTACTCTGAACATGTGAATATAATTGGATGATAGGCCAAAGTCTCTATGAAAACTATATCATGTCATTCATTATAATACAATCTACCCAACACGTTTGAATTGACGTGACGGAGGCATTGGTATTTCTCTGTTATGCAGATGTAGGATCTTACCATGTTGCCGGAGATGTAAAACTTGCAATGTATTTGAGTTTTAAAAAGGCTTCTGAAGTTTGTAATTTCCACTTATAAAATTCAGACTGTATCAACTACTACAAAAATGTCCATTAATTATAATCCACATAATAATTCAAGTTTTCTGTTGCTGCAGGATTATTTTCCTGCTGTAGCAAACTGGCCCAAAATGAAGATCATCTGTCAGGAAGGACTGGGATGCGTGGGCTAACGAACAGCAGCAGTAGTTACGGTGTTTTGGGTTCCGTCAATGGTTATTTGGACAAATCACGATTTTTGCAGGGGTTAGCATCTTTCGAATTTCGGAAGGGGAGGGGGACACTTGGCCCATAACTTCTAGAGAGGGTGGCACTCCTGGTTCTAGAGTCAGAGAGAGGGTTCTAGAGTCAGAGAGAGGGTTCTAAATTCAGAGAGAGGGAGGTTTCTACAGTCAGAGAGAGGGTTCAACAGTCAGAGAGATGGTTCTACAGTCAGAGAGAGGGTGGTGCTCCTGGTTCTACAGTCAGAAAGAGGGTTCTACAGTCAGAGAGAGGGTTCTAGAGTCAGAGAGGGGGTTCTAGAGTCCGAGAGAGGGTTCTACAATCAGAGAGATGGTTCTAGAGTCAGAAAGAGGGTTCTACAGTCAGAGAGATGGTGGCGCTCCTGGTTCTACAGTCAGAGAGAGGGTTCTAGTCAGTGAGAGGGTGGTGCTCCCAGTTCTACAGTCAGAGAGAAGGTGACGCTTCTGGTTCTAGAGTCAGAGAGAGGGTTCTGGAGTCAGAGAGAGGGTTCCAGTCAGAGAGAGGGTTCTAGAGTCAGAGAGAGGGTTCAGTTCTAGAGTCAGAGAGATGGTTCTGCAGTCAGAGAGAGGGTGGTGCTCCTGGTTCAACAGTCAGAGAGAGGGTTCTAGAGTCAGAGAGAGGGTTCTAGAGTCAGCAAGAGGGTTCTAGAGTCAGAGAGAGGGTTCTACAGTCAGAGAGAGGGGGATGCTCCTGGTTCTACAGTCAGAGAGATGGTGGCGTTCCTGGTTCTACAGTCAGAGAGAGGGGGATGCTCCTGGTTCTGCAGACAGAGAGAGGGTTCTAGAGTCACGTATGGACCCAGAACTTAATCGAGCAGCTGACCACTTACACAACACTTTAGTCTGAGGGATAACAGAGATGAATTTGTCTGTGTCACCGTAAGAGGATGTCTGACCTGTGGGGCTCAGGCCCAGACTGGAATCTTGCTTGGCAGACCTCTGCCGTTCAGCAATGTGTTCTGATGAGCATGTTGCCCACTGTCAGAAAGAAGATCCTGTGTGCTAATAGACAGAACGTAAAGATGCTATTCCTCACCATGTTTCTCACATGGGAACACGAACATTACTTTTTTTTAACCAACAGAACACCTCTACTAACCTTATTTATTTTTGCAACTTGTCAACCTTTTTTCTGAAGCCCATAACATCTCAGGATAAGACCTAGGTGCAGACACAGGAGGCAGACAGTTCGAATCTCAGATGTTTATTACAAAAAAGGAGGCAGGCCAAGTCAATCAGGGACAGAACGGCAGGCAGGGTCAGGGCTGGTGTAACAGTATAGCTTCCGTCCCTCTCCTCGCCCCAACCTGGGCTTGAACCAGGGACCCTCTGCACACATCAACAACTGACACCCACGAAGCATCGTTACCCATCGCGCCACAAAAGCCACGGCCCTTGCAGAGCAAGGGGAACAACTACTTCAGGTCTCAGAGCGAGTGATGTCACCCGATTGAAACGCTATTAGCGCGCACCACCGCTAACTAACTAGCCATTTCACATCGATTACACTGGCAGAATGGTTAGAACCGGGAGGACTAGAAAACAGAAACTAGATATACTGGAAAATGGGAAAACACACTGGTAAGACTTGACAAGACAAACTGGCAACAGACCAACAGAAAACACAGGGGATAATGGGGGAAATGGGAGACACCTGGTGGGGGGGTGGAGACAAGCACAAGACAGGTGAAACAGATCAGGGTTTGTCAGCCCACCCTCAATCACTTCTGGTTTCTTGGTGAATCTGAAAGATCAAAATAGTCATCGTTCCTACATTACAGAAGTAAAAACACTAGACCAAGAGACCTCTAAAATATGGTTAGTTAAATAGTCATCGTTCCTACATTACAGAAGTAAAAACACTAGACCAAGAGACCTCTAAAATATGGTTAGTTAAATAGTCATCGTTCCTACATTACAGAAGTAAAAACACTAGACCAAGAGACCTCTAAAATATGGTTAGTTAAATAGTCATCGTTCCTACATTACAGAAGTAAAAACACTAGACCAAGAGACCTCTAAAATATGGTTAGTTAAATAGTCATCGTTCCTACATTACAGAAGTAAAAACACTAGACCAAGAGACCGCTAAAATATGGTTAGTTAAAGTTCTTGATGTTGTACTGTATGTAGTTTACAAGCATGTTTCCATAACAGCATCTCAAATGAACAGCATGCCCCTTTTTTTCTGAGCTGTATTGAAGTAAAATGCATGATTTATGTCTGACTACGTGGTTGGTGGGCTATGTGTGATAGGTGGGCTATGTGTGATAGGTGGGCTATGTGTGGTAGGTGGGCTATGTGTGGTAGGTGGGCTATGTGTGGTAGGTGGGCTATGTGTGGTAGGTGGGCTATGTGTGATAGGTGGGCTATGTGTGGTAGGTGGGCTATGTGTGATAGGTGGGCTATGTGTGATAGGTGGGCTATGTGTGGTAGGTGGGCTATGTGTGGTAGGTGGGCTATGTGTGATAGGTGGGCTATGTGTGGTAGGTGGGCTATGTGTGGTAGGTGGGCTATGTGTGGTAGGTGGGCTATGTGTGATAGGTGGGCTATGTGTGGTAGGTGGGCTATGTGTGGTAGGTGGGCTATGTGTGGTAGGTGGGCTATGTGTCATAGGTGGGCTATGTGTGGTAGGTGGGCTATGTGTGGTAGGTGGGCTATGTGTGATAGGTGGGCTATGTGTGGTAGGTGGGCTATGTGTGGTAGGTGGGCTATGTGTGGTAGGTGGGCTATGTGTGGTAGGTGGGCTATGTGTGGTAGCTGGGCTATGTGTGGTAGGTGGGCTATGTGTGGTAGGTGGGCTATGTGTGGTAGGCGGGCTCTACAGAGCTGTGCTTGCTTTGATTGGACTCTGCTACAGATTCCGTCACACTCAGGGTGTATTGACAATGTAGTCTTGACCACTCAGCTCAGCTAGGTTGAAATGTAAATATTTCAAATGTCCTTTTCAGCTGCATGTTACGGGATTGACAAAACTAACCTGTGAATTACTCCAACTTCAATAAACAGCTGTCATATCATTTACCTTTTGCCAAGTATATGACTTTTTGAGGTAATTTTCACGGCACGTCTGCAACCCCCAAAATAAATGTGGGTAGAAATAAATGCGAAGGAATATGGAAGCAAAAATGTTGATTAGTTACATATGTTCACACATTCTAATGATCTTTTATGCATTGCTTTGTTTTCTCACTTTTTATGTTTTTCAGATTCCCATGATTTACTGGTTGTGAATTTATGCAATAAGGGGGAAAGCAAGCTGGCTTGGAGGACATAACTCACAGGTTAAAAGTCTGCCTGATTTACATTTGATATAATATAAACCTGATTTCTCCTTCTGTTTTATGCCTGCTGTGTAAGGGCTCTATTCAGTCCGTAGCGCTGAATATCTGTGCGACTGACAATTAAAGGGAATGTTCCCGTTGCATGTCGGCTCTCTCGGAAATGACCTTAACGTTTGAACACGGATCTTACGCTATACTTCAGCGATATAAATTAAAACATGTGACATCTATCTTTCAGTCAGTTGATAGGAGAGTGGAACATTTTTGAACAGTGGTTGAACTGTGTCCATTGTGTCTATAGCAACGTCCATGTCAACAATTCCTATAACAATATCATCATGGCAGACCTCTATACCAGGCGGTGTGAAAGTAAGGCCCGGAAAATCCTTAATAAAGACTCCAGCCACCCAAGCCATAGACTGTTCTCTCTGCTTCCGCATGACAAGTGGTACCGGTGCATCAAGTCGGATACCAATAAACCCCTGAACAGCTTCCATCCCCGAGCCATGAGACTGCTAAATAGCTAATAAAATGGATACGCGGAATATCTGAGCTAAAAAATATATATAATTCTCTCACAGGACTTTATACACTCACTTTATACACTCACGTTATACACTCACGCACATACACACACATTTACACTGACTCTACACACACACACACATACACTCACACACACTCACATACAATCATCAGTTATGCTGCTGCTCAGTTTATCGTATATCCTGATGCCTAGTCACCGTATGTATCCCTATACATAATTTATCTACCTGTATCACTCCAGTATCCCTGCACATTGTAAATATGGTATTGGAACTGACCCTGTATGTAGCTTCTTCCTTCTCGTGTGTTTTTGTTCTACCTTGTTATATTTTAGTGCTATATTGATATTGATTACTGCATTGTTGGGTTTAGATATTGATTACTGCATTGTTGGATTTAGAGCTTCAAGAAAGGCATTTCCATGTACTTGTGAGCGTGACATTAAAACTAGAAACCTCCACAATGTGATGAAGGTATTTGTAAAGACACAATGTGATGAATGTATTTGTAAAGACAATGTGATGAATGTATTTGTAAAGACAATGTGATGAATGTATTTGTAAAGACAATGTGATGAAGATATTTGTAAAGACAATGTGATGAAGGTATCTGTAAAGATACAATGTGATGAATGTATTTGTAAAGACAATGTGATGAATGTATTTGTAAAGACAATGTGATGAATGTATTTGTAAAGACAATGTGATGAATGTATTTGTAAAGACAATGTGATGAAGGTATTTGTAAAGACAATGTGATGAAGGTATTTGTAAAGACAATGTGATGAAGGTATGTGTAAAGACAATGTGATGAAGGTATTTGTAAAGACAATGTGATGAAGGTATTTGTAAAGACAATGTGATGAAGGTATTTGTAAAGACAATGTGATGAAGGTATTTGTAAAGACAATGTGATGAAGGTATGTGTAAAGACAATGTGATGAAGGTATTTCTAAAGACAATGTGATGAATGTATTTGTAAAGACAATGTGATGAAGGTATTTGTAAAGACAATGTGATGAAGGTATTTGTAAAGACAATGTGATGAATGTATTTGTAAAGACAATGTGATGAAGGTATGTGTAAAGACAATGTGATGAAGGTATTTGTAAAGACAATGTGATGAATGTATTTGTAAAGACAATGTGATGAAGGTATTTGTAAAGACAATGTGATGAATGTATTTGTAAAGACAATGTGATGAAGGTATTTGTAAAGACAATGTGATGAAGGTATTTGTAAAGACAATGTGATGAATGTATTTGTAAAGACAATGTGATGAAGGTATTTGTAAAGACAATGTGATGAATGTATTTGTAAAGACAATGTGATGAAGGTATTTGTAAAGACAATGTGATGAATGTATTTGTAAAGACAATGTGATGAAGGTATTTGTAAAGACAATGTGATGAATGTATTTGTAAAGACAATGTGATGAAGGTATTTGTAAAGACAATGTGATGAAGGTATTTGTAAAGACAATGTGATGAAGGTATTTGTAAAGACAATGTGATGAAGGTATTTGTAAAGACAATGTGATGAATGTATTTGTAAAGACAATGTGATGAAGGTATTTGTAAAGACAATGTGATGAATGTATTTGTAAAGACAATGTGATGAAGGTATTTGTAAAGACAATGTGATGAAGGTATGTGTAAAGACACTTTGCTACACTTAATGGATGAGCAAATGGTCCATCTGATCCAAATGTAATTTTATTGTCTGATTTTCATTGATGGGAAGGCAGGGTTTTTGGGTAGGAGACGTTGATTGATGGGAAGGCAGGGTTTTTGGGTAGGAGACGTTGATTGATGGGAAGACAGGGTTTTTGGGTAGGAGTGTCACGTCCTGGCCAGTAAAGAAGGTTAATTGTTTTGTAGTTTGGTCAGGGCGTGACAGAGGGTATTTGTTTTATGTGGTTCAGGGTGGTGTGTTTGTTCAAAGGGGGGTTTGATTTAGTATTTCCGGGGTTTTGGTTTATAGTCTATGTTTATGTATTTCTATGTCTAATCTGGTGAGTGTGTTTCTATGTTGGTTAATTGGGGTTGGGACTCTCAGTTGAAGGCAGGTGTTGTCTATCTGCCTTTGATTGAGAGTCCCATATATAAGGGTGTGTTTGTGTTTGTGATTGGTGGGTGATTGTTCTGTGTTTAGCCCTAGGCTTTGCCAGACTGTTTGTTGTTCGTTCGTTTTCGTGTTTTGTTGTTTTGGAGTGTTCTTTTGATAGTTAAATAAAAGTCAAAATGAGCATACACGTACCTGCTGCATTTTGGTCCTCTTTCACCGACGACAACCGTGACAGAATCACCCACCACTCAAGGACCAAGCAGCAGAGGAGGGAGCAGACGGCGTTCGAGTTGGACTGGCGGGAGAAGTGGACTTGGGAAGAAATTCTGGACGGGGCCGGACCTTGGCATCAGGCTGGGGATTATCAGGGCCCGCAGTGGGAAATTGAGGCAGCCAAGGCGGAGAGGCGATGGTACGAGGCCAGAGACGCGCTGAGGGAGAAGCACGAGAGGCACCCCCAATAATTTTTTTTGGGGGGGCACACGGGTAGTTTGGTTAGGCGAAGGAAGAGCCGGAAGCCAGCTACCCGTGGTTATATGGAGGAGCGTATGAGGTGGGGAGCGCCATGTTTTGCTGAGAAGCGCACTATCTCACCCATACGCACGCACAGTCCGGTGCGAGTTATTCCAGCCCCTCGCAGGTGCCGTGCTAGAGCGGGCATCCAGCCTGGTAGGAGGATGCCTGCGCAGCGCATCTGGTCGCCGGTACGCCTCCGAGGACCAGGCTACCCAACTCCCGCTCTACGCACGGCTACCATCAGGCCCCTGCACAGCCCAGTCTGCCCTGTACGAGCACTCCGCTCGTGCAGGGCTACTAGTTCCATCCAGCCAAGGCGGGTTGTGCAGGAGGTAAGATCTAGACCGGCTGTGCGCCTCCATAGCCCTGGGTTTCCAGCTCCTGTCTCTCGTGCGGACCCGGAAGTGCGTCCACCCAGTCCGACTCGTCCTGTTCCCGCTCCCCGCACTAAACGGCAAGTGCGTAAACCCAGCCTCGCCAGTCAACAGTCGTCGGAGCTGCCCGCCAGTCAACAGTCGTCGGAGCTGCCCGCCAGTCAACAGTCGTCGGAGCTGCCCGCCAGTCAACAGTCGTCGGAGCTGCCCGCCAGTCAACAGTCGTCGGAGCTGCCCGCCAGTCAACAGTCGTCGGAGCTGCCCGCCAGTCAACAGTCGTCGGAGCTGCCCGCCAGTCAACAGTCGTCGGAGCTGCCCGCCAGTCAACAGTCGTCGGAGCTGCCCGCCAGTCAACAGTCGTCGGAGCTGCCCGTCAGTCAACAGTCGCCGGAGCTGCCCGTCAGTCAACAGTCGCCGGAGTGGTCAGACTGCGCTGAACTGCCGGAGTGGTCAGACTGCGCTGAACTGCCGGAGTGGCCAGACTGCGCTGAACTGCCGGAGTGGCCAGACTGCGCTGAACTGCCGGAGTGGCCAGACTGCGCTGAACTGCCGGAGTGGCCAGACTGCCCTGAACTGCCGGAGTGGCCAGACTGCCCTGAACTGCCGGAGTGGCCAGACTGCCCTGAACTGCCGGAGTGGCCAGACTGCCCTGAACTGCCGGAGTGGCCAGACTGCCCTGAACTGCCGGAGTGGCCAGACTGCCCTGAACTGCCGGAGTGGCCAGACTGCCCAGACTGTCCCGAGTTGCCAGACTGCCCAGACTGTCCCGAGTTGCCAGACTGCCCAGACTGTCCCGAGTTGCCAGACTGCCCAGACTGTCCCGAGTGGCCAGACTGTCCCGAGTGGCCAGACTGCCCAGACTGTCCCGAGTGGCCAGACTGCCCAGACTGTCCCGAGTGGCCAGACTGCCCAGACTGTCCCGAGTGGCCAGACTGCCCAGACTGTCCCGAGTGGCCAGACTGCCCAGACTGTCCCGAGTTGCCAGACTGTCCCGAGCTGCCAGACTGCCCAGACTGTCCCGAGCTGCCAGACTGCCCAGACTGTCCCGAGCTGCCAGACTGCCCAGACAGCCTGGAACGGCCTGAGCCGGAGCCACCTCCAAAAATAGGTGGGTTGGGGAGGGGGGGTGTAGCACAGTGCCGTCGTTGACGGCAGCCACCCTCCCTTCCCTCCCTTTAGTAAGGGGGAATTTTTCTTTTGGGTATTGTTTGGGGGTATTTTTTTTTTTGTTAAGGTGCTTCCGGGGTAGCACCTTTAAAGGGGGGGTACTGTCACGTCCTGGCCAGTATATAAGGTTAATTGTTTTGTAGTTTGGTCAGGGCGTGACAGAGGGTATTTGTTTTATGTGGTTCAGGGTGGTGTGTTTGTTCAAAGGGGGGTTTGATTTAGTATTTCCGGGGTTTTGGTTTATAGTCTATGTTTATGTATTTCTATGTCTAATCTGGTGAGTGTGTTTCTATGTTGGTTAATTGGGGTTGGGACTCTCAGTTGAAGGCAGGTGTTGTCTATCTGCCTTTGATTGAGAGTCCCATATATAAGGGTGTGTTTGTGTTTGTGATTGGTGGGTGATTGTGCTGTGTTGAGCTTTGCTTTGCAGACTGTCAGGTTATCGTTCGTTTTCTTGTTTGTTGTTTTTTGTATTCGTGTGGATTTCATTAAATGTTCAAGATGAACTCTATCGACTCTGCTGCGTATTGGTCTACCTTTTCCGACGATGATTTCGTTATATCGTCTGAAGACGAAGATACGCGTGACAAGGACACATTCATTGTTAACATGGTGTGTTAGTCAGTCAGCCACAGGGAAATGCAGAGCTAATGGATTCTAATGAAGAAGTCTTCTAAATGCGTTTGAAAAGGTGAGAAATCCAAGTTTGGTTTAAGATGTTGTGTGTAAAAATTAAAGGCATTATATATTATTATTAATTGATAACAATAACAAACACATTTGATCTGTATCAATCATTCTCAAGAAGAATATTGATGATTTAATTTATTTGTTTGTGTTTCCATTGGTAATGAAAAGCTTGGATTCCTCAGGCTACGTACGGCGTAGTGGATTTGTTACGGATCTCTTATTGATTGTTAATTCAATCACAAACATATCCTCACTTTGGGGGAGCAGACTCTTTTTTTTAGAATCAATGACAGAAAACAGGAAAGACAAAAATAACTGACCATTTTAAACTCCCGCAAGCAACAAAGAATAACAATCTGAAAGACCTTCTAGGATGCTTCTAGAGGAAGGCCCATAGACTGTTCTCTCTGCTACCGCACGGCAAGCGGTACCGGAGCGCCAAGTCTAGGTCCAAAAGGCTTCTTAACAGCTTCTACCCCCAAGCCATAAGACTCCTGAACTCCTAATCAAATGGCTACCCAGACTATTTGCATTGTCTCCCCACCCCCCACCCGCTCTTTTATGCTGCTGCTACTCTCTGGGTATTATCTATGCATAGCCACCTTAATAACTCTACCTACATGTACATATTACCTCAATTACCTCGACTAACCGGTGCCCCAGCACATTGACTGTACCGGTATCCCTTGTATATAGCCTCGCTACTGTTATTTCACTGCTGCTCTTTAATTATCATAATTTTGTATTTTTGACTTATCTATTTTTTACTTAACACTTATTTTTTCATAAAACTGCATTGTTGTTTAAGGGCTTGTAAGTCAGCATTTCACTGTAAGGACTACACCTGTTGTATTCGGCGCATATGACAAATAAAATTAGATTTTTTAAATGTTTGTTTTATTTATTTGTATTTAACCTTTATTTAACTAGGCAAGTAATTTAAGAACAAATTCTTACTTACAATGACGGCCTACTCCGGCCAAACCTGAACGACGCTGGGCCAATTGTGCGCCGCCCTATGGGACTCCCAATCACGGCCGGATGTGATACAGCTTGGATTCGATTTGATGTGTATTCTAACTATAGCTATGTCAAGGCTATTCAAAGACACACAACGAACACACACTACCATAACTGAACCAATACATGACCATTCAAACTTGACACAATCTCTTGAGCTTGACATATCATGTTCATCCTGATACTCTGATAGAGGGTCAGTAACCTCTGCCTGGTGTTTATCCACGGCAGAGAGGTGGAGTGGTTCTACCCAGCTAGAACAGAAATCTGTATACCAGATGTGGTGTGTTTGAGCCTGCCTCTCTCCCTCATGGAGCTGGCTCACTGTGTGCCTGCAGGTCCACTCACATCTATTTGGTGTACACCTCGGGGTCCTCTAATTCCATCTTTTATTTCAGCCACCATGAGGGACACCATCTGTCCTCCTGCTTTCTCCTCCCCCAACCCTCTGAAGGCAGGTCCCTCCCAGGCCACACACACAGACACACAGACACACAGACACACACACAGTTGAAAGAGCTAAAGACAGCAGTGTTTGCCTGTAACTCCAAACAGAGATAACTCTCCACTAGTCTCAGCTACATCCTTCCAGACAGGGATAACTCTCCACTGGGCTCAGCTACATCCTTCCAGACAGGGATAACTCTCCACTAGGCTGAGCTACATCCTTCCAGACAGGGATAACTCTCCACAAGGCTCAGCTACATCCTTCCAGACAGGGATAACTCTCCACAAGGCTCAGCTACATCCTTCCAGACAGGGATAACTCTCCACAAGGCTCAGCTACATCCTTCCAGACAGGGATAACTCTCTACTAGGCTCAGCTACATCCTTCCAGACAGGGATAACTCTCCACAAGGCTCAGCTACATCCTTCCAGACAGAGATAACTCTCCACAAGGCTCAGCTACATCCTTCCAGACAGGGATAACTCTCCACTAGGCTCAGCTACATCCTTCCAGACAGGGATAACTCTCCACAAGGCTCAGCTACATCCTTCCAGACAGGGATAACTCTACACTAGGCTCAGCTACATCCTTCCAGACAGGGATAACTCTCCACAAGGCTCAGCTACATCCTTCCAGACAGGGATAACTCTACACTAGGCTCAGCTACATCCTTCCAGACAGGGATAACTCTCCACAAGGCTCAGCTACATCCTTCCAGACAGGCATAACTCCTTGCAATCAAAGGCAATTAGTTGATTTTTATTTGGAGACGTGATGATGTCCATGATGCTATCAGTAAAAGGTCAAATCTGAAAGTACTTCTGACACTTTCATCTGCTGCATTCACTCTGCACTGCAACACTTTTGAGATTGGATATTTTATAAAACGTTCACAAACCTAAGAGAATTACAGTACGTAGGTCACCGTTGAATAGGGAACACTGTGATGTTCTCCATGTGTGTAGTAATCTCTGCTTGGCCATCTGCAGGTTGGTATTCTCCCCTTTAAGAGCAAAGCTTTATTGGTGCTATGTTTCCTACAGCCCCTGGGGAGGCCAGAGCCAAGCTGTTGGCAGCCAACATTGCCATGTGTTCTCTCCTGAGGTGGCCGTAAACTGTTGTGGAGACCGCAGCTTTGTTCCAGGGGACTACTGTCAGCTAGGGACGCTCCCGGTTGGCAGGACAGATGCTGTGCAGGTTCCATTCCACCTCTCTTCCTGGAACCTCCGTTACTCACAAACTGGCTACTCGACATGCAGGGTCTAAATGCCAAGACGTACCAAACAAATTACATCAACACTAATTTCCATCAACACAGTCAACACAGTCAAGGTCACTCAAACATGCCAACGTCAAAATGTTGTACAACAACATAACATGCAACGTCAAAATGATCTACAACAACATAACATGCCAAATAAAAAAGGGAATTAAGCTGTGGTATTATTTGAGAATAACATTTTCTGACTTTATTTATTTGTGTGTGAGGGGGCAACTTCCTTGTTGCTGTATTCTAGACTGCAGCGCCAGCGTGTGTGGCACCTGATTTAAATACCAGCCCATCTCATTAACATGCACAGGTTGAGCTGCGAGGGCCAATTACATTCATCTTGTCATGTGGCGGTGCCTCTGAGTCATTAATATTTTATGGAAACACGCTCCCCTAGCCACAGCTGTCACGCCACCACAGCAGCAGCACGCTAGTGCTCTTACATTATTCTACAGTGTAGGACATCAAAAACATTCCCCCTGCAAACACAGATTTCTGGGTCTTCACAGCAGAAGCATGACAAACGAGGAGAGAGGGAACTTAATGGAAATTCTCTTCATGGTAATGCAACTTATATGGTAACCCATCATGAACTACTGTCAACATTATCAATGGAATAATTGAATGATTAACCGTCAACTAATCTCTTATTTATTTCAAAAGTCAGAACATCTCTAAACACAGGAAGTAATCCATGAAAATTTAAAGATGAGAAGGGCTTTCAAACAGGATCTTCCAGGCATTCCACTAACGCTGAGTGGGCTGAACAAAACCTGTGATAAAAATATTCATTAAAACTCCAAGTGAATTGAGATATCATGACAATTAACGCAAAGCAGTCAGAGGAGGAATTATGGGTCCTCTAGAACGGATGAGTGCATTCACTGCATCAGCAGTTCTAACGGCGAATAGGAGTCGACAACGGATGCCGAGCTGCAGGATCAAATCAAATCAAATGTTATTTGTCACATGCGCCGAATGCAACCTTACAGTGAAATGCTTCCTTACAAGCCCTTAATCAACAATGCAGTTTTAATAAAATACCTAAAAACATAAAGTAAGAGATAAGAATAACAAATGATTAAAGAGCAGCAGTAAATAACAATAGTGGGGCTATATACAGGGGATACCGGTACAGAGTCAATGTGCGGGGGCACTGGTGTCAAGGTAATTGAGGTAATATGTATATGTAGGTAGAGTTATTAAAGTGACTATGCATAGATAATAACAGAGAGTAGCAGCATAGAAGAGGGTGGGGATGGGGGGCAACGCAAATAGTCCGCGTTGCCATTTGATTAGCTGTTCAGGAGTCTTATGGCTTGGACCTAGACTTGGCTCTCTGGTACCGCTTGCCGTGCGGTAGCAGAGGGAACAGTCTATGACTAAGGTGGCTGGAGTCTTTGACAATTTTTAGGGCCTTCCTCTGACACCACCTGGTATAGAGGTCCTGGATGGCAGGAAGCTTGGCCCCGGTGATGTACTGGGCCGTACGCACTACCCTCTGTAATGCCTTGCGGTTGGAGGCCGAGCAGGTGCCATACCAGGCAGTAATGCAACCCGTCAGAATGCTCTCGATGGTGCAGCTGTAAAACCTATTGAGGATCTGAAGACCCATGACAAATCTTTTCAGTCTCCTGAGGGGGAATAGGTTTCACGACTGTCTTGGTGTGCTTGGACCATGCTAGTTTGTTGGTGATGTGAAGCTCTCAACCTGCTCCAGTATAGCCTTCATCGATGAGAATGGGGGCGTGCTCGGTCCTTTTCCTGTAGTCCACGATCATCTCCTTTGTCTTGATTACTTTGAGGGAGAGGTTGTTGTCCTTGCACCACACGGTCAGGTCTCTGACCTCCTCACTATAGGCTGTCTCATCGTTGTCGGTGATCAGGCCTAGCACTGTTGTGTCATCAGCAATCTTAATGATGGTGTTGGAGTCGTGTCTGGCCGTGCAGTCATGAGTGAACAGGGCGTACAGGAGGGGACTGAGCACGCACCCCTGAGGGCACCCATGTTGAGGATCAGTGTGGCGGATGTATTACCTACCCTTACCACCTGGGGGCGGCCCGTCAGGAAGTCCAGGATCCAGTTGCAGAGGGAGGTGTTTAGTCCCAGGGTCCTTAGCTTAGTGATGAGCTTTGAGGGCACTATGGTGTTGAGTGCTGAGCTGTAGTCAATGAATAGCATTCTCACACATAGGTGTTCCTTTTGTCCAGCTGTGAAAGGGCAGTGTGGAGTGCAATAGAGATTGCATCATCTGTGGATCTGTTGGGGCGGTATGCAAATTGGGGTGGGTCTAGTGTTTCTGGGATAATGGTGTTGATGTGAGCCAGCCTTTCAAAGCTTTTCATGGCTACAGACGTGAGTGCTACGGGTCAGTAGTCATTTAGGCAGGTTAACTTAATGTTCTTGGGCACAGGGACTATGGTGGTCTGCTTGAAACATGTTGGTATTACAGACTCAGACAGGGAGAGGTTAAAAATGTCAGTGAAGACACTGGCCAGTTGGTCAGTGCATGCTCAGAGTACATGTCCTGGTAATCCATCTGGCCCTGCGGCCTTGTGAATATTGACCTTCACATCGGCTGCGGAGAGCATGATCACACAGTCATCCGGAACAGCTGATGCTCTCATGCATGTTTCAGTGTTACTTGCCTCGAAGGGAGCATAGAAGTTATTTAGCTCGTCTGGTAGGCTCGTGTCACTGGGCAGCTCTCGGCTGTGCTTCCCTTTGTAGTCTGTAATAGTTTGCAAGCGCTGCCATGTCCGACTAGCGTCGGAGCCGGTGTAGTACGAGAAAGCCTCACTAGCTAGCGGTCAGAGAGAGAGAACAGGAGAGAGGAGAGGAGAACAGAGGAGCTGAGGCCTAAATGGACGGAGCTTTCTGCTGTAATTATGACATCACATCTATCAACCGATGACATCACTCCCATCAAGAGACAAAGCTCAAGTTTTCCATGTGCCTTTCTATCGCTGTCTCTGGTGCACCCTGGTCATACAACATGCATGGGAAACAGCTGATTGGACACAAACTTGATTGGTGAGAGGTGATGGTTTTTTCTTCAATTGCATTTTCATATGTTGTCAAACGGTAGAGGGTGTTTAGGAGGTTGTTTTGGAAGTTAAACAATTTAAAGGCAATGCTACCAAATACTAATTGAGTGTATGTAAACTTCTGACCCACTAGGAATGTGATGAAAGAAATTAAACCTGAAATAAATAATTCTCTCTACTATTATTCTGACATTTCACATTCTTAAAATAATGTGGTGATCCTAACTGACCTAAGACAGGGATATTTTACTAGGATTAAATGTCAGGAATTGTGAAAAACTGAGTTTAAATGTATTTGACTAAGGTGTATGTAAACTTCCGACTTCAACTATTATATTGCGAAAGACAACAGTTCCTCTCTCAATTCAAAACAAATCTTTCCACCACTCCCCCTCGACAACCATCAAACCTAGTGTGAAATAGAACATTGTCATGCTCTGATCCCATATCTCCACATAGTTTTGCGAACAGGGGTCCGCGATGTAGTTTACAATCGAAGTTACCTGCTGCATATCTCCCAGTTCTGCACTCAGCTCTTTTGCTGACAGTGTTCTCGGAGTATCCATTATTGCACAGTGGGTGTATCATAGAATATGTCCATATGGCAGAGGGAGACACATTCATAACTAGAGTGTAGAGGCCAGCCCGTCATCCTTTGATAGATGGAGCCCCATCTGTGCAAAAGCCCACCATTCAATCCCATGGAATCTGTTTTTCATCAATATAGCCACACAGCACACTGAACATCTCCTGAGCCGTTTCACGGTCAGGAATCATGAGACAGAACAATATGTCCTCGTGAATACACTCCCCCGACACGTAGCAAACAAAAGTCAATGCATGGGCATCTCGGCCCTCACAGCTAACGTCCATTTGGAGAACTTAAGGAGTAAGTGTTTTTGAGTCGTTCAGAGTCAGAGTTTCCTCTCGATTCAAATCAAATCAAATGTTATTTGTCACAAATGGTTAGCAGATGTTAATGTGAGTGTAGCGAAATGCTTGTGCTTCTAGTTCCGACAGTGCAGTAATATCTAACAAGTAATCTAACAATTCCCCAACAACTATCTAATACACACACATCTAAAGGGGTGAATGAGAATATGTACATGAAAGTATATGGATGAGTGATGGACCGAGCGGCATAGGCAAGGTGCAACAGATGGTATAAAATACAGTATATACATGTCATATGAGTAATATAAGATATGTAAACATTATTAAAGTGGCATTATTTGGAGTGCATTGTATAAAGTGACTAGTGATCCATTTATTCAAGTGGCCAGTGATTGGGTCTCAATGTAGGCAGCAGCCTCTCTGAGTTAGTGATTGCTGTTTAGCAGTCTGATGGCCTTGAGATAGAAACAGTTTTTCAGTCTCTTTGTCCCAGCTTTGATGCACCTGTACTGTCCTCAGCTTCTAGATGGTAACGGTGTGAACAGGCAGTGGCCGGGTAGTTGTTGTCCTTGATGATCTTTTTGTGCTTCCTGTGACATCGGGTGCTGTAGGTGTCACGGAGAGCAGGTCATTTTCCCCCGGTGATGCGTTGTACAGACTGCACCACCCTCTGGAGAGCCTCAGTTTGTTTGTGATGTATACGCCGAGGAACTTAAAACTTTCCACCTTCTCCACTACTGTCCCGTCGATGTGGATGGGGGATGCTCCCTCTGCTGTTTCCTGAAGTCCACGATCATCTCCTTTGTTTTGTTGACCTTGAGTGAGAGGTTGTTTTACTGACACCACACTCCAAGTGCCCTCACCTCCTCCCTGTAGGCCGTCTCCACGTTGTTGGTAATCAAGCCCACTACTGTTGTGTCGTCTGCAAACTTGATGATTGAGTTGGAGGCGTGCATGGCCACGCATTCATGGGTGAACAGGGAGTACAGGAGGGGGCTGAGCACGCACCCTTTTGGGGCCCCAGTGTTGAGGGTCAGTGAAGTGGAGATGTTGTTTCCAGGACTCAATTGCACAGGGCTTGGTTGAGACCCAGGGCCTCCAGCTTGATGATGAGCTTGGAGGGTATTATGTTGAATGCTGATGTTGAATGGGCATTATGTTGAATGCTGAGCTGTAGTCAATGAACAGTATTCTTACATAGGTATTCTTTTTGACCAGATGGGATAGGGCAGTGTGCAGTGTGATGGCGATTGCGTCGTATGTGGACCTGTTGGGGCAGTATGCAGACTGAAGTGGGTTTAGGGTGGCCAGTAAGGTGGAGGTGATATGATCCTTGACTAGTCTCTCAAAGCCCTTCATGATGACAGAAGTAAGTGCTACGAGGCGGTAGTAATTTAGTTCAGTTATCTTTGCCTTCTTGGGTACAGGATCAATGGTAGCCATCTTGAAGCATGTGGGGACAACAGACTGGTATAGGGAGCGATTGAATATGTCGATAAACACACCAGCCAGCTGGTCTGCGCTTGCTTTAAGGATGCGGCTAGGGATGCCGTCTGGGCCAGCAACCTTGCGATTGTTAACATGTTTAAATGTTTTACTCATGTCAGCCATGGAGAAGGGGGGGAGGGGGCACATTCCTTGTTAGTGGGCGGTGACGGGGGCACTGTATTATATTATCCTCAAAGCGGGCAAAGAAGGTGTTTAGTTTGTCTGGAAGCGTGACGTCGGTGTCCGTGATTTCCTGGAGACCCTGCCACATATGTCTCGTGTCTGAGCTGTTGAATTGCGACTCCACATTGTCCCTGTACTGGCATTTCGCTTGTTTGATTGCCTTGCGGAGGGAATAGCTACACTGTTTATATTCAGACTTAATCCCAGACCTCTTTCCATGGTTAAATGCGGGGGGGTCACGCTTTCAGTTTTGCACGAATGCCGGTTTCTGGTTAGGGTAGGTTTTAATAGTCACAGTGGGTACAACATCTCCAATGCACTTCTTTCTAAACGCACTCACCGAGTCAGCGTATAGGTCGATTTTGTTCTCTGAGGCTGACCAGAACATATTCCAGTCCGCGTGATTAAACAATGTTGAAGCGTGGCTTTCGATTGGTCGGACCAGCGCTGAGTGGTTCTTGTCACTGGTACATCCTGTTTGAGTTTCTGCCTATAAGATGGAAGGAGCAAGATGGCATTGTGGTCGGATTTGCCGAAGGGAGTGCGGGGGAGGGCTTTGTATGCATCGCGGAGGTTAGAGTAGCTGTGGTCGAGGGTATAGCGCAATCAATATGCTGGTAGAGTTTAGGCAGACTTGCTCTCAGATTTGCTTCGTTAAAATCCACATTGCTAGCTCGAGCATCAATTCTTAGTCTCTCAGTGTTATCTGACAAAGGTATTGATGTGAGTTTCTGTGTCTCTGCCTCACCATATCAATTACGGAAGGTAATATCAAAGTCTCTGCTTAGCCATTCACTGTGGGAATGATTCGTGCGCAACCGTCCAGTGTGGCCTTTTCCCACAATCTAACGGCCCTCTGTGGTTGAATTTTAACTCCACCTGGTTCTCCACCTGGTTATCCTCTTGGTTCTCCTCCTTGTTCTCCTCCTCATTCTCCTCCTGGTTCTCCTCCTGGTTCTCCTCCTTGTTCTCCACCTTTGTCTCCTCATGGTTCTCTTCCTGGTTCTCCTCCTGGTTCAGCCCAGACTCACCCTGAGATGAATCTGTGTTCCTGTTTGACAAATGTTGAGAATGAGCATTTACATGTAAAAAAAAGCTGCTTGGTAAAGTGAGGGTCACTTCTCAGTACAATTTTCTTTCACTTCATCTCAGCAGAAGCAGCAATCACATCCGGAGAGACTGTGCATTGGATTCAAAATATACAGTAGCCTACCCTGTACAGAAACTACAGTACTGAGAACACTTGGCATAATTTGTATTAGGAACACCATGGCCTGGTCCTAAATGACTTTGTTGAGTGGTGTGACGAAGCACACTTGACGAAGCACACACTCAATACAAACAAGACCAAGGAGATGTGCATAGACTTCCGGAAGTGTACAACACCCACCTCTGAAACATCTATCAGAGGTCAGAACATACAGATTGAAGAGGAATACAAATATCTGGTTGTCCTCTTGGACAATAAGCTTCAGTGGAGTAAATGTACAGACCTGATCTACAAAAAGAGCCAACAGAGACTGTACTTTCTCAAAAAGCTGGGATCTTTTAATGTCGACTGGACTATACTGACTGTGTTTTACAAATCTTTCTTTGAGAGTATTTTAACTTGTTGTATTGTTTGTTGGTTTGGCAATGCCACGGCCAGCCAGAGAAATACGCTGAGAAGGATTATCACCACAGCCTGGATGAGCTTGGATGAGCCTGGATGAGCTTGGGCTAATGTTGCTATCCACCCGGTAAGGCCAGCAGGCTAGTCTCTTTTTATTGTTATGTAAGTGATATAAATGTTGTATTGTCAATTTGTTGTCTACTGTATTTAAACACCACCTTAAACGTGTACATGATACTGCAACTAAATTTCCTCATGGGGACAATAAAGTCAGAACAGCATTAGATTAAAAAAAAGAGTCATACAGTACATATATTTAGGTATTTTTATATATGTGTGAATTTCAATCATTAAATGTTGAAAAACCAACAGGTTAAACAACCAAAGAAGACTTTGAATACATTTATATGACACCATGAATATATTAATTCACATTTGGGTGATAATTGTGCAGAATGTCAAGCAGTAAATGGTATGAATGTTGCAGATCTGTGATAAATAATGGTTCATTAATAACGTGATTGCATGCTGCAAATTAATTCATACTCCAGTGAGCATCGCTATAAACCTTCGCCATCGCAATATAGGCAGGTCCAATTCTCATTCCATTGTAATTTCCACATTATTACTTTTCTATTTAGCAAATAAATTAATGATTTGATATACTATATAGGAGCTACATTAAGTTTTGCTTGAAAAAAAGAGAATACAAGTTCTCGGTATCACAATTAATTCACAACTTGTAAATTGCACACATGCAGCCAGAGTTCAATCTAAATTCCATTAGAAACGTCAATCTGATGATCTATTCTTTACTCAACAAAGACATTTGTTATCAACGTCGGAGCATCAATTTGAACATGGTAATTGAAATTCCTCATAATCACAATTTGAAAATAATGTTTGGGCTCCAGAGACATCAAGCGTCTTCAAACACAGTTGGTAACAAATGGAAAACAATAAAGTCATAATGGTAAAATCTTCTGCACATTACTCATTGCTGTTATCTAGCCTATCCAACCAGTACAAGCCTCCGATCTCATTATACAAACAGCTGGGATTGCCTCAGCGTAATGTGTGAATGGCACGTTCTGCATATCAACCATCTCCCTCCTGACAAATGGTGGATTTAATCAAACCAGTGAGGTAGGGAAGCAAGGGCTGTATCAGAGCAAAGTCCCGAGAACAGGACTGGAGCCGAGACGACGGAGACGACTCACCAGGAAATGAAAAAGTAGACTGGTGTGGGATGGGAAACATCATCATCATCATCATAATCATTCGTCAAACGACGATCTCTATCTTTACCACACAGGAGATTGTATGGAGCCCTGTTCTAACTGGGACCCAAAACAGACGAGGTTGACGTTCACAATTTTAGATGTTTAACCACGATTGTTTTTAGTGTGTTTAACTAGAGAAATGGTCCAGGGAGAGCCGTAACTGGGCCTTACAGCCATTCATTGATCCATTATGTGTACTAATCACCATGTGTACTAATCACCATGTGTACTAATCACCATGTGTACTAATCACCATGTGTACTAATCACCATGTGTACTAATCACCATGTGTACTAATCACCATGTGTACTAATCACCATGTGTACTAATCACCATGTGTACTAATCACTATGTGTACTAATCACCATGTGTACTAATCACCATGTGTACTAATCACCATGTGTACTAATCACCATGTGTACTAATCACTATGTGTACTAATCACCATGTGTACTAATCACCATGTGTACTAATCACCATGTGTACTAATCACTATGTGTACTAATCACCATGTGTACTAATCACTATGTGTACTAATCACCATGTGTACTAATCACCATGTGTACTAATCACCATGTGTACTAATCACCATGTGTACTAATCACCATGTGTACTAATCACCATGTGTACTAATCACCATGTGTACTAATCACTATGTGTACTAATCACCATGTGTACTAATCACCATGTGTACTAATCACCATGTGTACTAATCACCATGTGTACTAATCACTATGTGTACTAATCACTATGTGTAATATGTCTGTCATATCACCCAGCTCCCAGGGTACACCCACCACTGTGACCTGTATGCTCTCATTGGCTGGCCCTTGCTTCATATTTGTCGCCAAACCCACTGGCTCCAGGTCATCTATAAGTCTTTGCTAGGTAAAGCCCCGTCTTATCTCAGCTCACTGGTCACCATAGCAGCACCCACCCGTAGCACACAGTTCTCTGCTGCCAATGACTGGAACGAACTGCAAAAATCACTGAAGCTGGAGACTCATATCTCCCTCACTAGCTTTAAGCACCAGCTGACAGAGCAGCTCACAGATCACTGTACCTGTACATAGCCCATCTGTAAATAGCCCAACCAACTACCTCATCCCCGTACTGTTATTTATTTTATTTATTTTGCTCCTTTGCACCCCAGTATCTCAACTTGCACACTCATCTTCTGCACATCTATCACTCCAGTCTTTAATTGCTATATTGTAATTATTTCTCCACTATGGCGTATTTATTGCCTTACCCCTTATCTTACCTCATTTGCACACACTGTATATATACTTTTTCTATTGTATTATTGACTGTATGCTTGTTTATTCCATGTGTAACTCCGTGTTGTTGTTTGTGTCGCACTGCTTTGCTTTATCTTGGCCAGGTCGCAGTTGTAAATGAGAACTTGTTCTCAACTAGCCAACCTGGTTAAATAAAGGTGAAATAAAATAAAATAAAAAAGTTGACAAGAGTCCTGGGTCATATCACTCAGCTCCCAGGGTAAAGCTGACAGAGTCCTGGGTCATATCACTCAGCTCCCAGGGTAAAGCTGACAGAGTCCTTGGTCATTTCACTCAGCTCCCAGGGTAAAGCTGACAGAGTCCTTGGTCATATCACTCAGCTCCCAGGGTAAAGCTGACAGAGTCCTGGGTCATATCACTCAGCTCCCAGGGTAAAGCTGACAGAGTCCTGGGTCATATCACTCAGCTCCCAGGGTAAAGCTGACAGAGTCCTGGGTCATATCACTCAGCTCCCAGGGTAAAGCTGACAGAGTCCTGGGTCATATCACTCAGCTCCCAGGGTAAAGCTGACAGAGTCCTGGGTCATATCACTCAGCTCCCAGGGTAAAGCTGACAGAGTCCTTGGTCATATCACTCAGCTCCCAGGGTAAAGCTGACAGAGTCCTGGGTCATATCACTCAGCTCCCAGCGTAAAGCTGACAGAGTCCTGGGTCATATCACTCAGCTCCCAGGGTAAAGCTGACAGAGTCCTGGGTCATATCACTCAGCTCCCAGGGTAAAGCTGACAGAGTCCTTGGTCATATCACTCAGCTCCCAGGGTAAAGCTGACAGAGTCCTGGGTCATATCACTCAGCTCCCAGGGTAAAGCTGACAGAGTCCTGGGTCATATCACTCAGCTCCCAGCGTAAAGCTGACAGAGTCCTGGGTCATATCACTCAGCTCCCAGGGTAAAGCTGACAGAGTCCTGGGTCATATCACTCAGCTCCCAGGGTAAAGCTGACAGAGTCCTTGGTCATATCACTCAGCTCCCAGGGTAAAGCTGACAGAGTCCTGGGTCATATCACTCAGCTCCCAGGGTAAAGCTGACAGAGTCCTGGGTCATATCACTCAGCTCCCAGCGTAAAGCTGACAGAGTCCTGGGTCATATCACTCAGCTCCCAGGGTAAAGCTGACAGAGTCCTGGGTCATATCACTCAGCTCCCAGGGTAAAGCTGACAGAGTCCTGGGTCATATCACTCAGCTCCCAGCGTAAAGCTGACAGAGTCCTGGGTCATATCACTCAGCTCCCAGGGTAAAGCTGACAGAGTCCTGGGTCATATCACTCAGCTCCCAGGGTAAAGCTGACAGAGTCCTTGGTCATATCACTCAGCTCCCAGGGTAAAGCTGACAGAGTCCTGGGTCATATCACTCAGCTCCCAGCGTAAAGCTGACAGAGTCCTGGGTCATATCACTCAGCTCCCAGGGTAAAGCTGACAGAGTCCTTGGTCATATCACTCAGCTCCCAGGGTAAAGCTGACAGAGTCCTGGGTCATATCACTCAGCTCCCAGGGTAAAGCTGACAGAGTCCTGGGTCATATCACTCAGCTCCCAGGGTAAAGCTGACAGAGTCCTTGTCTTGTCTTGTGTCTGTCTTAGAGCCCTGTGGCCAGGAGAGACAGGAGTCTGTCACAAAGAAGTTTAAGACATCTACAGCTGCTTTGAATAGGAAGTATGAAGCACCAGAGACCCTAGGCACACAAAGCTAGTAAAATAGCATCTACTCTAGAGGTACTTTCTGCTCCTCACCAGATTGTCTTTTAAAAAGTAAAGTAAACATATTTTCTCTGTAGTGAGAGTAACTGCGTAACTATACAGTACTGTACATATTCTGGGGCCGACTGACTGAAACTTCAAACAAGGCACGTGGAACAAAGTCAACTCCACCATTTGTTAAATGAGGAAATGAGTCCAGCGCCACCATGATGAAAATACATTGTATGATAATGAGGGTAATGAATCAAGCAAAAATAAAGAATAAAAACATTTCAATATGTGGACCATTTCCACCTGGACAGAGTTAAGCCGGTGATAACAGGAACACTCACAGTCACAACACGGGCCAGGATGTATGGCTGGTTCTCCTCTCCCAGTGAGGATATGACATCCTGATAAAGATATGTTAACCAAACAGCCTTGAGGCTTCAGACAAGCAGGTTGCTTTCCATGTCTGGCCAACAGGGCCCTCTGTTAATTGCCATAATGGAGAAAGGTGGAGCTGGATGTATGATCTGTGATAAGCCAGCCATCTGTTTGTGCAGGGCTGCAGCAGAAGGTAGCAGGCAGCCAATGGAAGCTGCTGAGAGGAGGACGGCTCATAATAACGTCTGGAACGGTGTGAATGGAATGGCATCAAACACATAGAAACCATGTATTTGATACCCTTCCGCCTATTCCTCTCCAGTCATTACCCACGAGCCCGTTCTCCCCAATTAAGGTGCCACCAACCTTCTATGCAGGCAGGTAACTGAATGATGAGAGGCATGCCTGTCTGTCTGCAGCACACAACACAACCAGGACAGGCTCTACACACAACACAACCAGGACAGGCTCTACAGCACACAACACAACCAGGACAGGCTCTACACACAACACAACCAGGACAGGCTCTACACACAACACAACCAGGACAGGCTCTACAGCACACAACAAAACCAGGACAGGCTCTACACACAACACAACCAGGACAGGCTCTACAGCACAACACAACCAGGACAGGCTCTACACACAACACAACCAGGACAGGCTCTACACACAACACAACCAGGACAGGCTCTACAGCACACAACACAACCAGGACAGGCTCTACAGCACACAACACAACCAGGACAGGCTCTACACACAACACAACCAGGACAGGCTCTACACACAACACAACCAGGACAGGCTCTACAGCACACAACACAACCAGGACAGGCTCTACACACAACACAACCAGGACAGGCTCTACAGCACACAACACAACCAGGACAGGCTCTACACACAACACAACCAGGACAGGCTCTACACACAACACAACCAGGACAGGCTCTACAGCACACAACAAAACCAGGACAGGCTCTACACACAACACAACCAGGACAGGCTCTACAGCACAACACAACCAGGACAGGCTCTACACACAACACAACCAGGACAGGCTCTACAGCACAACACAACCAGGACAGGCTCTACACACAACACAACCAGGACAGGCTCTACACACACACAACACAACCAGGACAGGCTCTACACACACAACACAACCAGGACAGGCTCTACACACAACACAACCAGGACAGGCTCTACACACACACAACACAACCAGGACAGGCTCTACACACACAACACAACCAGGACAGGCTCTACACACACACAATACAACCAGGACAGGCTCTACAGCACACAACACAACCAGGACAGGCTCTACACACAACACAACCAGGACAGGCTCTACACACAACACAACCAGGACAGGCTCTACACACAACACAATCAGGACAGGCTCTACACACACACAACACAACCAGGACAGGCTCTACACACAACACAACCAGGACAGGCTCTACAGCACACAACACAACCAGGACAGGCTCTACACACACACAATACAACCAGGACAGGCTCTACACACACACAACACAACCAGAACAGGCTCTACACACAACACAACCAGAACAGGCTCTACAGCACACAACACAACCAGGACAGGCTCTACAGCACACAACACAACCAGGACAGGCTCTACACACACAACACAACCAGGACAGGCTCTACACACACACAATACAACCAGGACAGGCTCTACAGCACACAACACAACCAGGACAGGCTCTACACACAACACAACCAGGACAGGCTCTACACACAACACAACCAGGACAGGCTCTACACACAATACAACCAGGACAGGCTCTACACACACACAACACAACCAGGACAGGCTCTACAGCACAACACAACCAGGACAGGCTCTACAGCACGCAACACAACCAGGACAGGCTCTACACACACACAATACAACCAGGACAGGCTCTACACACACAACACAACCAGAACAGGCTCTACACACAACACAACCAGAACAGGCTCTACAGCACACAACACAACCAGGACAGGCTCTACACACAACACAACCAGGACATGCTCTACACACAACACAACCAGGACAGGCTCTACACACACACACAACACAACCAGGACAGGCTCTACAGCACACAACACAACCAGGACAGGCTCTACACACAACACAACCAGGACAGGCTCTACACACACACAACACAACCAGGACAGGCTCTACAGCACACAACACAACCAGGACAGGCTCTACACACAACACAACCAGAACAGGCTCTACAGCACACAACACAACCAGGACAGGCTCTACACACAACACAACCAGGACAGGCTCTACACACACAACACAACCAGGACAGGCTCTACACACACACACACACACAACACAACCAGGACAGGCTCTACACACAACACAACCAGGACAGGCTCTACAGCACACAACACAACCAGGACAGGCTCTACACACACACAACACAACCAGGACAGGCTCTACAGCACACAATACAACCAGAACAGGCTCTACAGTAGGTGCAGGGGGATTGGACTGTGAGGTGTAGCAAGGTATTATAAGGTCAATAGCTAAGAACTAGTTTATTTCACTGAAGATATAACTGTTTAATATAAGTAGAAGACATGGACTCTTAACAATTTTCTACATAAGCTCTTAGACTATTTCTCTAGTTTTCTCCACTGTTTTAGCTCAACCTCCGTACGTCTTATTGTTCTAGGACAGCATAATATAATTCCCCCACAATCCTCTGGTATAAATATCCCGCATAACAAACAAAACGCCATATGATGTTCATCGGCACCACAATAATCACATCACAGTGAATGGGAAGTGGGCGAAATTGGATTCCTGTCTTAATGATGTCCTAATAGTACAAACTCTCAGCTTAACTTCCAGACAGGTTGCCAGGGGGAGACCCCCGTGGTGGGAAAGAAAATAACATTTCCCTTTGACTACCCTCTGCTGAGGGGGGTAGTCAAAGCGCTAGTGAGTGGGTTATTAGACAGAGAGACAGAGCAGGCTAGGCCATGCTGCCTTTTAAAATGGCCTCTGTCAGCCACACCACAGCACAGCACAGGACCAATGACATATCTTCCTGCATCCTGTGGTTCTAACACTTGGCAATTCTTTGGTCACATTTATCAAAACAAGACTATAATGGCTTTGCTGGGTAGTTATCAGGTGATGAGGAACTATTATGATGGTGAGGAACTCTTATGATGGTGAGGAACTCTTATGGTGCCGACAGAAATGGTCGCCTCGCTTCAGGTCCTTAGGAAACTATGCAGTAATTCATTTTTTATGTATTATTTCTTACGTTGTTAGCCAAGAAAATCTCAAGTGTTATTACATACAGCCGGAAAGAACTATTGGATATAAAAGCGACGTCAACTTACCATCATTACGACCAGGAATACATCTTTCCCGAAGCGGATCCTTTGCTCGGACCTCCACCCTGGACATGGGATCTTATCCCAGAGGCCGACCCAAAACAACGCGGTCGCCGCAGGAGAGGCAGTCGGAGCGGCCTACTGGTCAGACTTAGAAGGCGAGCACACCATACACCGCTTCCGAGCATATTACTTGCCAATGTCCAATCTCTAGACAACATGGTGGACGAAATTAGGGCACGAGTTGCCTTCCAGAGAGACATCAGAGATTGTAACATTCTCTGTTTCATGGAAACATGGCTCACTCGGGATATGTTGTAGGAGTCGGTACAGCCACCCGGTTTCTTCACGTATCGTGCCGACAGAAACAAACATCTCTCTGGTAAGAAGAAGAGTGGGGGTGTGTGCTTTATGATTAACGACTCATGGTGTGATCATAACAACATACAGGAACTCAAGTCCCGTTGTCTACCTGCCATAGAGTTACTTATAATCAAATGCCAACCGCATTATCTACCTAGAGAATCCTCTTCGATTATATTCACAGCCGTGTATATCCCCCCCAAGCAGATACCTCGACAGCCCTGAAAGAACTTCACTGGACTCTGTGTAAACTGGAAACCATATATCCTGAGCTTGCATTTATTGTAGCTGGGAATTTTAACAAAGCTAATCTGAGAACAAGGCTTCCTAAATTCTATCAGCATATTGAATGCGCAACACGGGCTGGTAGCATTCTGGACCATTGCTACTCCAACTTCCATGATGCATGCAAAGCCCTCCCCCGCCCTCTCTTCGGCAAATAAGACCATGACTCAATTTTGTTGCTCCCAGCCTATAGACAGAAACTTAAACAGGAAATGACCGTGCTCAGGTCTATCCAATGCTGGTCTGACCAATCGGATTCCAATCTTCAAGATTGCTTCGATCACGTGGACTGGGATATGTTCCAGATAGCATCAGACAATAACTTAGATGTATACGTTGACTCGGTGAGCGAGTTTATTAGCAAGTGCATCAGTGATGTTGTACCCACGGTGACTATTAAAACCTTCCCTAACCAGAAACAGTGGATTGATGGCAGCATTCGCACAAAACTGAAAGTGCTAACCACGTTTTAATTATGGCAAGGTGACTGGAAACATGACCGAATACAAACAGTGTAGCTATTCCCTCCGCAAGGCAATCAAACAGCAAAGCATCAGTATAGAGACAAAGTAGAGTCGCAATTCAACAGCTCATACACGAGACGTATGTGGCAGCGTCTACAGTCAATCACAGATAACAAAAAGAAAACCAGCCCCGTCGCGGACACCGACGTCTTGCGCCCAGACAAATTTAACAACTTCTTTGCTCGCTTTGAGGACAATACAGTGCCACTGACATGGCCCGCTACCAAAACCTGCAGGCTCTCCTTCACCGTGGCCAACCTGAGTAAAACATTTAAACATGTTAACTCTCGCAAGGCTCACGGCCCAGACGGCATCCCTAGCCGCGTCCTCAGAGCATGCTCAGACCAGCTGGCTGGTGTGTTTACGGACATATTCAATCAATCCCTATTCCAGTCTACTGTGCCCACATGCTTCAAGATGGCCACCATTATTCTTGTTCCCAAGAAAGCTAAGGTAACTGAACTAAATGACTATCACCCAGTAGCACTCGCTTTTGTCATCATGAAGTGCTTTGAGAGACTAGTCAAGGATCATATCACCTCCACCCTACCTGATACCCTAGACCCACTCCAATTTGCTTACCGCCCCAATAGGTTCACAGACGACACAATCGCCATCACACTGCACACTGCCGTATCCCATCTGGACAAGAGGAATACCTATTAAAGAATGCTGTTCAAATAAAATAAAATCAAAGTTTATTTGTCTCGTGAGCCGAATACAACAAGCATTTCACCTTACAGTGAAATGCTTACTTACAGGCTCTAACCAACAATGCAAAAAAGGTATTAGGTGAACAATAGGTAAGTAAAGAAATAAAAACAACAGTAAAAAGACAGTGAAAAATAACAGTAGCGAGGCTATATACAGGCACCGGTTAGTCGGGCTGATTGAGGTAGTATGTACATGTAGATATGGTTAAAGTGACTATGCACATATGATGAACAGAGAGTAGCAGTAATGTAAAAGAGGGGTTGAGCATGGTGGGTGGTGGGACACAATGCAGATAGCCCGGTCAGCCAATGTGCGGGGACACTGGTTGGTCGAGCCAATTGAGGTAGTATGTACATGCATGTATAGATAAAGTGACTATGCATATATGATAAACAGAGAGTAGCAGCAGCGTAAAAGTGGTGTTGGGTAGGGGGGCACACAATGAAAATAGTCCAGGTATCCATTTGATTACCTGTTCAGGAGTCTTATGGCTTGGGGGTAAAAACTGTTGAGAAGCCTTTTTGTCCTAGACTTGGCACTCCGGTACCGCTTGCCATGCGGTAGTAGAGAGAACAGTCTATGACTGGGTGGCCGGGGTATTTGACAATTTTTAAGGCCTTCCTCTGGCATGGCCTGGTGTAGAGGTTCTGGATGGCAGGCAGCGATGTACTGGGCCGTACACACTTCCCTCTGTAGTGCCTTGCGCTCGGAGGCCGAGCAATTGCCGTACCAGGCAGTGATGCAACCAGTCAGGATCTCGATGGTGCAGCTGTAAAATTTCCTGAGGGGAAATAGGCTTTGTTGTGCCCTCTTCATGACTTCATTGACTACAGCTCAGCATTTAACACCATAATACCCTTCAAACTCATCATTAAGGTCGTCATTAAGCTCGTCATTAACC
This sequence comes from Salmo trutta, assembly GCF_901001165.1. Lineage (NCBI taxonomy): Eukaryota > Metazoa > Chordata > Actinopteri > Salmoniformes > Salmonidae > Salmo > Salmo trutta. The sequence continues at coordinate 6,852,034 of NC_042976.1, read as the reverse complement.
CTGGGTCTTGACCCCTCCCTGTGCAACTGGGTCCTGGACTTTCTGACGGGCCGCCTACAGGTGGTGAAGGTAGGAAACAACATCTCCACCCCGCTGATCCTCAACACTGGGGCCCCACAAGGGTGCATTCTCAGCCCTCTCCTGTACTCCCTGTTCACCAATGACTGCGTGGCCATGCACACCTCCAACTCAATCATCAAGTTTGCAAACGACACTACAGTAGTGGGCTTGATTACCAACAACGTGGAGACGGCCTACAGGGAGGAGGTGAGGGCCCTCAGAGTGTGGTGTCAGGAAAATAACCTCTCATTCAACGTCAACAAAACAAAGGAGATGATTGTGGACTTCAGGAAACAGCAGAGGGAGCATCCCCCATCCACATCGACGGGACAGTAGTGGAGAAGGTGGAAAGTTTTAAGTTCCTCGGCGTACACATCACGAACAAACTGAAATGGTTCACCCACACAGACATTGTGGTGAAGAAATTTGGAGGCAGAAGAAATTTGGCTGGTCACCTAAAACACTCACAAACTTTTACAGATGCACAACCGAGAGCTTCCTGTCGGGCTGTAACACCGGCTGATACGGCAACTGCTCCGCCCACAACCGCAAGGCTCTCCAGAGGGAGGTGCGGTCTGCACAACGCATCACCGGGGGAAAACTACCTGCCCTCCCTGACACCTACACCACCCGATGTCACAGGAAGGCCAAAAAGATCATCAAGGACAATAACCACCCGAGCCAGTGCCTATTCACCCTGTTAGCATCCAGCAGGTGAGGTCAGTACAGGTGCATCAAAGCTGGGACCAAGAGACTGAAAAACAGCTTCTATCTCAAGGCCATCAGACTGTTAAACAGCCATCATTAACATAGAGTGGGTGCTGCCAACATTCAGACTCAAATCTCTTGCCACTTTAATAAATGTAATTTAATAAAGTTATCACTAGTCACTTTAAATAACTCCACTTTAATAATGTCTACATACCCTGCATTACTCATCTCATATGTATATACTGTATTCTATGCCATCTACTGCATCTTGCCTATGCCGCACAGCCATCGCTCATCCTAATATTTATATGTACATATTCTTATTCACCCCTTTAACATATGTGTGTATAAGGTAGTTGTTGTAAATTTGTTAGATTACTTGTTAGATATTACTGCACTGTCGGGAACTAGAAGCACAAGCATTTCGCTACACTTGCATTAACATCTGCTAACCATGTGTATGTGACCAATACAATGTGACTTGATTTGATTTGAACAGCAACCCTGCCCCAATGTGGGTTGGTATTCTTGAGAAAATATCACTAGCATACGGCAGGGAATATGAGGAAACCAAGTGAAACGAATGAATGGATCGCAGCAGTGGGCAGAGACCACTCTCTTTGTGTTGTGTTTCAATCGAACCAACTGGATGCAAGATAAATTATAAAAGTTCATAATATTTTTCTAAGTAATTTTTTGCCCTGTTGATTGACTGCTGTTTGTTAAGGGGGTTTACTTCAGTTACTTGTTCTATTCCAGTCACATATTTCCCTTGTCTCTAGTGGCTAGTTATATTGTTTTTGGTGAGGTTGGGGGTAAAACATTCTAAACTGGATGCATTGTTCCTGTTCATTCCCCAATATGTCTCACTCACAGTAGACGATTGTTAGAGCTTGGCTTTAATTGTTCGATCTGTAGCCTGCTGTGTTCCAACGGGACAACACAGTCCCCTGTACTTTACCACAGATCCAACTGTAAAATAAAGAGAACTGAATTGCAACTGCTGCAGCACAACACACTGCAATAACATAGAGTATATTCCTGGTTAGGGTTTCTGTCTAGTTAATACGTAGCTTTGTCTCATTGTGTGAGGCCATACTACAGTACTGTACACACAGGCCTGTCTGGGAGGGGTGCTCCAGAAACACACAGGCCTGGCTAGGAGGGGTGCTCCAGAAACACACAGGCCTGGCTAGGAGGGGTGCTCCAGAAACACACAGGCCTGGCTAGGAGGGGTGCTCCAGAAACACACAGGCCTGGCTAGGAGGGGTGCTCCAGAAACACACAGGCCTGGCTAGGAGGGGTGCTCCAGAAACACACAGGCCTGGCTAGGAGGGGTGCTCCAGAAACACACAGGCCTGACTAGGAGGGGTGCTCCAGAAACACACAGGCCTGGCTAGGAGGGGTGCTCCAGAAACACACAGGCCTGACTAGGAGGGGTGCTCCAGAAACACACAGGCCTGGCTAGGAGGGGTGCTCCAGAAACACACAGGCCTGGCTAGGAGGGGTGCTCCAGAAGCATGTTTATTTTAGGGACTTCTCCAGCACTGACACATCATCTGGAATCCCTTCGCCGTTACCACGGATCCATTCAAAACCAATTTTCATTCGATGGTCTGTGTGAAGATGACCTCCACCCTTATAATATAAACATCCAATGTAACCAGTGTTACACCAGAACACTGCATATATAGGACACGGGCCGGGAGGAGCAGGAGGATGATGTCATATTCAGATTGTCATGACGATGGCAGCATAATTCATGGGTTTTTTTCAGCAAAGTGGTTTAGCTAGCTAGATATAAACAGAAATGTATAGACCCACTTCAAACTGGCCAGTCTCATAAACAAATCCTGGGGGGTAAGTGTTTCTCTCCTTAAAATTCCACACTCCGGTAAACAAACTAGGAACTATGCATCCCTTAAGGCATCTGTAAACTCTAGCTCTGGAGCGTCTGCTGTGAATGACAAATGTATTTGATGTAGCTCCGACATTGATGACTATTGTCTATATGGCTGGCTGCTGTGGAGATGCTTTGATTATCACCACAGCCTGACAGAATGAATCCATTATCAACTGTGATTAGTGTCAGTGTTGTTTGCCCAGAGAGATGGATGGTGCTTTGAGGATCATGACGAGATGCAATATATTGACCAGGGGCCTCATTTATAAATGTTGCGTATACACAGAATATGCCCCAAAACATTCGTGCACCATTTTATAAAAACTGAACTTGACGTGAGAATGTGCTTATCCTCCACAAACTTTAGACAATGAGTTTGTAGTGGTTGAAGTATTGCATTGCCAGAAGGCAACAGTAGCCTAGTAGCCTTGTGCAGGAATATATGATTACACTCTTATTCAGAACAAAAACAAAAAACAGGCTGCTAAATATAACAAAATGATGCAATCATTTGTCGTTAGTGAGAAGAGCAAAAATGTATTTATTTTACCTTTCAATCAATCAATCAATCAATCAATCAATCAATCAATCAGTCAATCAATCAATCAATCAATCAATCAATCAATCAAATGTATTTATAAAGCCCTTTTTACATCAGCCAATGTCACAAAGTGCTGTATAGAAACCCAGCCTAAAACCCCAAACAGCAAGCAATGCAGATGTAGAAGCACGGTGGCTAGGAAAAACTCCATAGAAAGGCCAGAACCTAGGAAGAAACCTAGAGAGAAACCATGCTCTGTGGGGTGGCCAGTTCTCTTTTGGCTGTGACGGGTGGAGATTGTAACAGAACATGGCAAAGATGTTCAAACGTTCATAGATGACCTGCTGGGTCAGATAATAATAATCACAGTGGTTGTAGAGGATGCAACACGTCAGCACCTCAGGAGTAAATGTCAGTTGGCTTTTCATAGCTGATCATTCGGAGTTCGAGACAGCAGGTGCGGTAGAGAGACAGTCCAAAACAGCAGGTCCGGGACAAGTTAGCACGCCCAGTGAACAGGTCAGGGTTCCATAGCCGCAGGCAGAACAGTTGAAACTGGAGCAGCAGCATGACCAGGTGGACTGGGGACAGCAAGGAGTCATCAGGCCAGGTAGTGGTTGTGGCATGGTAGTGGCATGGTCCTAGTGCTCAGGTCCTCTGAGAGAAGAGAGAGAGAAAGAGAGAGAGAGAGAGAAAAAGAGAGAGAGAATTAGAGGGAGCATACTTAAATTCAGACAGGACACCGGATGAGAAAGGAGAAATGCTCCAGATATAACAGACTGACCCTAGCCCCTCGACACATAAACTATTGCAGCATAAATACTGGAGGCTGAAAGAAGAGGGGTTGGGAGACACTGTGGTCCTGTCTGACGATACCCCCAGACAGGGCCAAACAGGCAGGATATAACCCCACCCACTTTGCCAAAGCACAGCCCCCACACCGCTAAGGGATATCTTCAACCACCAACCTACTACCCTGAGACAAGGCCGAGTATAGCCCACGAAGATCCCCATGGCACAAACCCGAGGGGGTCGCCAACCCAGACAGGAAGATCACATCATTGACTCAACCCACTCAAATGACGCACCCCTCCTAGGGATGGCATGGACCAGTAAGCCAGTGACTCAGCTCCCGTAATAGGGTTAGAGGCAGAGAATCCCAGTGGAGAGAGGGGAACCGGACAGGCAGAGACAGCAAGGGAGGTACATCGCTCCAGTGCTTTTCCGTTCACATTCATTCCCCTGGGCCAGACTACACTCAATCATAGGACCTACTGAAGAGATGAGTCTTCAATAAAGACTTGAAGGTCGAGACTGAGTTTGCGTCTCTCACATGGATAGGCCGACCATTCCATAAAAATGGAGCTCTATAGGAGAAAGCCCTGCCTCCAGCTGTTTGCTTAGAAATTCTAGGGACAGTTAGGAGGCCTGTGTCTTGTGACCGTAGCATATGTGTAGGTATGTACGGCAGGACCAAATTGGAAAGATAGGTAGGAGCAAGCCCATGTAATGCTTTGTAGGTTAGCAGTAAAAACCTTGAAATCAGCCCTTGCCTTAACAGGAAGCCAGTGTAAAGAGTCTAGCACTGGAGTAATAGGATCACATTTTTGGGTTCTAGTCAAGATTCTAGCAGCCATGTTTAGCACTAACTGAAGTTAATTTAGTGCTTTATCCGGGTAGCCGTAAAGTAGAGCATTGCAGTAGTCTAATCTAGAAGTGACAGAAGCATGGATAAATTTATCTGCATCATTTTTGGACAGAAATGTTCTGATTTTTGCAATGTTACGAAGATGGGAAAAAGCTGTCCTAGAAATATTCTTCATATGTTCGTCAAAAGAGAGATCAGGGTCCAGAGTAACGCCGAGGTCCTTCACAGTTTTATTTGAGATGACTGTACAAATATCAAGATTAATTGTCAGATCCAACAGAAGATCTCTTTGTTTCTTGGGACCTAGAACTAGCATCTCTGTTTTGTCCGTGTTAAAAAGTAAAACATTTGCCGCCATCCACTTCCTTATGTCTGAAACACGGTCTTCCAGGGAGGGCAATTTTGGGGTTTCACCATGTTTCATCGAAGTGTACAGCTGTGTGTCATCTGCACAGCAGTGAAAGTTAACATTATGTTTCCGAATGACATCACCAGGAGGTAAAATATATAGTTAAAACAATAGTGGTCCTAAAATGGAACCTTGAGGAACACCGGAATGTACAGTTGATTTGTCAGAAGACAAACCATCCACAGAGACAAACTGCTACCTTTCCCAACAGATAAGATCTAAACCAGGCCAGAACTTGTCCGTGTAGACCAATTTGGGTTTCCAATATCTCCAAAAGAATGTGGTGATCGATGGTATCTAAAGCAGCACTAAGGTCTAGGAGCACGAGGACAGATGCAGAGCCTTGGTCTGACGCCATTAAAAGGTAATTTACCACCTTCACGAGTGCAGTCTCAGCGCTATGATGGGGTCTAAAACCAGACTGAAGCATTTCGTATACATTGTTTGTTTTCAGGAAGGCAGTGAGTTGCTGCGCAACAGCTTTTTCAAAAATGCATAGAGGAATGGGAGATTCGATATAGGCCAATAGTTTTTTATATTTTCTGAGTCAAGGTTTGGCTTTTTCAAGATAGGCTTTATTACTGCCACTTTTAGTGAGTTTGGTTCACATCCGGTGGATAGCGAGCCGTTTACTATATTCAACATAGGAGGGCCAAGCACAGGAAGCAGCTCTTTCAGTAATTTAGTTGGAATAGGGTCCAGTATGCAGCTTGAAGGTTTAGAGACCAATACTATTTTCATCATTGTGTCAAGAGATATAGTACTAAAACACTTTTGTGTCTCCCTTGATCATAGTTCCTGGCAGAGTTGTGCAGACTCAGGACAACTGAGCTTTGGAGAGATACGCAGATTTAAAGAGGAGTCCGTAATTTGCTTTCTAATGATCATGATCTTTTCGTCAAAGAAGTTCATGAATTTATCACTGCTGAAGTGAAAGCCATCCTAATTTGGGGAATTATGTTTTTTGTTAGCTTTGCGACAGTATCAAAAATACATTTTGAATTGTTCTTATTCTCCTCAATTAAGTTGGAAAAATAGGATGATCGAGCAGCAGTGAGGGCTCTTCGACACTGCACGGTACTGACCTTTGCAGTCTAAAATAATTAGAAATAGACATATATTTCGTACAAATTATTTTATTTCCATGATGAATTTCCGAATAAATTCCTTACCTTTTCTGACTGATGGTTTCATAGGCTTCTCGCTAAATAGCCTACTGTATAGACCAACAACAAGTCAGGATAGGCTACTATTCATCCCATCTCTCATTAAATGAACCCACTTTACAATAGTAAATAGATTTAAAGTATTTTTCTCTATGCGATCTGATCAGATGTGCAGTTTAACAGTAGAACAGACTGTTCACCTTTTACATTGATATTTATAGGCTACTTGTCACGTCCTGACCAGTATAAGGGGTTATTTGTTATTGTAGTTTGGTCAGGGCGTGGCAGGGGTGTGTTTATTTTTCTATGTTTTTGTATTTCTATGTTTTTTCTATGTTGTGTATTTCTTTGTGTTGGCCTGGTATGGCTCTCAATCAGGGACAGCTGTATTTCGTTGTTGCTGATTGGGAGCCAAAGTTAGGTAGCCCTTTTTCCACCTGTCTTTTGTGGGAAGTTGTTTTTGCACTGCTGTGGTTAGCCTGCAAAACTGTTTAGCTGTCGTTTGTTTTTTTCTTGTTTTGTGTAGTGTTCAAATAAAGTTAAGATGAGCATACACATTCCCGCTGCGCCTTGGTCCCATCTTTACGACGAGCGTTACACTACTTCTAAATACTGTAATGCCAACTTTCTCGAGGAGACAATAAGTAATTTATAAGCATAATAATACATAATACATACATAATACCTATATCATAAAAATTGCTGAATAAATTCCTCACTTTTTCTGGCCATGATGAGTTCATATTCCAAAAGTAGTCGTACAACAAATTATTATCTCTCATTTAATTGGGTCTATTATGGTTATTGGGTTAAGGTCGGGTGATTATGGAGGCCAGCTCACCTGATGCAGCATTCCATCACTCTCCTTGGTCAAATAGCCCTTACACAGCCTGGAGGTGTGTTTTGGGTCATTGTCCTGTTGAAAAACCAATGATAGTCCCGCTAAGTGCAAACCAGAAGGGATGGCGTATCGCTGCAGAATGCTGTGGTAGTCATGCTGTTTAAGTGTGCCTTGAATTCAAAATAAATCACAGACAGTGTCAGCAGCAAATCACCCCCACACCATCACACCTCCTCCTCCATGCTTCACGGTAGGAACATTTGGAGATCATCCGTTCACCTCTCACAAAGACACGGCGGTTGGAAGCAAAAATGTCAAATTTGGACTCATTAGACGAAAGGACAAATTTCCACCAGTCTAATGTCTATTGCTCGTGTTTCGGCCCAAGCAAGTCTCTTCTTCTTATTGATGTCCTTAAGTAGTGGTTTCTTTGCAACAATTCGACCATGAAGGGAATTCGACCTCTGAACGGTTGATGTTGAGATGTGTCTGTTACTTGAACTCTGTGAAACATTTATTTGGGCTGCAATCGGAGGTGCAGTTAACTCAAAATAATTTATCCTCTGCAGCAGAGGTAACTCTGGGTCTTCCTTTCCTGTAGCAGTCCTCATGAGAGCCAGTTTCACCATAGCGCTTGATGGTTTTTGCGACTGCACTTGAAGAAACTTTCAAAGTTCTTGACATTTTCCGAATTGACTGACCTTCATGTCTTAAAGTAATGATGGACTGTCATTTCTTTTTGCTTATTTGAGCTGTTCTTAACATAATATGGACTTGGTATTTTACCAAATAGGGCTATCTGCTGTACACACAACCAATAATGACAAAGTGAAAACCTGTTTTTAGAATTTTTTGCAACTTTATTTGAAATGAAATGCAGAAATATTCTAATTATATTCTATTCAAATTCAATTAACTTTTATTTCCTGGGAGGGAACTTCATGTGTGGTGACAAATGGTACATCCAAGACACATAACAACCTACATCACTAAAACATGTAAGCTACAGTACAAAGGATACAATCCCAGGGTAAATACACATACAGTATGTTCTGTAGATGTATGAAACTACGAACTAGTGTACTGTAGATGTATGTCACTACTAACTAATATACTGTACTGTGTGTAACTACTAACTACTGTACTGTAGATGAGTGTAACTACTAACTAGTGTACTGTAGATATATGTAACTACTAACTACTGTACTGTACTCTATGTAACTACTAACTACTGTACTGTACTGTACTGTACTCTACTGTACTGTACTGTACTGTGTGTAACTACTAACTACTGTACTGTAGATGTATGTAACTACTAACTACTGTACTGTACTGTACTGTACTCTACTGTACTCTACTGTACTGTATGTAACTACTAACTAATATACTGTACTGTATGTAACTACTAACTAGTGTACTGTAGATATATGTAGCTACTAACTAATATACTGTACTGTGTGTAACTACTAATTACTGTACTGTAGATGTATGTAACTACTATCTACTGAACTGTACTCTATGTAACTACTAACTACTGTACTGTACCGTACTGTACTCTACTGTACTCTACTGTACTGTACTGTACTGTACTGTACTGTACTGTACTGTACTGTACTGTATGTAACTACTAACTAATTACTGTACTGTATGTAACTACTAACTACTGTACTGTAGATATATGTAACTACTAACTAGTGTACTGTAGATATATGTAACTACTAACTAATATACTGTACTGTATGTAACTACTAACTACTGTGCTGTAGATGTATGTAACTACTAACTATTGTACTGTAGATATATGTAACTACTAACTAATATTCTGTACTGTGTGTAACTACTAACTACTGTACTGTAGATGTATGTAACTACTAACTAGTGTACTGTAGATATATGTAGCTACTAACTAATATACTGTACTGTGTGTAACTACTAATTACTGTACTGTAGATGTATGTAACTACTATCTACTGAACTGTGAGTTGAGTTACTGTGAGTTGAGTTGACCCCCCCTAAGAACAGCCTCAATTCGTCGGGGAATGGACTCTACAAGGTGTCTTGACACAAACCGGTGCTCCTGGCACATTAGACCATACCCCGTTCAAAGGCACTTAAATATTTTGTCTTGTCCATTCACCCTCTGAATGGAACACATTCTCAACAGATGTCTCAATTGTCTCAAGGCTTAATTATAATGTTTATCCTGTCTCCTCCCCTTCATCTACACTGCTTGAAGTGGATTTAACAAATTACATCAATAAGGGATCATAAACAAGGGCAAAAAAAGAAACATTATTTTTCAGGACCCTGTCTTTCAAAGATAATTTGTAAAAATCCAAATACTTTACAGATCTTCATTGTAAAGGGTTTAAACACTGTTTCCCAACAATTAATGAACATGCACCTGTGGAATTGTCGTTAAGACACTAACAGCTTACAGACGGTAGGCAATTAAGGTCACAGTTATGAAAACTTAGGACACTAAAGAGGCCTTTCTACTGACTCTGAAAAGCAACAAAAGAAAGATGCCCAGGGTCCCTGCTCATCTGCGTGAATGTGCCTTAGGCATGCTGCAAGGAGGCATGAGGACTGCAGATGTGGCTAGGGCAATAAATTGCAATGTCCGTACTGTGAGACACCTAAGACAGTGCTACAGGGAGACAGGATGGACAGCTGATCGTCCTCGCAGTGGCAGACCACATGTAACAACACCTGCACAGGATCGGTACATCCGAACATCACACCTGCGGGACAGGTACAGGATGGCAACAACAACTGCCCGAGTTACACCAGGAACGCACAATCCCTCCATCAACGCTCAGACTGTCCGCAATAGGCTGAGAGAGGCTGGACTGAAGGCTTGTAGGTCTGTTGTAAGGCAGGTCCTCACTAGACATCACTGGCAACAATGTTGCTTATGGGCACAAACCCACCGTCGCTGGACCAGACAGGACTGGCAAAAAGTGCTCTTCACTGACGAGTCGCGGTTTTGTCTCACCAGGGGTGATGGTCTGATTTGCGTTTATCGTCGAAGGAATGAATGTTACACCGAGGCCTGTACTCTGGAGCGGGATTGATTTGGAGGTGGAGGGTCCGTCATGGTCTGGGGCGGTGTGTCACAGCATCATCGGACTGAGCTTGTTGTCATTGCAGGCAATCTCAACGGTGTAGGTTACAGGGAAGACATCCTCCTCCTTCATGTGGTACCCTTCCTGCAGGCTCATCCTGACATGACCCTCCAGCATGACAATGCCGCCAGCCATACTGCTCATTCTGTGCGGGACTTCCTGCAAGACAGGAATGTCAGTGTTCTGCCATGGCCAGCGAAGAGCCCGGATCTCAATCTATTGAGCACTTCTGGGACCTGTTGGATCGGAGTGTGAGGTCTAGGGCCATTCCCCCCAAAAATGTCCGGGAAGTTGCAGGTGCCTTGGTGGAAGAGTGGGGTAACATCTCACAGCAAGAACTGGCAAATCTGGTGCAGTGCATTGCAGTACTTAAGATGCACTGCAGTACTTAATACAGCTGGTGGCCACACCAGATACTGACTGTTACTTTTGATTTTGACCCCCCCCCTTTGTTCAGGGACACATTATTCCATTTCTGTTAGTCACATGTCTGTGGAACATGTTCAGTTTATGTCTCAGTTGTTGAATCTTGTTATGTTCATACACATATGTACACATGTTAAGTTTGCTGAAAATAAACACAGTTGACAGTACTTTTCCTTTTTTTGCTGAGTTTTAGCTTTCACCTCGATAGTCTATGTCATGGAAAGAGCAGGTGTTCTTAATGTTTTGTATTGTATGTAACTACTAAGCTTGACTTACTGTTCAGTACTATAGGCATGTGCATTTACAGATTACATGTATCACTAAGCTTGTTTAAATTGTACCTTTATTTAACTAGGCAAAACAGTTAAGAACAAATCCTTTTTTACAACGACGGTCTAGGAACAGTGCGTTAACGGCCTTGTTCAGGGGCAGAACGACAGATTGTTATCTTGTCAGCTCAGGGATTCGATCAAGCAACCTTGCGGTTGCTTGCACCAATGCTCTAACCACTAGGCTACCTGCCCCCCTTCATTTGAGAGGTGCAGTAACCCTTCTACAGCAGTCTTTGTGTTCGAAATACGGTTAACACATAATAGAGTAATCATCCCAAGAGAGCTCATGAAATCTACACAAAATATGGATGTACGCTGGTGTCGAAAAGGCAAAGCTGTCTTTGTAAATGGAATGTGCAGACTAATGGCATTAGTAATTGAGAAAATGGGTCACCTGGGATATGAAGTGTTTGCAGGTGGAGTTAATGGGGGGATTAGTTGGGTTAAGCCTTAACCGTTAAGGGCTAATATGAATCACCAATAGTATGTTCCACATACTGTCTGCCAGCATACCTCAACATCGCTTCAACCAGGCTGGATTGATAGGTTTACACAACTGACATATTGAGGTCATGCTTCCCAACCACTAAGGACCAGTGAACGGAGACACATTGAAATGGAGAACATGGTCTCACATTAAACGGTAATAGGAAATGAGAGGAATCCAGGTACCTGGGTAAACTAAAGGCTTACTGAACATGTTGTGGTTAGTTATTATTTCCACATGCAGAAACCCCCTCCATGATCCTCCTTAGAAAGCATTCATTCATGCACACACACACACACACACACACACACACACACACACACACACACACACACACACACACACACACACACACACACACACACACACACACACACACACACACACACACACACACACACACACTCAATATTGAATGCAGTTGGATCTCCCAGAGGGAAAGAGTAATTTGTCCAGCTCTGGAATAAGGGTCTCCCTGCTTCTGTCGTCAAGATGATGGAAAACATTCAACCATGCTGCTAATGAAAAGAACACTCAGGATGTTTCATATTATTCCGTCATCCTCAGCTACTGAGTCCTGGTCCACCACAGGTCTACACCACAGGTCTACACCACAGGTCTACACCACAGGTCTACACCACAGGTCTACACCACAGGTCCACCACAGGTCTACACCACAGGTCCACCACAGGTCTACACCACAGGTCTACACCACAGGTCTACACCACAGGTCTACACCACAGGTCCACCATAGGTCTACACCACAGGTCCACCATAGGTCTACACCACAGGTCTACACCACAGGTCTACACCACAGGTCCACCATAGGTCCACACCACAGGTCCACACCACAGGTCCAACACATGTCTACACCACAGGTCCACCACAGGTCCTCCACAGGTCCACACCACAGGTCCACACCACAGGTCCACACCACCGGTCCACCACAGGTCTACACAACAGGTCCATATCTCAGGTCCACCACAGGTCTACACCACAGGTCTACACCACAGGTCTACCCCACAGGTCTACACCACAGGTCCACACCACAGGTGTACACTACAGGTCCACCACAGGTCTACACTGCAGGTCCACACCACAGGTCCACACCACAGGTATACACCACAGGTCCACCACAGGTCTACACCACAGGTCAACACCACAGGTCCACACTGCAGGTATACACCACAGGTCTACACCACAGGTCTACACCACAGGTCAACACCACAGGTCCACCACAGGTCTACACCACAGGTCAACACCACAGGTCCACACTGCAGGTATACACCACAGGTCTACACCACAGGTCTACACCACAGGTCAACACCACAGGTCTACACCACAGGTCTACACCACAGGTCTACACCACAGGTCCACCACAGGTCTACACCACAGGTCCACCACAGGTCTACACCATAGGAACACCACAGGTCTACACCACAGGTTTACACCACAGGTCCACCACAGGTCTACACCACAGGTCCACACCACCGGTCCACCACAGGTCTACACCACAGGGCCACTACAGGTTTACACCACAAGTCTGCCACAGGTCCACACCACAGGTCCAACACAGGTCTACACCACAGGTCCACACCACAGGTCCACCACAGGTCCACACCACAGGTCCACCACAGGTCCACACCACAGGTCCAACACAGGTCTACACCACAGGACCACCACAGGTCTACACCACAGGTCCACACCACAGGTCTACCACAGGCCCACACCACAGGCCCACAACAGGTCCACCACTGGTCTACACCAGAGGAGAGGGCTATGGCTTTTCAGACCCTCTCGTTTCAGAGGATATTGCAGTAGGCAAGGCCAGCCTCTCACACATTTCCCCTTCATTTATTCCACAGGAATTCAGCTCCCATTTCCTGACTGCATACTGGGCCTGATTCAAGTGAAACAAGCACACCCTGTAAACAGTCTCATTACTGAACTACAACACTTCATTATGCAGCAGGCAAACGTCCCAATACCAGGGAGGGAGGAGATGATGGTGTGAAGCATGGTTTGTACAGCCAGGTCACCCGTGATATAAGTCAGTATTCAACGACCATCCATGTCTGAGGACATCGGGAGATGACGTTGGCAACAACTTCGAAATTTGACATTTGAGAAACATCGATGAATGTCTAATTCTGACGGGAGACTGTGAGAGCTAGTTGGGTTTGTAACCACTCTGACTGAAATAGATAAGTGTATCTCCATGAGGTAAATGATAAGCTATATCTGATACCTGTCGATCGAGGGATGCCCTAATTCCGTTGTCATAGGTTATATCATAGGATATAAAGCTCATGGACCATGCCAGAAGGAATTCAATGGAATGATACATTGGTCTTTAGCATCATGGGGGCATGACCTAGGTGGACCATGGACCAGAGCTAGGTGGACCACTGACAATGGACCAGAGCTAGGTGGATGACTGACCATGGACCAGAGCTAGGTGGACCACTGACCATGGACCGGAGCTAGGTGGACCACTGACCATAGACCAGAGCAAGGTGGACCACTGACCATGGACCAGGGCAAGGTGGAGGAAGTGCAGTCAAACCCCAAGCTCATCATTCCATAATTAGTTCAAAATACACATTGTAGCATCCTCAAGCAAACCACTCCCACAATAATGTCTACTTCATACCCTCTGCCCTTTCAAAACGCTGCAATCATCATGATAATTTGTAATACTACAATTAAACTCATGTAATTTCCTGTTTAAATTGTAGTGGTGACAGGAATAGAATCTGTACCGGTACCTCCTGTATATAGCCTCCACATTGACTCTGAACCGGTACCCCCTGTATATAGCCTCCACATTGACTCTGTACCGGTACCCCTGTATATAGCCTCCACATTGACTCTGTACCGGTACCCCCTGTATATAGCCTCCACATTGACTCTGTACCGGTACCCCCTATATATAGCCTCCACATTGACTCTGTACCGGTACCCCCTGTATATAGCCTCCACATTGACTCTGTACCGGTACCCCCTGTATATAGCCTCCACATTGACTCTGTACCGGTACCCCCTGTATATAGCCTCCACATTGACTCTGTACCGGTACCCCCCTGTATATAGCCTCTACATTGACTCTGTACCGGTACCCCCTGTATATAGCCTCCACATTGACTCTGTACCGGTACCCCCTGTATATAGCCTCCACATTGACTCTGTACCGGTACCCCCTGTATATAGCCTCCACATTGACTCTGTACCGGTACCTCCTGTATATAGCCTCCACATTGACTCTGTACCGGTACCCCCTGTATATAGCCTCCACATTGACTCTGTACCGGTACCTCCTGTATATAGCCTCCACATTGACTCTGTACCGGTACCCCCCTGTATATAGTCTCCACATTGACTCTGTACTGGTACCCCCTGTATATAGCCTTCACATTGACTCTGTACCGGTACCCCCTGTATATAGCCTCCACATTGACTCTGTACCGGTACCCCCCTGTATATAGCCTCCACATTGACTCTGTACCGGTACCCCCTGTATATAGCCTCCACATTGACTCTGTACCGGTACCCCCTGTATATAGCCTCCACATTGACTCTGTACCGGTACCCCCTGTATATAGCCTCCACATTGACTCTGTACCGGTACCCCCTGTATATAGCCTCCACATTGACTCTGCACCGGTACCCCCTGTATATAGCCTCCACATTGACTCTGAACCGGTACCCCCTGTATATAGCCTCCACATTGACTCTGTACCGGTACCCCCCTGTATATAGCCTCCACATTGACTCTGTACCGGTACCCCCTGTATATAGCCTCCACATTGACTCTGTACCGGTACCCCCTGTATATAGCCTCCACATTGACTCTGTACCGGTACCCCCTGTATATAGCCTCCACATTGACTCTGTACCGGTACCCCCCTGTATATAGCCTCCACATTGACTCTGTACCGGTACCCCCTGTATATAGCCTCCACATTGACTCTGAACCGGTACCCCCTGTATATAGCCTCCACATTGACTCTGTACCGGTACCCCCCTGTATATAGCCTCCACATTGACTCTGTACCGGTACCCCCTGTATATAGCCTCCACATTGACTCTGTACCGGTACCCCCCTGTATATAGCCTCCACATTGACTCTGTACCGGTACCCCCTGTATATAGCTTCCACATTGACTCTGTACCGGTACCCCCTGTATATAGCCTCCACATTGACTCTGTACCGGTACCCCCTGTATATAGCCTCCACATTGACTCTGTACCGGTACCCCCCTGTATATAGCCTCCACATTGACTCTGTACCGGTACCCCCTGTATATAGCCTTCACATTGACTCTGTACCGGTACCCCCCCTGTATATAGCCTCCACATTGACTCTGTACCTGTACCCCCTGTATATAGCCTCCACATTGACTCTGTACCGGTACCCCCTGTATATAGCCTCCACATTGACTCTGTACCGGTACCCCCTGTATATAGCCTCCACATTGACTCTGTACCGGTACCCCCTGTATATAGCCTCCACATTGACTCTGTACCGGTACCCCCCTGTATATAGCCTCCACATTGACTCTGTACCGGTACCCCCTGTATATAGCCTCCACATTGACTCTGTACCGGTACCCCCTGTATATAGCCTCCACATTGACTCTGTACCGGTACCCCCCTGTATATAGCCTCCACATTGACTCTGTACCGGTACCCCTGTATATAGCCTCCACATTGACTCTGTACGGTACCCCCTGTATATAGCCTCCACATTGACTCTGTACGGTACCCCTGTATATAGCCTCCACATTGACTCTGTACCGGTACCCCTGTATATAGCCTCCACATTGACTCTGTAACCGGTACCCCCTGTATATAGCCTCCACATTGACTCTGTACCGGTACCCCCCTGTATATAGCCTCCACATTGACTCTGTACCGGTACCCCCTGTATATAGCCTCCACATTGACTCTGTACCGGTACCCCCTGTATATAGCCTCCACATTGACTCTGTACCGGTACCCCCTGTATATAGCCTCCACATTGACTCTGTACCGGTACCCCCTGTATATAGCCTCCACATTGACTCTGTACCGGTACCCCCTGTATATAGCCTCCACATTGACTCTGTACCGGTACCCCCTGTATATAGCCTCCACATTGACTCTGTACCGGTACCCCCTGTATATAGCCTCCACATTGACTCTGTACCGGTACCCCCTGTATATAGCCTTCACATTGACTCTGTACCGGTAACCCCCTGTATATAGCCTGACATTGACTCTGTACCTGTACCCCCTGTATATAGCCTCCACATTGACTCTGTACCGGTACCCCCTGTATATAGCCTCCACATTGACTCTGTACCGGTACCCCCTGTATATAGCCTCCACATTGACTCTGTACCGGTACCCCCTGTATATAGCCTCCACATTGACTCTGTATCGGTACCCCCTGTATATAGCCTCCACATTGACTAGGTACCGGTACCCCCTGTATATAGCCTCCACATTGACTCTGTACCGGTACCCCCTGTATATAGCCTCCACATTGACTCTGTACCGGTACCCCCTGTATATAGCCTCCACATTGACTCTGTACCGGTACCCCCTGTATATAGCCTCCACATTGACTCTGTATCGGTACCCCCTGTATATAGCCTCCACATTGACTCTGTACCGGTACCCCCTGTATATAGCCTCCACATTGACTCTGTACCGTAATACCCTGTATATAGCCTCCACATTGACTCTGTACCGTAATACCCTGTATATAGCCTCCACATTGACTCTGTACCGTAATACCCTGTATATAGCCTCCACATTGACTCTGTACCGGTACCCCTGTATATAGCCTCCACATTGACTCTGTACCGGTACCCCCTGTATATAGCCTCCACATTGACTCTGTACCGTAATACCCTGTATATAGCCTCCACATTGACTCTGTACCGGTACCCCTGTATATAGTCTCCACATTGACTAGGTACCGGTACCCCCTGTATATAGCCTCCACATTGACTCTGTACCGGTACCCCCTGTATATAGCCTCCACATTGACTCTGTACCGGTACCCCCTGTATATAGCCTCCACATTGACTCTGTACCGGTACCCCCTGTATATAGCCTCCACATTGACTCTGTACCGGTACCCCCTGTATATAGCCTCCACATTGACTCTGTACCGTAACACCCTGTATATAGCCTTCACATTGACTCTGTACCGGTACCCCCTGTATATAGCCTCCACATTGACTCTGTACCGGTACCTCCTGTTTATAGCCTCCACATTGACTCTGTACCGGTACCTCCTGTATATAACCTCCACATTGACTCTGTACCGGTACCCCCTGTTTATAGCCTCCACATTGACTCTGTACCGGTACCTCCTGTATATAACCTCCACATTGACTCTGTACCGGTACCCCCTGTATATAGCCTCCACATTGACTCTGTACCGGTAACCCCTGTATATAGCCTCCACATTGACTCTGTACCGGTACCCCCTGTATATAGCCTCCACATTGACTCTGTACCGGTACCTCCTGTATATAGCCTCCACATTGACTCTGTACCGGTACCCCCCTGTATATAGCCTCCACATTGACTCTGTACCGGTACCCCCTGTATATAGTCTCCACATTGACTCTGTACCGGTACCCCCTGTATATAGCCTCCACATTGACTCTGTACCGGTACCCCCTGTATATAGCCTCCACATTGACTCTGTACCGGTACCTCCTGTATATAGCCTCCACATTGACTCTGTACCGGTACCCCCTGTATATAGCCTCCACATTGACTCTGTACCGGTACCCCCTGTATATAGCCTCCACATTGACTCTGTACCGGTACCCCCTGTATATAGCCTCCACATTGACTCTGTACCGGTACCTCCTGTATATAGCCTCCACATTGACTCTGTACCGGTACCCCCTGTATATAGCCTCCACATTGACTCTGTACCGGTACCCCCTGTATATAGCCTCCACATTGACTATGTACCGGTACCCCCTGTATATAGCCTCCACATTGACTCTGTACCGGTACCCCCTGTATATAGCCTCCACATTGACTCTGTACCGGTACCCCCTGTATATAGCCTCCACATTGACTATGTACCGGTACCCCCTGTATATAGCCTCCACATTGACTCTGTACCGGTACCCCCTGTATATAGTCTCCACATTGACTCTGTACCGGTACCCCCTGTATATAGCCTCCACATTGACTAGGTACCGGTACCCCCTGTATATAGCCTCCACATTGACTATGTACCGGTACCCCCTGTATATAGCCTCCACATTGACTCTGTACCGGTACCCCCTGTATATAGCCTCCACATTGACTCTGTACCGGTACACCCTGTATATAGCCTCCACATTGACTCTGAACCGGTACCCCCTGTATATAGCCTCCACATTGACTCTGTACTGGTACCCCCTGTATATAGCCTCCACATTGACTCTGTACCGGTACCCCCTGTATATAGCTTCGCTACTGTTATTTTACTGCTGCTCTTTAATTATTTGTTATTTGTTATTTTATTTTTTACTTATCTATTTTTACTTAACACTTATTTTTTCTTAAAACTGCATCGTTGATTAAGGGCTTGTAAGTAAGCAATTCACAGTAAGTTTTACACCTGTTGTATTTGGCACGTGTGACAAATAAAAATTGAACTAACCACATTATGCTTATCATCACGTTGAGTATCATACATTACCTAATATTCGTTGTCATTTAATCTCTGGCATTTTCACAACAGGCATCTTGGAGGGAATCATTGCTACTTTAAATGTATTTGTCACATCTCTCCAACTTGGTGCTCTCTCCGCTGTGTCTCAACTGTAATTTGTAATGTTAAATAAAGGCCAATTCATTTCCTGCAGGCCTGACTAATCGCCAAGGTGCCTCAGATTCTAATTCATTACCTTGCTCTTCTCCAGCTCCAAACACACAGAACACAGACTGTTTAGAACACACAGAACACAGACTGTTTAGAACACACAGAACACAGACTGTTTAGAACACACAGAACACAGACTGTTTAGAACACACAGAACACAGACTGTTTAGAACACACAGAACACAGACTGCTTAGAACACACAGAACACAGACTGTTTAAAACACACAGAACACAGACTGTTTAGAACACACAGAACACAGACTGTTTAGAACACACAGAACACATGCTGTTTAAAACACACAGAACACAGACTGTTCACACATGTGGGGCCAGAGAATGTGCATTACAGCAACCCCAGATGTAAAATAGTAAATAATGGTTACTTCTTAGAAAGTATTGAGCGTTTAAGAAGAGTTAAACAAGGCTGTCTGTTGTCTCCATATCTATTTATTATGGCCATTGAAATGCTAGCTATTCAAATTAGATCCAACAAGAACATCAAGGAGTTAGAAGTCCAGGGGATAAAAACTAAAGTGTCAATGTATGCCGATGACTCTAGTTTTTTCTTAAGTCCGCAATCTGGATCCCTGCACAGTCTCATTGAAGATCTTGATAACTTTTCTAGACTCTCTGGATTAAAACCTAATTATGACAAATGTACCATATTACGTATTGGATCGTTAAAAGACACAGTGTTTACACTACTTTGTAGTTTACCAATAAAATGGGCGGATGGTGAAGTATACATACTTGGTATTCACATCTCAAAAAATATAAATGAACTTACCACAATCAATTTCAATAGAAAGATACGATTCTGCAACCATGTAGAGGTAAATACTTGTCTATTTATGGAAAAATCACATTGATTAACTCTTTGGTCCTATCACAGTTTACTTACTTACTAATGGTGCTGCCTACTCCAGACGACTCGTTTTTTAAATCATATCAGCAAAAAATATTTCATTTTATTTGGAATGCTAAGGCAGACAAAATTAAATGTGCCTATTTATATAATGAATATGAGTTTGGGGGCCTAAAATGATTACATATTAAAGCTTTAAACCTCTCACTAAAAGCTTCACTCATACATAAGTTATACTTAAACCCAAAATGGTTCTCCAGTAGATTATTAAGAAAGGCTTGTCCTTGGTTCAAAAATTGACTTTTTGCCTTTATTCAGATTACAACTTCTCATTTCCGACTAATTGAAAATAAAATGTTGTTTAAAGTGTTGCCCTTTTTTAAACAAGCCATACAAAGATGGTTACAATTTCAGTTTTATCCTCCAGAAACATACAGGTTGCAAAATAAATGGGAAGAGATTTTCGATGTACCGATTCCATGGCACATGGTTTATGAACTGGAATAAAAAACATTTGATTCAACATTTAGAGTTTTTCAATTTAAATTTTTATTCAAAATTCTTGCCACCAACAGAATGCTATATATATGGGCATACAACAATCTCAGCTCTGTAGATTTTTCTGCGAAGAGACAGAATCAATAGATAATTTATTCTGGTATTGTCCCTATGTAGCTTGTTTCTGGTCACAGGTTCAGGAACGGTTAAAAAATCACAACATTCACTTAAAATAAACCTTACAAATAGCAGTGTTGGGCGATCTGGAAAGCCATAGTCAATCAATAAATAATATAATAAAACCGGTAGGAAAGGTTTTCATCTTTAGCTCACAATCTGTAGATACTATATGATTAGAAAGTAAAACATCACAGCACAATTGAAAAAGATATGGCACATGGAAACCAAACGAGCGTGGTCTATGGTGATAGGTGGGATGGGCTGAGAGTGGCTGAGGGTTGGGATTAAAGAGTTTATGTTTGGTAATGTATTATCATTATGAGACTGCTCTATACAAAAGTACGATGTATGTAAAATGTACGTATATGTAGCAGAAAAGCTGTAAAAAACAAATAAGATATGTGTCGTCTGAAGAGGGGGTGGATGGGTTAATAAAAAAATGAAATACAAAAAATGTCTGCTTCGTACCCTCTGCCCTTCCAAAATGCTGTAATCATCATGATCATTTGTAATACTACAATTAAACTAATGTAATTTCATATTTAAATTGTAATTGTGACAGGAATAGACATATTCATTACCAACTAACCACATTATGCTTATCATCACGTTGAGTATCAAACATTACCTAATGTCCTCTGTCATTTCATCTCTGGCATTTTCACAACAGGTATCTTGGAGGGAATCATTGCTACTTTAAATGTATTTGTCACATCTCTCTAACTCGGTGCTCTCTCTCCTCTGTCTCAACTGTAATTTGTAATGTTAAATAAAGGCCAATTAATTTCCTACAGGGCTGAGCAGCAGCCCTGACTAATCGTCAAGGTGCCTTAGATTCTAATTCATTATCTTCCTCTTCTCCAACTCTAAACACACAGAACACAGACTGTTTAGAATACACAGCACACAGAATGTTTAGAGCAAACATAACACAGACTGTTTAGAAAACACAGAACACAGACTGTTTAGAACACACAGAACACAGACTGTTTAGAACACACAGAACACAGACTGTTTAGAACACATAACACAGGCTGTTTAAAACACACATAACACACAGAACACAGACTGTTTAAAACACACAGAACACAGATTGTTTAAAACACACAGAACACAGGCTGTTTAAAACACACATAAGACACAGAACACTGACTGTTTAGAACACACAGAACACAGGCTGTTTAAAACACACAGAACACACAGAACACTGACTGTTTAAAACACACAGAACACAGGCTGTTTAAAACACACAGAACACAGGCTGTTTAAAACACACAGAACACAGGCTGTTTAGAACACACAGAACACGGGCTGTTTAGAACACACAGAACACAGACTGTTTAGAACACATAACACAGGCTGTTTAAAACACACATAACACACAGAACACTGACTGTTTAGAACACACAGAACACAGGCTGTTTAGAACACACAGAACACGGGCTGTTTAGAACACACAGAACACAGATGGTTCACACCTGTGTTGCCAGAGAATGTGCATTTAGAGGATATACTAAGAAAGTGTGTCATACTAGGTTTGCGGAAAATCAATTCACAAAGCTTTATTGTCTATTCTAAAATGTTGTTTGGCACTAAGCTCACATGCAGCACATAAAAACACATCCTCTTAAAGGACAACGACATCTCAGTATGACCATAACAACTGTTTATACTGTAGTCTAAAACTGTCATTTATAAGTCATTTACTAATCATTTAGACAAACAAGATATTAAACAGAAAAGTATGTAGAGTCTGTGGGTACTTCACTGCTTAATTATCTAAACGATTGTAAACTATGACATCGTCTCTTCCATGGCTTCTCTTGGACAGAAACATGTATGTCAATTAAACTACAGTGCAGGATGACTTTCCAATAGTACCCTGGCCCATCTCTTAACGCTGCTGCAGAGAGAAGACTGGTGTTGCTGTCCGGCTATATTCACCTGAGCCAAACAAATGGTTGTGTCATTTACCCCTCCGATCCAGAGCGCTCCATTTTTCAGCTGACCACTGCTGGCAAACTGTGCG
The DNA here is from genome assembly GCF_901001165.1 of Salmo trutta. Classification (NCBI taxonomy): domain Eukaryota; kingdom Metazoa; phylum Chordata; class Actinopteri; order Salmoniformes; family Salmonidae; genus Salmo; species Salmo trutta. The sequence goes on along the minus strand of NC_042976.1, from coordinate 6,828,924 downwards.
GAGGAAAGTGCCTGACTCTGATGACTTCAGTGGCATCGCTTCCAAATTGATTTAGAAAATAGTGTTCAGGGGACTGAGATTTATAATCTAGTATCAAAGATAAAGGAACAAACCAAAGTGTGCGAAACAACACACCTTGTGAGATCCGAATGAGCAAGGAGAAGTAGTCACTATACCCTACCTATCCCATGAATGAGCAAGGAGAAGTAGTCACTATACCCTACCTATCCCATGAATGAGCAAGGAGAAGTGGTCACTATACCCTACCTATCCCATGAATGAGCAAGGAGAAGTAGTCACTATACCCTACCTATCCCATGAATGAGCAAGGAGAAGTGGTCACTATACCCTACCAATCCCATGAATGAGCAAGGGGAAGTAGTCACTATACCCTACCTATCCCATGAATGAGCAAGGAGAAGTAGTCACTATACCCTACCTATCCCATGAATGAGCAAGGAGAAGTGGTCACTATACCCTACCAATCCCATGAATGAGCAAGGAGAAGTAGTCACTATACCCTACCTATCCCATGAATGAGCAAGGGGAAGTAGTCACTATACCCTACCTATCCCATGAATGAGCAAGGGGAAGTAGTCACTATACCCTACCTATCCCATGAATGGGCAAGGGGAAGTGGTCACTATACCCTACCTATCCCATGAATGAGCAAGGGGAAGTAGTCACTATACCCTACCTATCCCATGAATGGGCAAGGAGAAGTAGTCACTATACCCTACCTATCCCATGAATGGGCAAGGAGAAGTAGTCACTATACCCTACCTATCCCATGAATGGGCAAGGAGAAGTAGTCACTATACCCTACCTATCCCATGAATGAGCAAGGGGAAGTAGTCACTATACCCTACCTATCCCATGAATGAGCAAGGAGAAGTAGTCACTATACCCTACCTATCCCATGAATGAGCAAGGGGAAGTAGTCACTATACCCTACCTATCCCATGAATGAGCAAGGGGAAGTAGTCACTATACCCTACCTATCCCATGAATGAGCAAGGGGAAGTAGTCACTATACCCTACCTATCCCATGAATGAGCAAGGGGAAGTAGTCACTATACCCTACCTATCCCATGAATGAGCAAGGGGAAGTAGTCACTATACCCTACCTATCCCATGAATGAGCAAGGGGAAGTAGTCACTATACCCTACCTATCCCATGAATGGGCAAGGGGAAGTAGTCACTATACCCTACCAATCCCATGAATGAGCAAGGGGAAGTAGTCACTATACCCTACCAATCCCATGAATGAGCAAGGGGAAGTAGTCACTATACCCTACCAATCCCATGAATGGGCCTACAGCCTACTGTACTTCAGATGCACCCTACTGTAACTCAGAGGGACCCTACTGTACTTCAGATGCACACTACTGTACTTCAGATGTCCCCTACTGTATCTCAGAGGGACCCTACTGTACTTCGAATTAACCCTACTGTAACTCAGAGGGACCCTACTGTAACTCAGAGGGAGTGAGGCGACTGGGCCTGTTTATTCCTCTACTGTAACTCAGAGGGAGTGAGGCGACTGGGCCTGTTTATTCCTCTACTGTAACTCAGAGGGAGTGAGGGGACTGGGCCTGTTTATTCCTCTACTGTAACTCAGAGGGAGTGAGGCGACTGGGCCTGTTTATTCCTCTACTGTAACTCAGAGGGAGTGAGTCGACTGGGCCTGTTTATTCCTCTACTGTAACTCAGAGGGAGTGAGGGGACTGGGCCTGTTTATTCCTCTACTGTAACTCAGAGGGAGTGAGGTGACTGGGCCTGTTTATTCCTCTACTGTAACTCAGAGGGAGTGAGTCGACTGGGCCTGTTTATTCCTCTACTGTAACTCAGAGGGAGTGAGGCGACTGGGCCTGTTTATTCCTCTACTGTAACTCAGAGGGAGTGAGGTGACTGGGCCTGTTTATTCCTCTACTGTAACTCAGAGGGAGGGAGTGAGGCGACTGGGCCTGTTTGTTCCTCTACTGTAACTCAGAGGGAGTGAGGGGACTGGGCCTGTTTATTCCTCTACTGTAACTCAGAGGGAGTGAGGCGACTGGGCCTGTTTATTCCTCCAATCCCCAAAAAACAACATGGCAGGTTTGTTTCATGTAATTTACACTCATTCCCTCAATGAGCAAAATCTCTGTCAATATTAATTTAGGGATTACAATTTGTAATCTAGTTTGGACAGGAACAAAAAACAGCAGATAGATTCCAAGCCTGGGATCCTGACCGCTACCAGGCTCCATATAAATACCGACCACTAATAGGCTCCATATAAATCCTGACCACTATCAGGCTCCATATAAATCCTGACCACTACCAGGCTCCATATAAATCCTGACCACTATCAGGCTCCATATAAATCCTGACCACTACTAGGCTCCATATAAATCCTGACCACCAACAGGCTCCATACAAATCCTGACCACCAACAGGCTCCATATAAATCCTGACCACTACCAGGCTCCATATAAATCCTGACCACTAACAGGCTCCATATAAATCCTGACCACCAACAGGCTCCATACAAATCCTGACCACTAACAGGCTCCATATAAGTTCGTACCATAAACAGGCTCCATATAAATCCGGACCACTAACAGGCTCCATATAAATCCTGACCACTATCAGGCTCCATATAAATCCTGATCACTATCAGGCTCCATATAAGTTCGTACCACCAACAGGCTCCATACAAATTCTGACTACTAACAGGCTCCATATAAATCCTGACCACCAACAGGCTCCATACAAATTCTGACTACTAACAGGCTCCATATAAATCCTGACCACCAACAAGCTCCATATAAATGCAGCAACATTTTGGGAAAACTGCAACCCCTGTACACTACATACTACAGTAGATACTGTCTTTCTTCAAGATTAGAGGGAGTGATGGAGACTGCCATCATCATCGCCACTCAGAAATTAAGAGAAGCAACCCTGTGTCTTGACCCAGCCTGGCTTAGTTCCACCATGCCCCAGCCTAGACCCAGCCTAGTTTAGTTACACCATCCCCAGGTCCAGCCTAGTTTAGTTACACCATCCCCAGGTCCAGCCTAGTTTAGTTACACCATCCCCAGGTACAGCCTAGTTTAGTTACACCATCCTCAGGTACAGCCTAGTTTAGTTACACCATCCTCAGACCCAGCCTAGTTTAGTTACACCATCCTCAGACTCAGCCTAGTTTAGTTACACCATCCTCAGACCCAGCCTAGTTTAGTTACACCATCCCCCAGCCTAGACCCAGCCTAGTTTAGTTACACCATCCCCCAGCCTAGACCCAGCCTAGTTTAGTTACACCATCCTCAGGTACAGCCTAGTTTAGTTACACCATCATCAGGTCCAGCCTAGTTTAGTTACACCATCATCAAACCCAGCCTAGTTTAGTTACACCATCCATCCCCAGGTCCAGCCTAGTTTAGTTACACCATCCATCCCCAGGTCCAGCCTAGTTTAGTTACACCATCATCAGGTCCAGCCTAGTTTAGTTACACCATCCATCCCCAGGTCCAGCCTAGTTTAGTTACACCATCCATCCCCAGGTCCAGCCTAGTTTAGTTACACCATCCATCCCCAGGTCCAGCCTAATTTAGTTACACCATCATCAGGTCGAGCCTAGTTTAGTTACATCATCCTCAGACCCAGCCTAGTTTAGTTACACCATCATCAGGTCCAGCCTAGTTTAGTTACACCATCCCCAGGTCCAGCCTAGTTTAGTTACACCATCCTCAGACCCAGCCTAGTTTAGTTACACCATCCCCAGGTCTAGCCTAGTTTAGTTACATCATCATCAGACCCAGCCTAGTTTAGTTACACCATCATCATGCCCAGCCTAGTTTAGTTACATCATCCATCCCGAGGTCCAGCCTAGTTTAGTTACACCATCCCCAGGCCCAGCCTAGTTTAGATACACCATCCCCAGGTCCAGCCTAGCTTAGTTAAAAGTAACTTTACAGCGAAACACATACCAGTCTTATGGTGCTTACTGTATAGCCTAAGCTATTTTAAAAAGGTACAAAAAAGGCAATAATATTTTCCAACATGAATGTGGGTTAACCTAGTCTTTAACCATGATGATCTTGATGAAAAAACAAAGGAGGCGTTTTGTGTTGTTTCGACCAGCTATCCTAACGCAGTGAGATGTGTCTTTTCCTCTGCCTTGCAACGTTTATCAAACACCTCGACCACAGCCTGTCAGCACTTGTCCTCTTCCCCACCATGAGAGATAGATCAAAAAGGAAGACAGGTATAAAAAATAATGAATTTATGAAGTATTGTTGCCTACTGGATAATACCTCATAAATTCATTTATTGATGTCTTCATACGATCCCACCATGATGAAGTGCTACTGAAAAACAACATGGCAGAAACACTAAAGGAATGTGACTTATATTTGTGGAGTCATATTGCAGAGGTGAAACTGCTGATAGAACAGTAAGCAATAGTGGGGACAGTTTCTCCACTGTCACTCTCACATCACCATGTGGCCCCTGTTGGTTGGGTTGGGAAAGAGCAACTAAACCACTCTCCAGAACATTCTGGACCCCACCACCAGAGGGTCCAATCCCTGGACCCCATCACCAGAGGGTCCAATCCCTGGACCACACCACCAGTGTTCAATCCCTGGACCCCATCACCAGAGGGTCCAATCCCTGGACCCCACCACCAGAGGGTCCAATCCCTGGACCCCACCACCAGAGTGTTCAATCCCTGGACCCCACCACCAGAGTGTTCAATCCCTGGACCCCATCACCAGAGGGTCCAATCCCTGGACCCCACCACCAGAGGGTCCAATCCCTGGACCCCACCACCAGAGTGTTCAATCCCTGGACCCCATCACCAGAGGGTCCAATCCCTGGACCCCACCACCAGAGGGTCCAATCCCTGGACCCCATCACCAGAGGGTGCAATCCCTGGACCCCATCACCAGAGGGTTCAATCCCTGGACCCCAACACCAGAGGGTTCAATCCCTGGACCCCAACACCAGAGGGTTCAATCCCTGGACCCCACCACCAGAGGGTGCAGATTCATTCTCATGTTCAGGCCCTCACACACACACACAGAGGCTGCTTGACATCCCAGACAGCTGTACACTGTATACTGTACATGTGGAGGACATCACTAGAATGTTTCAACGTGGTCAGCCTATGAAATCCTTTATCTGATTATTTATAAAAACAAAAGACACATTGAACATTGAACACAAATAGGTTCCTGTTGACAACATATGGCTGTGGGACCTGTATGATTCTCATAAACCTCTGTGAAAAAAACCATGCGTTGCACCTGTAAATGTTTTAATGTAATAAAGGAGAGCTGTTCTTCCTGAGAGGACCACAGCGCTGGGCAGGAGAGCTGCCCTTCCTCAGAGGACCACAGCGCTGGGCAGGAGAGCTGTTCTTCCTGAGAAGACCACAGCACTGGGCAGGAGAGCTGCTCTTCCTGAGAGGACCACAGTGCTGGGCAGGAGAGCTGTTCTTCCTGAGAGGACCACAGCACTGGGCAGGAGAGCTGTTCTTCCTGAGAGGACCACAGTACTGGGCAGGAGAGCTGCCCTTCCTGAGAGGACCACAGTGCTGGGCAGGAGAGCTGCCCTTCCTGAGAGGACCACAGTGCTGGGCAGGAGAGCTGTCCTTCCTGAGAGGACCACAGTGCTGGGCAGGAGAGCTGTTCTTCCTGAGAGGACCACAGTGCTGGGCAGGAGAGCTGTTCTTCCTGAGAGGACCACAGTGCTGGGCAGGAGAGCTGTCCTTCCTGAGAGGACCACAGTGCTGGGCAGGAGAGCTGTTCTTCCTGAGAGGACCACAGTGCTGGGCAGGAGAGCTGTCCTTCCTGAGAGGACCACAGTGCTGGGCAGGAGAGCTGTTCTTCCTGAGAGGACCACAGTGCAGGAGAGCTGTCCTTCCTGAGAGGACCACAGTGCTGGGCAGGAGAGCTGTTCTTCCTGAGAGGGCCACAGTGCAGGAGAGCTGTTCTTCCTGAGAGGACCACAGTGCTGGGCAGGAGAGCTGTTCTTCCTGAGAGGACCACAGTGCTGGGCAGGAGAGCTGTCCTTCCTGAGAGGACCACAGTGCTGGGCAGGAGAGCTGTTCTTCCTGAGAGGACCACAGTGCTGGGCAGGAGAGCTGTTCTTCCTGAGAGGGCCACAGTGCAGGAGAGCTGTTCTTCCTGAGAGGACCACAGTGCTGGGCAGGAGAGCTGCTCTTCCTGAGAGGACCACAGTGCTGGGCAGGAGAGCTGTTCTTCCTGAGAGGACCACAGTGCTGGGCAGGAGAGCTGTTCTTCCTGAGAGGACCACAGTGCTGGGCAGGAGAGCTGTTCTTCCTGAGAGGACCACAGTGCTGGGCAGGAGAGCTGTTCTTCCTGAGAGGACCACAGTGCTGGGCAGGAGAGCTGTTCTTCCTGAGAGGACCACAGTGCTGGGCAGGAGAGCTGTTCTTCCTGAGAGGACCACAGCGCTGGGCAGGAGAGCTGCTCTTCCTGAGAGGACCACAGTGCTGGGCAGGAGAGCTGTTCTTCCTGAGAGGACCACAGTGCTGGGCAGGAGAGCTGTTCTTCCTGAGAGGACCACAGTGCTGGGCAGGAGAGCTGTTCTTCCTGAGAGGACCACAGTGCTGGGCAGGAGAGCTGTTCTTCCTGAGAGGACCACAGTGCAGGAGAGCTGTTCTTCCTGAGAGGACCACAGTGCTGGGCAGGAGAGCTGTTCTTCCTGAGAGGACCACAGTGCAGGAGAGCTGTTCTTCCTGAGAGGACCACAGTGCTGGGCCACAAGGTGGTGCCAAAAGAAGAAATGTGGTTGACACAGGCTTAGGCTGTGGGTAAAGGGTAGGACATGTATTCGTCTGCGTAGTATGCTCAATCTACAGTACCCTGCAGCATATGATCAGCATATTATTGGGATGTTTCTCTGCCATGACTGCTTCTTCACACTTCATAGTCTAGTCATTTGTTTTATAACATGGCATTGAGCTACCCTTTACATTCTATTTCTATAGTCATTCCGTCTTCATGCTGGGCAAGAAGCTTCGTGGCAAAACAAAAGCGATCAGCCAGTATGGTCAGGATACATGTTGTGTCTGGCTGTCAGCAAAGACCTTTAGTACCAATAACAGGACAGGATGTGCAGAGAGGCTGGAGGAATCCAATGAGACTGTGTTGGAATGACGCTGGTGAACAATGCAGCAGGGCGGTTGCCAGGCTTTATGGTCTAGGCTCACACTCCCTACTCAACCCCCCACCCAGCCCCTCTTCCTTCCTGCTAGGTACTTCAGCCAATAGGAACTGTGAAACAATGACTGGAACCTTCATAGAAGCCCTGGGGTGGTGTTAGTGTGTTGTTAGCTATGCCACAGCCACCTCAATAAGAATCCCTTTGAGGAAAATAAAGCACACCATTGGTTTTGCTGAAATGAATTCACTATAGAAAGTGTTTTCATCACCAACATACAATGCTATCAGCCACAACAATATAGTATTAGCATTTTATTGCTTATCTTTGGAGCAATGACCTCTGTGTATGGTTTCCTGAATGGTTCCTCTGTGTATGGCTGCCTGTAGGGCTCCTCTGTGTATGGCTGCCTGTAGGGCTCCTCTGTGTATGGCTCCCTGTAGGGCTCCTCTGTGTATGGCTGCCTGTAGGGCTCCTCTGTGTATGGCTGCCTGTAGGGCTCCTCTGTGTATGGCTGCCTGTAGGGCTCCTCTGTGTATGGCTGCCTGTAGGGCTCCTCTGTGTATGGCTGCCTGTAGGGCTCCATAACCGTGCTCTTGACCATAGTGGGAGCGGGATGCCATTGATGCACACTTCAGAGACACATACAGTACAGCATCACGTGCCAGGTAAGGTCAGGACGTGTCAGCGACACCCCACCAACAGTGGGCCAACAGTCATCCGTCAGAACTGGCTTTAATATTGAAAGGAGCTCCCTAGTGGACCACTGACACTGAATGACAAACCTGTCTGAAGGAGTTATAGAGCTGCCAATCCCTGTCCCCCACAGTATTCATGCAGCTGACAACCAGCCAATGAGAGACTGGGTTATAGAACCCTATTCCATCTCATTAAATATTCAGCTACTGCAGCAATGTTCTAGAATGCTATGACTAATGCCTGTTCTATTATAGAGATGTACTAAGCATTCCATATATGTTCTTCAAACTGCATGTGTTTTCTTGAATTTAGGCTGAGCTCTGGGGTGAATGTTGACAATGTGCACCTCCTGTGAGATCTCTGAGCGTTTTGTACGTCCTAAACAACCTAGCACAATGCCCAGTCAGACAGGCGTTTCCTGTTCCAACTATATGACTGCAATAAAAAGCATGGCAAATGAGTCATTCTGTGAGCCCCTAGCCAGCTGTTGAGTGCAATGTCTAAAAGGAAGTAATGAAGGGTTGGAGTCAGGGGCGTCACGTATCCATTACACTAGAGGTGGGCAAGAGGTATGTAAGGATGAAGGTGGAGGGGTAGTCTGGAGGGGGGGGGTAGTTTGGAGGGGGGGTAATTTGGAGGGGGGTTGTCTGGGGGGGGGTCTGGAGGGTGGGAGGTCTGGGGGGGGGGGGGTAGTTTGGAGGGGGAGGTCTGGAGAGTGGGTAGTTTGAAGGGGGGGTGGTCTGGGGGAGATAGTCTGGAGGGGGGTATTTGGAGGGGGGTTGTCTGGGGGGGTGGTCTGGGGGAGGTAGTCTGGAGGGGGGTATTTGGAGGGGGGTTGTCTGGGGGGGAGGTCTGGAGGGGGGCTTGCACATTGATTCTTTAAGAATGTCAATGCCTTCAGAGTTTAGTACAACTGCTACAGTGGTATTATATTATACCTTAATTTCAACGAGGAACACAGACTGAGACCAAGGTCTCTTTTACAGCTGGGCCCTGCGTATACATGTTTACACATACAGTTTAGGTACAATGATTAAAAAATTACACAAGACAAACAAAATGATCACAGATAACACAAGAAATACAGCAGTAGATTATTACATTTACACATAGGTTATTCCCTTAACAGCACAAGAACTTGACTTTCCCGAAACAGTTACAAGCAATACAAAAATTAAAATCCTCCAATAAATGTTTAACCTGTTTAGGATAGGGGGCAGTATTTTCACGGCCGGATAAAAAACGTACCCGATTGAATCTGGTTATTACTCCTGCCCAGAAACTAGAATATGCATATAATTATTTTATTTGGATAGAAAACACCCTAAAGTTTCTAAAAGTGTTTGAATGGTGTCTGTGAGTATAACAGAACTCATATGGCAGGCCAAAACCTGAGAAGATTCCATACAGGGAGTGCCCTCTCTGACCATTTCTTGGCCTTCTATAGCCTCTTTATGGAAAATAGAGGATCTCTGCTGTAACGTGACATTTTCTAAGGCTCCCATAGGCTCTCAGAAGGCGCCAGAATGGGGAATGATGACTCTGCAGTCCCTGGGCGAAAAACAGTAGGGGATTTGGAAAGTGGTCGATCTGAGAACAATGACACGGGTGCACGCGTGCATGTGAAGACATCATTTTATTTCTTTCAGTCTTTTTACTTCTTTCAGTCTCCCGGTCGGAATATTATCGCTATTTTACGAGAGAAATCGCATAAAAATTGATTTTAAACAGCGTTTGACATGCTTCGAAGTACGGTAATTGTCATGTCCTGACCAGCAGATGGAGCTGTTGTAGTAGTTTGGGGGTCAGGACGTGGCAGTCTTGTGTGTGTGTGTTTGAATGTTCTCTGTGTCTTGTGACTCCTGATCAGGAACAGCTGGGGATCGTTGTTCCTGATTGGGAGTCATATATGTAGGAGTATGTTTGTCACTGGGGGTTGTGGGGAATTGTTCTTGCACTGCGTTTGCATAGCCTGTGAGACTGTCCATGTTGTGAGTATCATTTATTGTTTTGTTTTCCGGTGGATGCTTTGCCTTTTACCAATTAAAAGAATGAGTGTCCACACTTCCGCTGCGCCTTGGTCCTTCTCTCTCATATACGACATATTCAACGATAAGTACGACTTATTCTGTGACAGAATTCCCCACCACCAAACCAGGACCAAGCAGCGGAAGAAGGCTGGCGAGGACTGGGAGACATGACGGGTAAGGGAGACCGAGCGGCACCCCCAAGATTTTTTTAGGGGGGGGCACAAGGGCTGTTTGACGGGGCAAGAGCTGCCCGCCAGTCAGTCACCAGAGCTGCCCGCCAGTCAACAGTCACCAGAGCTGCCCGCCAGTCAACAGTCACCAGAGCTGCCCGCCAGTCAACAGTCGTCAGAGCTGCCCGCCAGTCAACAGTCGTCAGAGCTGCCCACCAGTCAACAGTCGTCAGAACTGCCCGCCAGTCAACAGTCGTCAGAACTGCCCGCCAGTCAACAGTCGTCAGAGCTGCCCGCCAGTCAACAGTCGTCAGAGCTGCCCGCCAGTCAACAGTCGTCAGAGCTGCCCGCCAGTCAACAGTCGTCAGTGCTGCCCGCCAGTCAACAGTCGCCAGTGTGGCCAGACTGCTCTGAACTGCTGGAGTGCCCAGACTGCCCTGAACTGCCGGAGTGGCCAGACTGCCCTGAACTGCCGGAGTGGCCAGACTGCCCTGAACTGCCGGAGTGGCCAGACTGCCCTGAACTGCCGGAGCTGCCAGACTGCCCAGACTGTCCCGAGCTGCCAGACTGCCCAGACTGTCCCGAGCTGCCAGACTGCCCAGACTGCCCCGAGCTGCCAGACTGCCCAGACTGCCCCGAGCTGCCAGACTGCCCAGACTGCCCCGAGCTGCCAGACTGCCCAGACTGCCCCGAGCTGCCAGACTGCCGAGACTGCCCCGAGCTGCCAGACTGCTCAGACTGCCCCCAGCTGCCAGACTGCCCCGAGCTGCCAGACCGCCCCGAGCTGCCAGACTGCCCCGACAGCCAGGAACGGCCTGCACCTGAGCCACCTCCAGGATAGGTGGGTTGGGGAGGGAGGGTGTAGCACAGTGCCGTCGGTGACGGCAGCCACCCTCCCTTCCCTCCCTTATTGTTTAAGGGTTAGTGTTTATAGGTTTTGTCGGGGATTTTGTTTGTTGGTGTTTTGTTTTGTGGTTAGGTGCATTCCGGGGTCTGCACCTTGAGGGGGGGGGGTACTGTCACGTCCTGACCAGCAGATGGAGCTGTTGTAGTAGTTTGGGGGTCAGGACGTGGCAGTCTTGTGTGTGTGTGTTTGAATGCTCTCTGTGTCTTGTGACTCCTGATCAGGAACAGCTGGGGATTGTTGTTCCTGATTGGGAGTCATATATGTAGGAGTATGTTTGTCACTGGGGGTTGTGGAGAGTTGTTCTTGCACTGCGTTTGCATAGCCTGTGAGACTGTCCATGTTGTGAGTATCATTTATTGTTTTGTTTTCCGGTGGATGCTTTGCCTTTTACCAATTAAAAGAATGAGTGTCCACACTTCCGCTGCGCCTTGGTCCTTCTCTCTCATATACGACATATTCAACGATAAGTACGACTTATTCTGTGACAGAAATGGAATATTTTGATATTTCTTGTCACGATATGCGCCGGCGCGTCACCCTTCGGATAGTGTCTTGAACGCAAGAACAAAACGCCGCTATTTGGATATAACTATGGATTATTTGGAACCAAAACAACATTGGGTGTTGAAGTAGAAGACCTGGGAGTGCATTCTGACGAAGAACAGCAAAGGTAATCCAATTTTTCTTATAGTAAATCTGAGTTTGGTGAGTGCCAAACTTGGTGGGTGTCAAAATAGCTAGCCATGATTGCCGGGCTATCTACTCAGAATATTGCAAAATGTGCTTTCACCGAAAAGCTATTTTAAAATCGGACACCACGATTGCATAAAGGAATTCTGTATCTATAATTCTTAAAATAATTGTTATGTTTTTTGTGAACGTTTATCGTGAGTAATTTAGTAAATTCACCGGAAGTTTTCAGTGGGTATGCTAGTTCTGAACGTCACATGCTAATGTAAATTTTTTTGTTGTTGATATAAATATGAACTTGATTGAACAAAACATGCATGTATTGTATAACATAATGTCCTAGGAGTGTCATCTGATGAAGATCATCAAAGGTTAGTGCTGCATTTAGCTGTGGTTTTGGTTTTTGTGACATTATATGCTAGCTAGAAAATGGGTGTCTGATTATTTCTGGCTGGGTACTCTCCTGACATAATCTAATGTTTTGCTTTCATTGTAAAGCCTTTTTGAAATCGGACAATGTGGTTAGATAAAGGAGAGTCTTGTCTTTAAAATGGTGTAAAATAGTAATATGTTTGAAAAATGGAAGTTTTGGGATTTTTGAGGAGTTTGTAATTCGCGCCTTGCTCTATCATTGGATATTGGCGAGGCGTTCCGCTAGCGTAACATCTAGATGTAAGAGGTTTTAAGCACTGGTGTCAGTCTCCGTTCTTCATTCTTCACCAAGTAAATACCCCCCCCCCTATTAGAAGTGACGGTGGATCCGACCTAGTGGAAGATGTTGAAAGGAGGTGTTGACGAATACTGTAATGAACAGATAATAATGTACACCAAAGACCCATTTAAATGTCATGCAGATGTGTAATAAGACTCTACTGTGCTTCTCTGTGTGTTCTGTAGCAGGTTAGTGTAACTGTGTTTCTCTGTGTGTCTGTAGCAGGTTAGTGTAACTGTGTTTCTCTGTGTGTCTGTAGCAGGTTAGTGTGACTGTGTTTCTCTGTGTGTTCTGTAGCAGGTTAGTGTGACTGTGTTTCTCTGTGTGTTCTGTAGCAGGTTAGTGTAACTGTGTTTCTCTGTGTGTCTGTAGCAGGTTAGTGTGACTGTGTTTCTCTGTGTGTCTGTAGCAGGTTAGTGTGACTGTGTTTCTCTGTGTGTTCTGTAGCAGGTTAGTGTAACTATGTTTCTCTGTGTGTTCTGTAGCAGGTTAGTGTGACTGTGTTTCTCTGTGTGTCTGTAGCAGGTTAGTGTGACTGTGTTTCTCTGTGTGTTCTGTAGCAGGTTAGTGTAACTGTGTTTCTCCGTGTGTTCTGTAGCAGGTTAATCTTACATCTAGACGTTCCGCTAGTGGAACACCTGCTCCAATATCCAATGATAGGCGTGGCGCGAAATACAAACTCCTCGAAAACCCGAAAACTTCAATTTTTCAAACATATGACTATTTTACACCATTTTAAAGACAAGACTCTCCTTTATCTAACCACACTGTCCGATTTCAAAAAGGCTTTACAGCGAAAACAAAACATTAGATTATGTCAGCAGAGTACCCAGCCAGAAATAATCAGACACCCATTTTTCAAGCTAGCATATAATGTCACAAAAAACAAAACCACAGCTAAATGCAGCACTAACCTTTGATGATCTTCATCAGATGACACTCGTAGGACATTATGTTATACAATACATGCATGTTTTGTTCAATCAAGTTCATATTTATATCAAAAACCAGCTTTTTACATTAGCATGTGACGTTCAGAACGAGCATTCCCACCGAACACTTCCGGTGAATTTACTAAATTACTCACGATAAACGTTCACAAAAAACATAACATTTATTTAAAGAATTATAGATACAGAACTCCTTTATGCAATCGCGGTGTCCAATTTTAAAATAGCTTTTCGGTGAAAGCACATTTTGCAATATTCTGAGTAGATAGCTCGCCATCACGGGCTAGCTATTTTGACACCCACCAAGTTTGGTACTCACCAAACTCAGATTTACTATAAGAAAAATTGGATTACCTTTGCTGTTCTTCGTCAGAATGCACTCCCAGGACTTCTACTTCAATAACACATGTTGGTTTGGTTCCAAATAATCCATAGTTATATCCAAATAGTGGCGTTTTGTTGTGTGTTCAAGACACTATCCGAAGGGTAACGAAGGGTGACGCGCCCGGCGCGTTTCGTGACAAAAAAATTCAAAATATTCCATTACCGTACTTCGAAGCATGTCAAACGCTGTTTAAAATCAATTTTCATGCGATTTTTCTCGTAAAAAAGCGATAATATTCCGACCGGAAGTCGTTGTTTTCGTTCAAAGACAGAAAATGAAAACATGGAGTCGTCTCGTGCATGCACACGCCAGTCTCATTGTTCTCAGATCGACCACTTACCAAATGCGCTACTGTTTTTCAGCCATGGCCTGCAAAGTCATCATTCAATGTTCTGGCGCCTTCTGAGAGCTTATGGGAGCGTTAGAAAATGTCACGTTACAGCAGAGATCGGCTGTTTTGGATAGAGATGATTAAGAAGGCCAAGAAATGGTCAGAGAGGGCGCTTCCTGTTTGGAATCTTCTCAGGTTTTGGCCTGCCAAATGAGTTCTGTTATACTCACAGACACCATTCAAACAGTTTTAGAAACTTTGGAGTGTTTTCCATCCAAAGCTAATAATTATATGCATATTCTAGTTTCTGGGCAGGAGTAATAATCATATTAAATCGGGTACGTTTTTTATCCGGCCGTGAAAATACTGCCCCCTATCCATAACAAGTTCACTGTGTTTCTCTGTGTGTTCTATGGTAGGTTAGTGTAACTGTGCTTCTCTGTGTGTTCTGTAGCACGTTAGTGTAACTGTGTTTCTCTGTGTGTTCTGTAGCAGGTTAGTTTAACTGTGTTTCTCTGTGTGTTCTGTAGCAGGTTAGTGTAACTGTGTTTCTCTGTGTGTTCTGTAGCAGGTTAGTGTGACTGTGTTTCTCTGTGTGTTCTGTAGCAGGTTAGTGTAACTGTGTTTCTCTGTGTGTTCTATGGTAGGTTAGGGAGCCACACAGGGTTCCGTCTGCTCTCAAGGCAAGATTCTCCCTAAAGAATAGATACTTCCTGGATTGGGAGCCTGTCTGGTTTACAACTTCCTTCTTGTGGTGACAATCCCACCAAAATATGTGTCAGGTTGTTGAACAGGAGTGATGACGTTCTACGTATATACAACTGGAGAAGCCTTTGGTCCTGGGGGAGGTATACTTATTCTTCCAACGCTGACAAGAAACCAGAGCACGTGCTGTGATTTGTGCTCTCAACGCTAGTCGGATGAAAGCACACTGCCTTCTCTGACCCACAAGTTAGAAGAGCTATGAGCTCTATCACTGTGCAGTATGGCTTTACAGTATGTCGGCCATTACTGTACAGTCATGTGGCAGTTAAACCTCTCACATAAAACAAAAGGGTGGTCAAAACACTCCAACAGGAGAGATAGTGACCCGTACACTCTTCTCTATTGACCCGACGCTCCAATAGGATTCAAATAAAACGCTTGATGTTGGCGCTGCCATAAATCATACGTGAAGTGAAAGTTACCATAACTTATGTTTTATTAACCTCCCATTTTAACCTGCGACTGATGGCACACTGACAACAGGAAGCAGCCCATAAGGCCAGATGTTTGATTAATTTTCCCATGCAGTATTTCTGGCACTGTTGAAAGAGGACGTGTGTGGACCCATGGAGGAAACAGCTGCACGGCCTCTCTCCCTAGCAGTCAGTAAAATTAAAGCTACTGTTGAACAATGCAACAAACACTACATGGTTGACTTGCGTTTCTTTCTCCCTGGCAGCAAACCCTCATATAGGCTACAACCTGCCTACCCTGCCACTCTTTCTCCCTGGCAGCAAACCCTCATTTAGGCTACAACCTGCCTACCCTGCCACTCTTTCTCCCTGGCAGCAAACCCTCATTTAGGCTACAACCTGCCTACCCTGCCACTCTTTCTCCCTGGCAGCAAACCCTCATTTAGGCTACAACCTGCCTACCCTGCCACTCTTTCTCCCTGGCAGCAAACCCTCATTTAGGCTACAACCTGCCTACCCTGCCACTCTTTCTCCCTGGCAGCAAACCCTCATTTAGGCTACAACCTGCCTACCCTGCCACTCTTCCTCCCTGGCAGCAAACCCTCATTTAGGCTACAACCTGCCTACCCTGCCACTCTTTCTCCCTGGCAGCAAACCCTCATTTAGGCTACAACCTGCCTACCCTGCCACTCTTTCTCCCTGGCAGCAAACCCTCATTTAGGCTACAACCTGCCTACCCTGCCACTCTTTCTCCCTGGCAGCAAACCCTCATTTAGGCTACAACCTGCCTACCCTGCCACTCTTTCTCCCTGGCAGCAAACCCTCATTTAGGCTACAACCTGCCTACCCTGCCACTCTTTCTCCCTGGCAGCAAACCCTCATTTAGGCTACAACTTGCCTACCCTGCCACTCTTTCTCCCTGGCAGCAAACCCTCATTTAGGCTACAACCTGCCGCAATCGAACCATTTGTATGCCAAGCGCTTGACACTTTAATTGTAAGAGGAAGCATTGTTCTTAATCCTAACCATTCATAACAAGACATGATGGCAAGGTTAAGAGACCATACTAACAGCACAGAGGTCCATTTCATAAAAAGTGACAATCTACAAGATGACCTTCCTATTGAGGAGGAACTTTATTAAAGAGGAACTTAATTAAGCAGGAACTTTATTGTGAAGTATGTGGGTCTACTATACGAGAGAGAGAGAGAGAGAGAGAGAGAGAGAGAGAGAGAGAGAGAGAGAGAAGCTCATCTCGTGGCAGTAGTACTGTAGACTACTTTATCACTGACCTCAACCCAGAGTCTCTCAGAGCGTTGACAGTCAGCCCACTGACACCCCTATCAGTCTACTTGAACAGAGCAATACTCAATCATGAGGCATCAAAGCCAAAGGAACTGAGTAACATTAAGAAATGCTATAGATGGAAGGAATGCAGTTTGGAAACCTACCAAAAAACAATTTAGCAACAACAAATTCAATCCCTTTTAGACAATTTCCTGGGTCAAACGTTCCACTGTAATAGTGAAGGTGTAAACCTGGCAGTAGAAAATCTTAACAGTATATTTGACCTCTCAGCTTCCCAATCAAATCTAAAAATCTCAAATAGAAAACCGAAGAAAATGAACAACAATGACAAATGGTTTGATGAAGAATGCAAAAATGTAAGAAAGAAATTGAGAAACCTGTCCAACCAAAAACATAGAGACCCAGAGAACCTGAGTCTACGCCTTCACTATTGTGAATCACTAAAACAATACAGAAATACACTACGGAAAAAGAAGGAACAGCACGTCAGAAATCAGCTCAATGTAATTGAAGAATCCATAGACTCTAACCACTTCTGGGAAAATTGGAAAACACTAAACAAACAACACAAAGAATTATCTATCCAAAATGGAGAAATATTGTCACGATCATTGTTGGAAGCATACTCGGACCAAAGTGATCTGGGTTCCACATGTTTATTAAATGAAACTCTCAACATAAAAAACAATAAAGAATAGACGAACACGTGAATCTATGGCGTGCTCACAGGCAACTACACATAAACAAGATCCCACAAAACACAGTGGGGAAATGGCTGCCTAAATATGATCCCCAATCAGAGACAACACTAAACAGCTGCCTCTGATTGGGAACCATACCAGGCAAACAAAGAATTACACACACTAGATTACCCACCCTAGTCACACCCTGACCTAAATAACATAGAGAAGAAAAAGGCTCTCTATCGTCAGGGCGTGACATGTATGGGTAAACCACTTCTCCAATCTTTTTGGCTCTATAATAAAAAACAAAGAGCAAAAACATATACATGATCAAATACAAATCTTAGAATCAACTATTAAAGACTACCAGAACCCACTGGATTCTCCAATTACCTTGAATGAGCTACAGGACAAAATAAAAACCCTCCAACCCAAAAAGGCATGTGGTGTTGGTATCCTTAATGAAATGATCAAATATACAGACAAGAAATTCCAATTGGCTATACTAAAACTCTTTAACATCATCCTTAGCTCTGGCATCTTCCCCAATATTTGGAACCAAGGACTGATCACCCCAATCCACAAAAGTGGAGACAAATTTGACCCCAATAACTACAGTGGGATATGCGTCAACAGCAACCTTGGGGAAATCCTCTGCATTATCATTAACAGCAACTCGTACATTTCCTCAGTGAAAACAATGTACTGAGCAAATGTCAAATTGGCTTTTTACCAAATTAACCGTACAACAGACCATGTATTCACCCTGCACACCCTAATTGACAAACAAACAAACCAAAACAAAGGCAAAGTCTTTTCATGCTTTGTTGATTTCAAAAAAGCCTTTGACTAAATTTGGCATGAGGGTCTGCTATACAAATTGATGGAAAGTGGTGTTGGGGATAAAACATACGACATTCTAAAATCCATGTACACAAACAACAAGTGTGCGGTTAAAATAGGCAATAAATACACACATTTCTTCCCACAGGGCCGTGGGGTGAGACAGGGATGCAGCTCAAGCCCCACCCTCTTCAACATATATATCAATGAATTGGAGAGGGCACTAGAACAGTCTGCAGCACCCGGCCTCACCCTACTAGAAACTGAAGTAAAATGTCTACTGTTTGCTGATGATCTCGTGCTTCTGTCACCAACCAAGGAGGGCCTACAGCAGCACCTAGATCTTCTGCACAAGTTCAGCCAGACCTGGGCCCTGACAGTAAATCTCAGTAAGACCAAAATAATGGTGTTCCAAAAAAGGTCCAGTCGCCAGGACCACAAATACAAATTCCATCTAGGCACCGTTGCCCTAGAGCACACACAAAACTATACATACCTTGGCCTAAACATCAGCGCCACAGGTAACTTCTACAAAGCTGTGAACGATCTGAGAGACAAGGCAAGAAGGGTATTCTATGCCATCAAAAGGAACATAAAATTCAACATACCAATTAGGATCTGGCTAAAAATAGTTGAATCAGTCATAGAACCCATCGCCCTTTATGGTTGTGAGGTCTGGGGTCTGCTCACCAACCAAGATTTCACAAAATGGGACAAACACCAAATTGAGACTCTGCCTGCAGAATTCTGCAAAAATATCGTCAGTGTACAACGTTGAACACCAAATAATGCATGCAGAGCCGATACCCACTAATTATCAAAATCCAGAAGAGAACTTTAAATTCTACAACCATCCTAAAAGGAAGCGATTCACCAACCTTCCATAACGAAGCCATCACCTACAGAGAGATGAACCTGGAGAAGAGTCCCCTAAGCAAGCTGGTCCTGGGGCTCTTTTCACAAACACAAACACACCCCACAGAGCCACAAGACAGCAGCACAATTAGACCCAAGCAAATCATGAGAAAACAAAAAGATAATTACTTGACACATTGGAAAGAATTAACAAAAAAACAGAGCAAACTAGAATGCTATTTGGCCCTAAACAGAGAGTACACAGTGGCAGAATACCTGACCACTGTAACTGACCCAAACTTAAGGAAAGCTTTGACTACGTACAGACTCAGTGAGCATAGCCTTGCTATTGAGAAAGGCTGCCGTAGGCAGACATGGCTCTCAAGAGAAGACAGGCTATGTGCACACTGCCCACAAAATGAGGTGGAAACTGAGCTGCACTTCCTAACCTCCTGCCCAATGTATGACCATATTAGAGACACATATTTCCCTCAGATTACACAGATCCACAAAGAATTCAAAAACAAACCCAATTTTGAAAATTTCCCTTATCTACTGGGTGAAATTCCACAGTGTGCCCATCACAGCAGCAAGATTTGTGACCTGTTGCCACAAGAAAAGGGCAACCAGTGAAGAACAAACACCACTGTAAATACAACCCATATTTATGCTTATTTATTTTCCCTTGTGTACTTTAACTATTTGTACTAGAGAGAGAGAGAGTTTTCTGAATTGTCAGACAGACATGCTTTCAACTTGCAAATCACAGACAATTGCTTTTGAATATTTTCCCTAAAATATTGAAACAATATAAGCCATGCTTAACAATATGACAGAATTCTAAACAATACGGCAGAATCCTAAACAATACGGCAGAATCCTAAACAATATGACAGAATTATGAACAATATTACAGAATCCTAAACAGTATGAAAGAATCCTAAACAATATGACAGAATCCTAAACAATATGACAGAATCCTAAACTGTAACGCCCTGGCCATAGAGAGGGGTTTTTGTTCTCTATTGTGGTTAGGCCAGGGTTTTACATGGGTGGTCGTTCTATGTTTATTTTTCTATGTTGGTTTGTTTCTTTGGTTGGCCGTGTGTGGCTCCCAATCAGGAACAGCTGTAGTTCATTGTTGCTGATTGGGAGTCATACATAGGCAGCCTGTTTTTCCTTTGGGGTTTGTGGGTGATTGTTTTCTGTTGAGAGTTTTCCTGACAGGACTGTTTTGCTGTCGTCTTTGGTTTATTTTTGTAAAGTGTTCTCTTTTACATTACATTTCAAAGATGAACACACATCCTCCGCTGCACCTTGGTCTCATTACGACGACGGCCGTTACATAAACAGAATGTCAGAATCCTGAGCAATATGACAGAATCCTGAGCAATATAACAGAATCCTAAACAATGTAACAGAATCCTAAACAATATGAAAGAATCCTAAACAACATGACAGAATCCTAAACAATATGACAGAATCCTAAACAATATGACAGAATCCTGAGCAATATGACAGAATCCTAAACAATATGACAGAATCCTAAACAATATGACAGAATCCTAAACAATATGACAGAATCCTGAGCAATATGACAGAATCCTAAAAAATATGACAGAATTCTGAGCAATATGACAGAATCCTAAACAATGTAACAGAATCCTAAACAATATGAAAGAATCCTAAACAACATGACAGAATCCTAAACAATATGACAGAATCCTAAACAATATGACAGAATCCTAAACAATATGACAGAATCCTGAGCAATATGACAGAATCCTAAACAATATGACAGAATCCTGAACAATATGGCAGAATCCTGAACAACATGACAGAATCCTGAACAACATGACAGAATGACAACCATACTTAATATAATGTCCTGTGAATGACTAGCTGCTGGTCCTGGTGAAGTGGCCGAGGTGTGAAGTGAACCAACAAATGCAGTGTCAGAGAGGAAGGCCAGAGCTGAAGGTTATGCCTGGTGTGACCGTCTGGTGTCTGACACAGCCAACGGCCTGGGGTCTGTCTCATGTTGCCACTGAACAGGGGAGGGAGAGAGAGGCTCTTCCCAACAGCAACACAAAAAGCTGCCCTGATAACAACACGTGTTTATATAGGAAGGGAGCCAATGATACAGGATATACCCCCCATGACCGAGGCCTGTAGACAGAATATACCCATTTACATTAAATTTACGTCATTTAGCAGACGCTCTTATCCAGAGCCACTTACAAATTGGTGACAGAGACCTGTAGACAGGATATATCCCCATGACTGAGACCTGTAGACAGAATATACATAATGATAGACAGGATATACCCAATGACAGAGACCTGTAGACAGAATATACATAATGATAGACAGGATATACCCCATGACAGAGACCTGTAGACAGAATATACCCCCCATGACAGAGACCTGTAGACAGAATATACCCCCCATGACAGAGACCTGTAGACAGGATATACCCCATGACAGAGACCTGTAGACAGAATATACCCCCCATGACAGAGACCTGTAGACAGAATATACCCCCCATGACAGAGACCTGTAGACAGAATATACCCCCCATGACAGAGACCTGTAGACAGGATATACCCCATGACAGAGACCTGTAGACAGAATATACCCCCCATGACAGAGACCTGTAGACAGAATATACCCCCCATGACAGAGACCTGTAGACAGAACATACCCCCCATGACAGAGACCTGTAGACAGAATATACCCCCCATGACAGAGACCTGTAGACAGAATATACCCCCCATGACATAGACCTGTAGACAGAATATACCCCCCATGACAGAGACCTGTAGACAGAATATACCCCCCATGACAGAGACCTGTAGACAGAATATACCCCCCATGACAGAGACCTGTCACAGAGACCTGCCAGGATATACATAATGATAGACAGGATATACCCCATGATAAAGGCTGGTAGACAGGATATACCCACAGAATGCCAGTCACAAACAATGGCTATACCACATTGAGTAAATACAGTAATACTGTATATGTCATCATATTTGTGTTGAATTTAACAGTGATTCAAGCATTTCAGAGGTTGTGACAGACAGTGAACATTGAAAAGTTACTAACTCGGAGTGAAACCCTGATGAACAATGCTAATCCCTATGTCCTAACAAGCTAGTCAACAAGATATTCCCAGGTGTTCGTAAAAAGAGATTATTGGACACAATGTAAGCCTCAGCTCACTCTCAGTTATGTAAGGATCACTGCTGAAAGGGGCCTGGGATAGACTGACAGGGCTTTTGTAGCCATGGAAACAGGAAAAGTCAGTATGTAAAATGTAATTAAACGCTAAAACAACTCCATGTGTTTACTGTCATAATGACAGAGCAGAGATGTTGTATCTTAACAAATCATCTGGTCAAATGGTTTCATGTAGATTTGACTGCTAATAATATAGTGGCTTCAATTACTGCTTAGTGTAGAAAATAAGAGGCAGAGGTACAGTAAAGAGTTACAGTAAAGAGTTACAGTAAAGAGTTACAGTGAAGAGGTACAGTAAAGAGGTACAGTAAAGAGTTACAGTAAAGAGTTACAGTAAAGAGTTACAGTGAAACGTTACAGTAAAGAGTTACAGTAAAGAGTTACAGTGAAGAGGTACAGTAAAGAGGTACAGTAAAGAGTTACAGTGAAGAGGTACAGTGAAGAGTTACAGTAAAGAGTTACAGTGAAATGTTACAGTAAAGAGGTACAGTGAAATGTTACAGTAAAGAGTTACAGTAAAGAGTTACAGTGAAGAGGTACAGTAAAGAGTTACAGTAAAGAGTTACAGTGAAACGTTACAGTAAAGAGTTACAGTAAAGAGTTACAGTGAAGAGGTACAGTAAAGAGTTACAGTAAAGAGTTACAGTAAAGAGTTACAGTGAAGAGTTACAGTAAAGAGTTACAGTAAAGAGGTACAGTAAAGAGTTACAGTAAAGAGTTACAGTGAAGAGGTACAGTAGAGAGTTACAGTGAAGAGGTACTGTAGAGAGTTACAGTGAAGAGTTACAGTAAAGAGTTACAGTAAAGAGGTACAGTAAAGAGGTACAGTAAAGAGTTACAGTAAAGAGTTACAGTGAAGAGGTACAGTAAAGAGGTACAGTAAAGAGTTACAGTAAAGAGTTACAGTAAAGAGTTACAGTGAAACGTTACAGTAAAGAGTTACAGTAAAGAGTTACAGTGAAGAGGTACAGTAAAGAGGTACAGTAAAGAGTTACAGTGAAGAGGTACAGTGAAGAGTTACAGTAAAGAGTTACAGTGAAATGTTACAGTAAAGAGGTACAGTGAAATGTTACAGTAAAGAGGTACAGTAAAGAGTTACAGTAAAGAGTTACAGTAAAGAGTTACAGTGAAGAGTTACAGTAAAGAGTTACAGTAAAGAGGTACAGTAAAGAGTTACAGTAAAGAGTTACAGTGAAGAGGTACAGTAGAGAGTTACAGTGAAGAGGTACTGTAGAGAGTTACAGTAAAGAGTTACAGTAAAGAGGTACAGCAGAAAGCTACAGTAGAGAGCTACAGTAGAGAGCTACGGTAGAGAGCTACAGTAAAGAGGTACAGTAGAGAGCTACAGTGAAGTGGTACAGCAGAAAGCTACAGTAGAGAGCTACAGTAAAGAGGTACAGTAGAGAGTTACAGTAAAGAGTTACAGTAAAGAGGTACTGTAGAGAGTTACAGTAAAGAGTTACAGTAAAGAGGTACAGCAGAAAGCTACAGTAGAGAGCTACAGTAGAGAGCTACAGTAGAGAGCTACAGTAGAGAGCTACAGTGAAGAGGTACAGTAAAGTCTGCTTCTCCTTAGGATTCTTGTGGAGGCTCAGCTGCAGCTGGTTCTTGGTGAAACACGGCACCATGTACTACCACTAGGGGGCAAAAGAGGTTCAAAAATCTCTTATGACATCATCAATGGTTGGTGATTCATTGAATGTTGAATCATTAAAGGGGGGGGGGGCAAAAAACACAAGAGGTCTGAAATTTGACTAGAGACTTAAACTTAAAGGTTGTAAATTATTGGTTTGGTACAGGCCTACAGGACAGACCCACAACAAATAATACAACTGAAATAGAAAAATTATTGTTTATTATGTGAACAAGATGTTGCATATCCTTTCATTTTGCTATTGCGTTATGATGGCTTTATCATGATTGATTCTCAATGAGAGAAAATATATTTTTATTTTCAGATGATCTATGCCAGTCTTTAATGTTGTGAATAGTGTTTATGTATTGCATCTGACAGGGTCGACTCTCCCCTTAAGTTTTTAAGTGTACCTCGATCTCTGTCAAGATCGGCAGATATTTGAAGTGGGATGGAAACAGGATTCGAGGGCCTATAAATGAGACAGCACATATCCTTCATAAACACAAAGGGTGCTGAGATGGTCTGTATTAAGTGTTTCCTGTCAGTGTGGGATGTTGGAGTAGCTGTGGTGCGATGCCGGATGCCCCTGGCCTGCAGCTGCTCTGCTGCGCCCAGCTATCTGCTCTGCCCTGCTGTGTTCTAGCACTACTGTGTTCTACTCCACTCTGCTCTGCCCTGCTGTGTTCTAGCTCTACTGTGTTCTACTCTGCTCTACCCTGCTGTGTTCTAGCTCTACTGTGTTCTACTCCACTCTGCTCTGCCCTGCTGTGTTCTAGCTCTACTATGTTCTACTCCACTCTGCTCTGCCCTGCTGTGTTCTAGCTCTACTGTGTTCTAGCTCTACTGTATTCTACTCTGCTCTGCCCTGCTGTGTTCTAGCTCTACTGTGTTCTAGCTCTACTGTGTTCTAGCTCTACTCTGCCCTGCTGTGTTCTAGCTCTACTGTGTTCTAGCTCTACTGTATTCTACTCTGCTCTGCCCTGCTGTGTTCTAGCTCTACTGTGTTCTAGCTCTACTGTATTCTACTCTGCTCTGCCCTGCTGTGTTCTAGCTCTACTGTGTTCTAAGTCTACTGTGTTCTATTCTGCTCTGCCCTGCTGTGCTCTAACTCTACTGTGTTCTACTCTGCTCTGCCCTGCTGTGCTCTAACTCTACTGTGTTCTACTCTGCTCTGCCCTGCTGTGCTCTAACTCTACTATGTTCTACTCTGCTCTGCCCTGCTCTGCTCTAACTCTACTGTGCTCTAACTCTCCTGTGTTCTACTCTGCTCTGCCCTGCTGTGCTAACTCTACTGTATTCTACTCTGCTCTGCCCTGCTGTGCTCTAACTCTACTGTGTTCTACTCCTCTCTGCTCTGCTGTGCTCTAACTATACTGTGTTCTACTCCTCTCTGCTCTGCTGTGTTCTAACTATACTGTGTTCTACTCCTCTCTGCTCTGCTGTGCTCTAACTATACTGTGTTCTACTCCACTCAGCTCTGCTGTGTTCTAACTATACTGTGTTCTAACTCTACTGTGTTCTACTCCACTCAGCTCTGCTGTGTTCTAACTCTCCTCTGGGTCTGGACCTCGGGCCCCCCAGCCACCTGGGCCTCCAGGGGAAGGAATGTGCTGATTTAATGATGAGCAGTACATCAGGGGAGCGACACAGCACTCCAAGCTCCACCATTGGTCAGAACCGCACGAAAACCACCCAGCCCCATGGAGAAAAAGACACATGGAATCAGAGAGCATGCCTTTGGCCTCTGAAACAGTCCTTTTGAAGACACGGACACAGTGTTTAAATACAATGCTTTCTGTTGTGCTTAAGAAGCAGAGAGCCGAGACAGAGTGGCCTATCCCTGCTCTAGAGAGGTTGGACATGGAGCAGCATTATCCCTGCTCTAAAGAGGTTGGACATGGAGCAGCATTATCCCTGCTCTAGAGAGGTCGGACATGGAGCGGCATTATCCCTGCTCTAAAGAGGTTGGACATGGAGCGGCATTATCCCTGCTCTAAAGAGGTTGGACATGGAGCGGCATTATCCCTGCTCTAGAGAGGTTGGACATGGAGCGGCATTATCCCTGCTCTAAAGAGGTTGGACATGGAGCGGCATTATCCCTGCTCTAGAGAGGTTGGACATGGAGCAGCATTATCCCTGCTCTAGAGAGGTTGGACATGGAGCAGCATTATCCCTGCTCTAGAGAGGTTGGACATGGAGCAGCATTATCCCTGCTCTAAAGAGGTTGGACATGGAGCAGCATTATCCCTGCTCTAAAGAGGTTGGACATGGAGCAGCATTATCCCTGCTCTAAAGAGGTTGGACATGGAGCAGCATTATCCCTGCTCTAAAGAGGTTGGACATGGAGCAGCATTATCCCTGCTCTAGAGAGGTTGGACATGGAGCAGCATTATCCCTGCTCTAAAGAGGTTGGACATGGAGCGGCATTATCCCTGCTCTAAAGAGGTTGGACATGGAGCAGCATTATCCCTGCTCTAGAGAGGTTGGACATGGAGCGGCATTATCCCTGCTCTAAAGAGGTTGGACATGGAGCGGCATTATCCCTGCTCTAGAGAGGTTGGACATGGAGCAGCATTATCCCTGCTCTAAAGAGGTTGGACATGGAGCAGCATTATCCCAGCTCTAAAGAGGTTGGACATGGAGCGGCATTATCCCTGCTCTAGAGAGGTTGGACATGGAGCATGGCATTATCCCTGCTCTAAAGCCTGACGGGAAACTTTACTGGGGGGCACAGAGGGGCCGAGCTGCAGACCAGAGAGCTGTAAGTGATTGCAGCTGCTTCAGAGGCCTTGAAGTTGGCTACAATAACATCAACTCAGGTCAGGCAGATGACAAGGTGTGAGAAACTTTGTTTTAATCCCTCACTATGTGCAATTCATAGGAGAGAAAAAACGATATCCCTGTCACGGAAGCTTCTTCTGTCCTCTCATCTCATGTCTAGACTGATGGCTCTGCTGACATCATCAGGACCTTCTTTCCAGAGGATCTTCTCTCTACAACTGTACCTGAATCATCTGAAACCTGATTTCACATGGTCTCTCTCAGTCCATGGATCATATCTTCATGAAGTTGTCCTCCACCACGAGATGGTTTTGTCTTCTTGTTAAAGTCTGCCACTATGTGGTGAATGTTGTGGTGGAGTAACCATGGCCATCCTATACTGCTTGGTAGATGGATGATCCATTGAAAATAATAACTACATTCTGGTGTAACGCTACCACATTCAAATCATAATATGCTGCTAGCTGTCCAGACACTAATCACTGGTGAGAATGAAAACACAGGTCTCCTACCCACCTAATCAGTCAAGAACAGTTCTACTGTATATCCTTACTTAGCGCAGTGGTTTTGAGAAATGGCCAACATTTTTACATATTAAGAAAATACCGCTAAACTCAGCTATGCAGAAATTCCCCCAGGGATTTGTGGGGAGATTACCAGCATTAAAATATGTCAGTCCAATGTGTGGTTCCTCCCGTTGAGTGAAGTCTGACCAGATCATCTGCTACCTCCTCCACTCCAGGCAGTTCAGTTCCTGTCAGGCACGCCTCACTGGTGTTGGTGGCATATACTGTATATGCTGTAGCCAGACAGTGTGATGGTGCTGAGAGGAGATTCATTCATCTCTCCAGGACTAAGTTCTCCATGAGGTTTAGGACAGCGCTAATGACAGCCATGTTAATGATGTTGGCACTCCCACCAGTGCCAGCGCTACAGTAATGAGGGGTAGCTGACAACACTGCCTCTTCCGCTGCCACACAACTAATGATCCCTTTCACATCCGCTGGAGATACTTTGTAAAGATTGCAGCGCATGGTGAGGAGCATGAGGAGGGTAAATTGTGCCTTTCTTGCACCTTCAGTCTATCTGTCAGTTAAGTTGGATGTACAGTATAGTACAGAACAGTACAGTATAGTACAGTACCATATAGTATAGTATAGTACAGTATAGTATGGTGTATTGCACTATAGTATAGTATAGTACAGTACAGTAGAGTACAGTACAACACAGCATAGTATAGTACACTACAGTAGAGTACAGCAGAGTATAGTATAGTATAGTATAGTATAGTAGAGTACAGCACAGTGTAGTACAGTACAGCATAGTATAGTACACTACAGTAGAGTACAGTATGGTACGGTACAGTACAGTATAGTATAGTATAGTACAGTATAGTACAATATAGTACAGTACAATACAATACAGTACTGTGTCGTATAGTATAGTACAGTGCAGTATAGTACAGTATAGTCTAGTACAACCTAGTACAGCATAGTATAGTACAGTACAGTGCAGTATAGTATAGTAGAGTACAGTATAGTATAGTACAATATAACACAGTATAGTATAGTATAGTGTAGTATAGTATAGTATAGTACAGTACAGTATAGTATAATATAGTACAGTGTAGTACAGTGAGGGGACATGGCTTGAAAGACCTTAGACTGTACCTGTATTTTTCCCAGACAGCTATGTGAAGTGGAATGTGTAAAGTTGAAATATAATGGACCCTAAGCAGAGTTGTAATATCAGTTAGAGGACAGAAGCAAAACCAGATTCATGTTCATCTACATCAACAATGTCTTGCTATGATTAGCATGGCCACACAGCTACTATATTAGTATAGTTAGCATGGCCACACAGCTACTATATTAGTACAGTTAGCATGGCCACACAGCTACTATATTAGTATAGTTAGCATGGCCACACAGCTACTATATTAGTATAGTTAGCATGGCCACACAGCTACTATATTAGTACAGTTAGCATGGCCACACAGCTACTATATTAGTACAGTTAGCATGGCCACACAGCTACTATATTAGTATAGTTAGCATGGCCACACAGCTACTATATTAGTATAGTTAGCATGGCCACACAGCTACTATATTAGTATAGTTAGCATGGCCACACAGCTACTATATTAGTACAGTTAGCATGGCCACACAGCTACTATATTAGTACAGTTAGCATGGCCACACAGCTACTATATTAGTACAGTTAGCATGGCCACACAGCTACTATATTAGTATAGTTAGCATGGCCACACAGCTACTATATTAGTATAGTTAGCATGGCCACACAGCTACTATATTAGTATAGTTAGCATGGCCACACAGCTACTATATTAGTACAGTTAGCATGGCCACACAGCTACTATATTAGTATAGTTAGCATGGCCACACAGCTACTATATTAGTATAGTTAGCATGGCCACACAGCTACTATATTACTATAGTTAGCATGGCCACACAGCTACTATATTAGTATAGTTAGCATGGCCACACAGCTACTATATTAGTATAGTTAGTATGGCCACACAGCTACTATATTAGTATAGTTAGCATGGCCACACAGCTTCTATATTAGTATAGTTAGCATGGCCACACAGCTACTATATTACTATAGTTAGCATGGCCACACAGCTACTATATTACTATAGTTAGCATGGCCACACAGCTACTATATTAGTATAGTTAGCATGGCCACACAGCTACTATATTAGTATAGTTAGCATGGCCACACAGCTACTATATTAGTATAGTTAGCATGGCCACACAGCTACTATATTAGTATAGTTAGCATGGCCACACAGCTACTATATTACTATAGTTAGCATGGCCACACAGCTACTATATTAGTATAGCTAGCATGGCCACACAGCTACTATATTAGCAGTCATGCTGATATTTATTTGTGTGGTTTCTGTGAATCTATCTCTTTCATTTTGTAAAGCAAGATGTTTGATAGTGTCATAAATCTGAATCTAATGTTTATCTTAAACCTTTCATGATAGATCAGCCCTTTAAGTGAAATAATTTGATAAGTAATTTGATACCGCAAATAATGAAAAAAATGAAAGCAAGAAAAATGAGTTGTGCAAGTCCCTTTGTTTACATGCTGTGCTCCTCTGATATCTGGGGATACGCGTCTGTGACCTGGCTCTGAACTCAGAAATGAACAATTCATTCATCTCAGGAGTGTCTGTACTGCGTGTGAAGATGGATGTGTTGAGCAGAACACACGTGTAATGATGTCATAGTAATCATCATGATCCTCTCCATCACCAAGCAACAGCCTCGCCCAGTCAGACCCTAAACAAACTATTCCGGGCCTAGCAAAGCAGGCTCTCATGCACTACCCTACAACACAACACAGAGATGATTCAAATCACACAAGAAGAGAGATTGAATTCAATCATATAGTGTATTAATTAATGCATGAGAATGATTTCTCCCATTACACTTTTAGAAAAAATGTGCTATGTAGAATTTAAAAGGGTTCTTCGGCTTGGGTTTCATGTAGAACTCTTTCCACAGTGGATTCTACATGGAACCAAAAAGGGTTCTACCTGGAACCAAAAAGGGTTCTCCTGTAGGGAAATCCAAAAAACCACTTTGGAACCCTTTTTTTCTAAGAGTGTATGGTAGATAGCCCAGCCCAGTAGACATTATGGTAAATGTCCCAGCCAAGCACATTGTTCTTCGTGATAAACGTCTACACTTATCTCCAACGACACAGAAATGAAACATCAAATATTGAAAAATGAATCTCTGTCAGTTTTCTATTTACCGTAAAAGCCTGTGACATTGAGGACCGGTTTCCTAGACAGAGATTCTCCACTGAGCATGTGTTTAAGTCCAGGGCTAGGATTAATCTGTGTCCGGGAAGCTGACCCTAGATATTGACTAAAAGTGAGGAGGCATAAAATGAATAATACATTGAATGCGAGATCTGACTTCTATTCTCAGTATCATGTAAATGTGATAGCTGATCTCATTGTAAGATGTATAGTAGACAGCAGGATATGTACGGAGGCTATGCACTATACTGTATGTGTGAGCCTCTGGCCTGAGGGGTTGGAGCCTCCATCCATACAGCGTCTGCAGAGAGAGGCACAGGACTCATTGACCCTCCTGTGAACTTTCAGTGGGGTCGGAGGGGCCATTTCACAGGTCAGAGGTCAGCATTCATGCTCACCAAAAAAACAATGCAAAGCATTGCCCACGGCACAGAAGGGAGAAACACAACACAAACTGCTCATTTCAGGCTAAATAGAATTACTCTTCATCTGGTTCCACACACATGTTCAGTCATAACATAAAACCTACTGTAAATGTATCTTGTAAACTGTCTTTTTGTTTTAATTACCTAATAAACATACAGTAACATTTGTTATAAGTATTATTCATTATCAGAGAGGTTCAGAAAATATGTGCCGTCTTCTACGTAAATCAGAAACAGCAGTTAGTCTGCTGTTGGCAACGTTGACTGACTGCAGGGTTGCCATGGCTACAGGGTTACCATGGCTGCAGGGTTACCATGGCTGCAGGGTTACCATGGCTGCAGGGTTACCATGCACTGTGAGTGTGGAAAGATACAGCGTCCTGTTTGATCTCAGTTCCAAACAGATGCTATGGCTAAGACACATTGACTGTGACAACAAAACAACCAATGTTAAGGCTTCTGATGTTGTACCATGTTCTTCCTTGACAACAAGACTGAGTATACAGAATATACAAGACTGAGTATACAGAATGGAAGTGGAAACTCAAATAGATTGCACTCTTTCAAGACTTTATCCCTTAATTTTTAGATCCTGCTTTAAAATTCCATCAAATGGAAACCAGCTACATTTGGCTTTAACTATGCAAGATCCTTGACAGTGAGTCCTTTTATGGAGAGATTTTATAGCATAGATGTTTGCTTTGATAATCTATTTTACATTGTAACTAAGAAATTGTTCTTAACTGACTTGCCTAGTTAAATAAAGGTTAAATAAAATATAGAAATAAAAAAACAAGAAATCCACCTTCCATCATTACATTGCAGGCAGCCTTATTAATCACTGCATGCAGTAAATGTTAAGCGAGTGTTCCAGACATAGTATGTACTAGTGGGTGGTAACATGTTATGTCATCACGGAAGCTTTGCTGAGGATGCGAGAGCAGAAATGTCAATTTTGTCCTTGTGGCAACATGTGCACCTGTTTCACAGTCTCCACTTCTGAATATGAAGCCGGATATACAGGAGAACATTGGGCATTTCACCCTATGTGTGTTGCCATGCTGAGGAGAGGAGAAGGGAGGAGAGGAGAAGGGAGGAGAGGAGAGGGGAGGTGGAGGAGGGGAGGGTGGAGGAGAGGAGGGGGGAGGTGGAGGAGAAGGGAGGTGGAGGAGGGCAGTGGACATGAACATGCCAGAAGGAAGGACGCCAAGGGGATGTGTCTGTTGCGGAACGTGACGACCTCAGTTCTGCATGGCCCAGTCATACGTCCCCCTGTGGACCCTGGAGGCCCGGCTGGGAAACTGCTGAGCAGCAGGAAATCAGCCCGCCAGAACAGAAATCACTGTGCAGAATACTCCACAGTAACAGAAACAGAAATAGCAACATAATGTCCCGACACCAGTGCTCAACACAACAAATTTACACTGGCTTGGCTCACTGTAATACCAATAGTACAGCTGTCTGCAATGTTAATAACCTTTCCCAAAGTTCCCCCCAAAGTCCCTTAAAGTAACAAGCAATACACATATGCATCAATATCATAAATATTAGCATATTCAGTATATGTAGAAGGGCATTTGTCTTACCTGTACAAATGACCAATTCTACTGTCACTACCACCACTATCATCACTGTTGCTCCTACTACCACCACTATCATCACTGTTGCTCCTACTACCACCACTATCATCACTGTTGCTCCTACTACCGCCACTATCATCACTGTTGCTTCTACTACCACCACTATCATCACTGTTGCTTCTACTACCACCACTATCATCACTGTTGCTTCTACTACCACCACTATCATCACTGTTGCTTCTACTACCACCACTATCATCACTGTTGCTTCCACTACCACCACTATCATCACTGTTGCTCCTACTACCACCACTATCATCACTGTTGCTCCTACTACCA
Organism: Salmo trutta; assembly: GCF_901001165.1. Lineage (NCBI taxonomy): Eukaryota > Metazoa > Chordata > Actinopteri > Salmoniformes > Salmonidae > Salmo > Salmo trutta. Next base: position 6,796,197 of record NC_042976.1, on the reverse strand, counting down.
CCACTATCATCACTGTTGCTCCTACTACCACCACTATCATCACTGTTGCTTCTACTACATTGGAAATTATACTAACACTAGCATTGAATCATTATGACCCAAAAAATCCTTAATCATTTGTGTTGAGCATCTTTGCATACCACTACAGTTCTAATCCACTAGGGGGAAGAGCTCTCCACAGTAGATCACTGATGTGCGTATGGAATCTAAATGCTCCTAACCTGGCTCTACTCTACTCTGCTCTACCGTGTTCTACTCTACTCAGCTCTACTCTACTTTGCTGTACTGTGTTCTGCTCTACTCAGCTCTACTCTAATCAGCTCAACTCCACTCAAATCAGCTCTAATCAGCTCTACTCTACTCTAATCAGCTCTACTCTACTCTAATCAGCTCTACTCTAATCAGCTCTACTCTACTCTAATCAGCTCTACTCTTCTCTAATCAGCTCTACTCTACTCTAATCAGCTCTACTCTTTTCTAATCAGCTCTACTCTACTCTAATCAGCTCTACTCTTACCAGCTCTACTCCAATCAGCTCTACTCTACTCAGCTCTACTTTGCTCTAATCAGCTCTCCTCTACTCTAATCAGCTCTACTCTACTCTAATCAGCTCTACTCTACTCTACTCAGCTCTACTCTAATCAGCTCTACTCTACTCTAATCAGCTCTACTCTACTCTACTCAGCTCTACTCTAATCAGCTCTATTCCCTACTACTCTGTTCTGCTCTACTCTACTCTAATCAGCTCTACTCAGCTCTACGCTACTCTACTCAGCTCTACGCTATTTAGCTCTACTCTACTCTAATCAGCTATATGCTACTCTAATCAGCTCTATGCTACTCTAATCTGCTCTACTCTGCTCTACACTAATCAGCTCTATGCTACTCTAATCAGCTCTACTCTGCTCTACACTAATCAGCTCTACGCTACTCTAATAAGCTCTACTCTATTCAGCTCTACTCTACTCTAATCAGCTCTATACTACTCTAATCAGCTCTACTCTACTCTACTCAGCTCTACTCTAATCAGCTCTACTCTGCTCTACTCTACTCTGCTCAACTCTAATCAGCTCTACTCTACTCAGCTCTACTCTACTCTCCCAGACCTCTCTCCTTTCCTGCAGTCAATTACCAAAAGCGCCCTCTTTAGCCTCATGGGTGGAACGTTCTTAATATATTTCATAATATCATCATTAATAAAGTTTTTTTTTTTAAACCAATTAAAATCTGATGTTTCTATGTCAAGCAGTTATGCTATATTTCAGTCTTCTGTGATGAGTAATTGTGGGATGCAAACCATTTTTTTTAAAGAAATTCCAACTCTGTATCTGACATGGTACAGGTATATTATTTTTAAAAGACCATAACCTTGTGTGTGAGGTGTATGCTTCTGTTTCAAAGTAGATTTGTTTAAGACTAAAGTATATGGACACCTGCTTGTCGAACATCTCATTCAAAAATCATGGGCATTAATACGGAGTTGGTCCCCCCCTTTGCTGCTATAACAGCCTCCACTCTTCTGGGAAGGCTTTCCACTAGATGTTGGAACATTGCTGCAGGGACTTGCTTCCATTCAGCCACAAGAGCATTAGTGGGGTCGTGCACTGATGTTGGGCGAAAAGGTCTGGTTCGCAGTCGGTGATCCAATTCATCCCAAAGGTGTTCGATGGTGTTGAGGTCAGGACGCTGTGCATGCCAGTCAAGTTCTTCCACACCAATCTCGATAAACCATTTCTGTATGGACCTCGCTTTGTGCACAGGGGCATTGTCATGCTGAAACAGGAAATGGCCTTCCCTAAACTGTTGCCATAAAGTTACAATCCTAGAATTGTCTAGAACATCAAATAAAATAAAATTGTATTTGTCACACGCGCCGAAAACAACCTTACCATGAAATACTTACTTACAAGCCCTTAACCAACAATGCAGCTCAAGAAAAAGAGTTTATCAAATAAAATAAAGTAAAATAAAAAAATATATTTTTTTTTTTAACACAATAACATTGATGTATATGCTAATTCGGTGAGCGAGTTTATTAGCAAGTGCTTCAGTGATGTGGTACCCACGGTGACTATTAAATCCTTCCCCAACCAGAAACCGTAGATTGATGGCAACATTCGCGCAAAACCATTACTTTTAATCATGGCAAGGTGACCGGAAACATGACCGAATACAAACAGTGTAGCTATTCCCTCCGCAAGGCAATCAAACAAGCTAAGCATCAGTATAGAGACAAAGTAGAGTCGCAATTAAACGGCTCAGACACGAGACGTATTTGGCAGGGTCTACAGTCAATCACGGACTACAAAAAGAAAACCAGCCCCGTCGCGGATACCGATGTCTTGCTCCCAGACAGACTAAACAACTTCTTTGCTCGCTTTGAGGACAATACAGTGCCACTGACACGGCCCGCTACCAAAACCTTTCCATCACAGCAGCCAACTTGAGTAAAACATTTAAACATGTTAACCCTCATAAGGCTGCCGGCCCAGATGGCATCCCTAGCCGCGTCCTCAGATTATGCGCAGACCAGCTGGCTGGTGTGTTTAGGGACATATTCAATCAATCCCTATCCCAGTCTGCTGTTCCCACATGCTTAAAGAGGGCCACCATTGTTCCTTTTCCCAAGAAAGCTAAGGTAACTGAGCTAAACGACTATCGCCCCATAGCACTCACTTCCTTCATCATGAAGTGCTTTGAGAGACTAGTCAAGGATCATATCACCTCTACCCTGCCTGACACCCTAGACCCACTCCAATTTGCTTACCACCCCAATATGTCCACAGACGACGCAATCGCAACCGCACTGCACACTGCCCTAACCCATCGGGACAGGAGGAATACCTATGTAAGAATGCTGCTTATTGATTACAGCTCAGCATTTAACACCATGGTGCCCTCCAAACTCGTCATTAAGCTCGAGACCCTGGATCTCGACCCCGCCCTGTGCAAATGGGTCCATGCTTTCTGATGGGCCGCACCAGGTGGTGAGGGTAGGAAACAACATCTCCACCCCGCTGATCCTCAACACTGGGGCCCCACAAGGGTGTGTTCTCAGCCCTCTCCTGTACTCCCTGTTCACCCATGACTGCGTGGCCATGCACGCCTCCAACTCAATCATCAAGTTTGCAGACGACACTATAGGGGTAGGCTTGATTACCAACAACGATGAGACAGCCTAGAGGGAGGAGGTGAGGTCCCTCAGAGTGTGGTGTCAGGAAAATAACCTCACACTCAACATCAACAAAACAAAGGAGATGATCGTGGACTTCAGGAAACAGCAGAGGGAGCAGCCCCCTATCTACATCGAAGCGACAGCAGTGGAGAAGGTGGAAAGTTTTAAGGTCCTGAGCGTACACATCACAGACAAACTGAAATGGTCCACCCACACAGACAGCGTGGTGAAGAAGACACAACAGCAGTGCCTCTTCAACCTCAGGAGGCTGAAGAAATTTGGCTTGTCACCAAAAATACTCACAAACTTTTACAGATGCACAATTGAGAGCATCCTGTCGGGCTGTATCACCGCCTGGTATGGCAACTGCTCCGCCCACAACTGTAAGGCTCTCCAGAGGGTAGTGAGGTCTGCACAACGCATCACCGGGGACAAACTACCTGCCCTCCAGGACACCTACACCACCCGATGTCTCAGGAAGGCCAAAAAGATCATCAAGGACAACAACCACCCGAGCCACTGCCTGTTCACCCCGCTATCATCCAGAAGGCAAGGTCAGTATAGCGAGGTCAGTATAGGTGCATCAAAGCTGGGACCAAGAGACTGAAAAACCGTCCATCAGACTGTTAAACATTAACATTAAGTGGCTTCTGCCAACATACAGACTCAACTTTTATAATTAACATTTGGATGTAATAAATGTATCACTAGTCACTTAAACAATGCCACTTTATATAATGTTTACATACCCTACATTACCCATCTCATATGTATATACTGTACTCTATACAATCTACTGTATCTTGTCTATGACTTTCGGCAATCGCTCATCCATATATTTATATGTGCATATTCTTAATCATTCCTTTACACTTGTGTGTATAAGGTAGTTGTTGTGAAATTGTTAGATTACTTGTTAGATATTACTGCATGGTTGGAACTAGAAGCACAAGCATTTCACTACACTCTCATTAACATCTGCTAACCATGTGTTTGTGACCAATAAAATGTGTTTCGATTTTTTTTTAACTAGGCAACTCAGTTAAAACTTCTTAAGGTGTAGGGGGCAGTATTTTCATGGCCGGATGAAAAATGTACCCAAATTAAACAGGTTACTACTCTGGCCCAGAAACTAGAATATGCATATTATTAGTAGATGTGGATAGAAAACACTCTGATGTTTCTAAAACTGTTTGCATGATGTCTGTGAGTATAACAGAACTCATATGGCAGGCAAAAACCTGAGAAAAATCCAACCAGGAAGTTGGAGATCTGAGAATTGTAGTTCTTCTTTTGAATCCCTATCAAAACTACAGTGTCTGTGGGGTCACGTTGCACTTCCTAAGGCTTCCATTGGCTGTCAAAAGCCTTCAGAAAGTTCTTTCAGCCTTCTCCTGTTACTGGGCAGTTACTATAACAGTAGCTCAGTCAATGAGTGGACTGCCTGAGGACAAAGCACTTGGTGATGCGCGAACCCGATAGCGCGCACCTCCTTCTTTTTCTCCTGGAATGAATACGCTGTTGTCCGGTTGAAATATTATCGCATTTTTACGTTAAAAATACCATAAAGATTGATTGTAAACAACGTTTGACATGCTTCTACTAACGGTAATGGAACATTTTGACTTTTCGTGTCTCGAATTACGCTTGCGCATTATGCCTTTGGATAGTGACCTGAACGCACAAACAAAACGGAGGTATTTGGACATAAATATGGATTATTTCGAACAAAAACAACATTTTTTTGTGGAAGTAGGAGTCCTGGGAGTGCATTCTGACGAAGATCAGCAAAGGTAAGAGAATATTTATAATACTAATTCTGAGTTTAGTTGACCCCGAATTTGGTGGGTGTTTGTATAGCTTGCTGTGATGGCGAGCTATGTTCTCAGAATATTGAAAAATGTGCTTTCTCCGTAAAGCTATTTTAAAATCTGACACAGCGGTTGCATCCAGGACTAGTCTATCTATAATTCTTTAAATAATTGTTATTTATTTTGTCAAAGTTTATGATGAGTATTTTTGTAAATTGATGGTCTCATTCACCGGAAGTTTTGGTGGGAATACATTTTCTGAACATCACACGCCAATGTAAAATGCTGTTTTTGGATATAAATATGAACTTTATCGAACAAAACATACATGTATTGTGTAACATAATGTCCTAGGAGTGTCATCTGATGAAGATCGTCAAAGGTTAGTGCTTCATTTTGCTGCGTTTTGGGTTTTTGTGACACATGTCCTTGCTTGGAAAATGGCTGTGTGGTTATTTTTGTCTATGTACTCTCCTAACATAATCTAATGTTTTGCATTCGCTGTAAAGCCTTTTTGAAATCAGACAATGTGGTTACATTAAGGAGAAGTGTATCTTTAAAATCGTGTAAAATAGCCATATGTTTGAGAAATTGAAATATTTTTGCATTTCACACCATGCTATTTCACTGGCTGTTGAATAGTGTGGGACAGTCAAGTCCCACCTAGGCCAGAGAAGTTAAGAACAAATTCTTATTTTCAATGAGAGCTTGGGAACAGTGGGTTAACTGCCTTGTTCAGAACAACAGAGTTTTTTTTTTACATTTTTTTCCTTATCAGCTTGGGGATTTGATCTTGCAACCTTTATGGTTGCTAGTCCAACCCTCTAACCACTAGGCTACCTGCCGCCCCATTTGATTTAGTCACTATGCATAGATGATAAACTGCGAGTAGCAGCAGTGTAAAAACAAAGTGGGCGGGGGGGTTGGGTGTCAATGTAAATAGTCCGGTTGGCCATTTGATTAATTGTTCAGCAGTCTTATGGCTTGGGGGTAGAAGCTGTTAAGGAGCCTTTTGGATTTAGACTTGGCGCTCCGGTACCGCTTGCCGTGCGGTATGCTGTATGCTGTAGCATTAAGATTTCCCTTCACTGGAACTGCATTCGGGCAGGTAGCTTCTCCTGGCATCCGCCAAACCTAGATTTGTCCATCAGACTGCCAGATGGTGAAGGGTGATTAATCACTCCAGAGATTGTGTTTCCACTGCTCCTGAGTCCAATGGCTGTGAGCTTCACAACACTCCAGTCGACACTTGACATTGAGCACGGTGATCTTAGGTTTTTGGTGGGGCTGCTTGGCCATGGAAACCCATTTCATGAAGCTCCCGATGAACAGTTATTGTGCTGACATTGCTTCCAGAGGCAGTTTTGAACTTGGTAGTGAATGTTGCAACCGAGTTGACAGATGATTTGTATGCGCTACATGATGTAAATGCCCTCATTATTCATGCACCTGCGGATTTTTTTTGGGGTATTGTTAATCCAAGCCTTACATAGGTCTGGAATGATGTGAAAATAAGTGGAGAGCGCAACATGAGTCCAAGGGGAATCTCACAATTTCATCATCATAGGAAAGGAAAAGGCATAACGCTCGCTCACTATTGAAAATTCTTATGTTTTATATTTACCAAAGTAAAAAAAAAAAAGGAAGAATGTTTTGGCCTACAAAAACGTTCATTTTTTGACTTTGTTAAAATAAAACAGAGTTTTTAAAGGTGAGTGAGCGCTGCACCTTTTCTTTTCTATGATGGGTCTGATGTCATTGTATGCCTCATCCAAGTAGGGTGGCATGCTCATGGGGAAGGCAATCATACACCGTCCACCTGTATTGTAATCATGCATTCCCATGCATTCCCTGTAGCTCAGTTGGTAGAGCATGGTGTTTGCAACACCAGGGTTCTGGATTCGATTCCCACGGGGGGCCAGGCCAGAAAAAAAATGTATGTCTCTCTGGATAAGAGCGTCTGCTAAATGACTAAAATGTCAAAAAATGTCAAATGTCATTGTATTTTACCAATGTATTGTATTGTACCAGTGTATTGCAGTGGTGCTGTGCATCTCAGTTACAGTAGTAGGAACATGGCACTAGCAACACCAGAGTTGTGGGTTTGTTTCCCACTGGGGTCACATACTAAAATGTGTGGACTCATTGTTGCCACTTTGGATAAAAGCACCTGCTATGTAAATGGCATATATTACGGTATTACAGTACTGTATTGGCATATATTACAGTATTGTATTGGCATATATTACAGTATTACAGTACTGTATTGGCATATATTACAGAACTGTATTGTCATATATTACAGTATTACAGTACTGTATTTGCATATATTACAGTACTGTATTGCATATATCACAGTACTACAGTACAGTATTGGCATATATTACAGTACTGTATTGGCATATATTACAGTACGGTATTGGCATATATTACAGTATTACAGTACTGTATTGGCATATATTACAGAACTGTATTGTCATATATTACAGCATTACAGTACTGTATTGGCATATATTACAGTACTGTATTGGCATATATCACAGTATTACAGTACAGTATTGGCATATATTACAGTACCGTATTGGGATATATTACAGTACGGTATTGGCATATATTACAGTAATACAGTACTGTATAGGCCAATACAATTTTTGCAAAGCAGTGAACTCTAGTTTTTGGCCCACCTCAACCCAGCGGTGAACTCTAGCATTTGGCCCAGGTGGGCCAGAAACTGGAGTTCACCACTAAAGCCTCTACAGGATCGGTGGGTCCCCCGCGGGACGGTTGAGCTAACGTAGGGTAATGCAATTAGCATGAGGTTGTAAGTAACAAGAACATTTCCCAGGACATAGACATATCTGATATAGGCAGAAAGCTTAAATTCTTGTTAATCTAACTGCACTGTCTAATTTACAGTAGCTATTACAGTGAAAGAATACCATGCTATTGTTTGAGGAGAGTGCACAGTGATGAACTTGAAAAGTTATTAATAAACAAATTCGGCACATTTGGGCAGTCTTGATACAAAGTTTGAACAGAAATGCAATGTTTGATTGGATCAGTCTAAAACTTTGCACATACACTGCTGCCATCTAGTCGCCAAAATCTAAATTGCACCTGTGCCTGGAATAATACATTATGGCCTTTCTCTTGCATTTCAAAGACGATGGTACAAAAAAATACAAAAAAATGCATGTTTTTTTCTTTGAATGATCTTTTACTCAATCTAATGTGTTATATTATCCTACATTCATTTCACATTTACACAAACTTCAAACTGTTTCCCTTCAAATGGTATCAAGAATATGCATACCCTTGCTTCAGGTCCTGAGCTACAGGCAGTTAGATTTGGGTATGTCATTTTTGGCAATTTTTTTTTAAATGGGGCGGATCCTTAAGAGGTCCAGCGGTGAACTCCAGTTTTTGGCCCACGTTAACCCAGCGGTGAACTCTAATTATTATGGTGCGCTTATGATTTGACCATCAATCAACGGCCAGCGGCAGTGTGCTCTCTCACCTCCCTGCACTGGCTGCCTCACAATCTAATTGTGCCGGAGATTCATCAGTTTCCAGAACAATCAATTGGTGCTCTCTCTGGACGCATGCTCTGGACCACAACACACCCTTTCATATCAGCAGCATCTTCCAGGCCCTCCTAACCAGAGAGTCACAGAGCCAGGAGGCAGGCGGCTTTGTTGGCCTGCCGAGCCCTGCTATCCCTGTTGGCCTGCCGAGCCCTGCAAGCCTGCCTTCTGTCATCCTCTCTGTGTGGTATTTTCCCTGACAGGCCAGAGTCTGTATGAAGCTTTGAAAAGCAAGATGTGGTGAGAATGTGATGAGACCCTTGAGGAAGTGGCTGAACTTTTGAACCATCATGTGGGGACAATGGGGACTACACAGACAATATGAAGTAGCCCTGTGCCTAGGAACTGTCACTAATGGCGTAAACATTAACATATGAGTATAATGTTCAGTAGCCATTCTGAATAACTTCTCTAACCCTGACAGGAGACTACAGAAACTATCTGGCCTCTGACATTCTAAAGTGCAACTTAAAACTATACATAAATACACACATTTTCACAAGGGGAAAGATGTCTGTCGTGTGTTTTTGGCATATGAGACCTAATATTATATCTTATCATCATAAAACTGTACCTTCAAGAACACACATATCATTAATCATTCATTGAAATCTGTCTCATAAGGCAGTGTTTTCAAAACACACTCCAAGCTTGTTGTTTCTGGACGTGCTTGTCAAGGGAAGATAAGCCTCAAGGGTTTCCATTCATTCTACTTGACTGATTCGGCCTCTATCTAGACATAAGGAAGTTACCTTTATCACTGCCTCTCAACGCTATCTTCAGGTTCAGATTTTTTCAGGTAGCAGTAAACTTATTTGTTTAACTTACAGTATGTCATGCAGCGGATGAAGACATATGGCATCTTTAACGCTGCTAACAATACCAATCAATAATCATGAATGTCTCAGTATCGGCATATTTCATAAATCAGGCCCATTGTGTTGGGGCTGACAGTGATCGTTCTCCACAGGCTCAGTGGAAGTAGTCCTCATCTTTATCAGGGCTCGTCTACACACTGACCACAGGGAAATCAATTATGGGTTGATTGTTGATGTTATAAAGACAAAACGCCTTATCTAAGGAATAATACTAAAGCAGATATTTACTTTTTTTATTTGTAATCATTTAGCAGACACTTTTATCTAGAGAGACTTACAGGGGCAATTAGGGTTAAGTGTCTTGTTGAAGGGCACATTGACAGATTTTCACCAGATATTTTATGCTGCTAAGTAAACATTGTACATGTGTCATCAGACGTAACAGGGAGGTTTCTCAGACACAGATTAAGCCTAGTCCTAGACTTACAGTAAAGGCACTTTCAATTGAGATTCTCTCCTGAGTTTGCTCTTTAGTCCAGGACGAGGTTTAATCTGTGTCTGGGAAACTGCCCCATTGAGTAACATACAAAAATACTTCAGGCTGTCAGAAGACCAAAATGTTTCCTCCTTTATGACAAGGAGACATTCCACAAGTCTTTCAGCAGGTATTCTCTACAGTTTTGTCCAAAGAAACGTGTTCTACTGTACTTCCTTATTTAAGCCTTTTGCTTGTCCCGCTGGACGATGTTTAACTCTAGATTTATGTTTAAGAGCACAACAGGCTAATCTATTTGGCAAGCTGAACTGAACCCCAGCCAAGGATGTCTGTAATAGTCACAGAGAATGAGGGGGTAAGGTTAAACAGGAAAACAGACAAAAAGAACAGTGCTCACTGTATTGTGAAAATACGTACTTTGAACTAACTGAAGGAAATGTTAGCATGGACACTGAGACATAAAGATGTTTGATGAAAGGTTGACTTCCTCTCCTTCACATAAGTGATGATGGACGGGGTGAAATGAACACCTCATGGACACGGTCATACCCTAAAATAACTAAATGTCTCTTCCTCATCCAGTTACATAAGACACCATTGAGAGTGATAGGTGCAGCCGGCAGTCAGTCAGGCAAAGGTTGAAGTATGTGGGGGAAAAAAACCTGAGCACATGACTGCTGAGAGGCATTCAGCTCAGTGGGAGAACAATCAGTCAGCCAGCTTTGCAGGGCCGTGACAGTGCAGCTAAAAATGACGTCCTAATAGCTGAGATGACATTTTGTTTGAAAACATGATGACAGTCTGATCCCTCGTCTGTTTAACTGTGGCTGCTGTCGGAGATAAGAGTCAGCCATTATCCTTCGTCTGTTTAACTGTGGCTGCTGTCGGGGATAAGAGTCAGCCATTATCCTTCGTCTGTTTAACTGTGGCTGCTGTCGGGGATAAGAGTCAGCCATTATCCCTCGTCTGTTTAACTGTGGCTGCTGTCGGGGATAAGAGTCAGCCATTATCCCTCGTCTGTTTAACTGTGGCTGCTGTCGGAGATAAGAGTCAGCCATTATCCCTCGTCTGTTTAACTGTGGCTGCTGTCGGGGATAAGAGTCAGCCATTATCCCTCGTCTGTTTAACTGTGGCTGCTGTCGGGGATAAGAGTCAGCAATTATCCCTCGTCTGTTTAACTGTGGCTGCTGTCGGGGATAAGAGTCAGCCATTATCCCTCGTCTGTTTAACTGTGGCTGCTGTCGGGGATAAGAGTCAGCCATTATCCCTCGTCTGTTTAACTGTGGCTGCTGTCGGGGATAAGAGTCAGCCATTATCCCTCGTCTGTTTAACTGTGGCTGCTGTCGGGGATAAGAGTCAGCCATTATCCCTCGTCTGTTTAACTGTGGCTGCTGTCGGAGATAAGAGTCAGCCATTATCCCTCGTCTGTTTAACTGTGGCTGCTGTCGGGAATAAGAGTCAGCCATTATCCCTCGTCTGTTTAACTGTGGCTGCTGTCGGGGATAAGAGTCAGCCATTATCCCTCGTCTGTTTAACTGTGGCTGCTGTCGGGGATAAGAGTCAGCCATTATCCCTCGTCTGTTTAACTGTGGCTGCTGTCGGGGATAAGAGTCAGCCATTATCCCTCGTCTGTTTAAGTGTGGCTGCTGTCGGAGATAAGAGTCAGCCATTATCCCTCGTCTGTTTAACTGTGGCTGCTGTCGGGGATAAGAGTCAGCCATTATCCCTCGTCTGTTTAACTGTGGCTGCTGTCGGGGATAAGAGTCAGCCATTATCCCTCGTCTGTTTAACTGTGGCTGCTGTCGGGGATAAGAGTCAGCCATTATCCCTCGTCTGTTTAACTGTGGCTGCTGTCGGGGATAAGAGTCAGCCATTATCCCTCGTCTGTTTAACTGTGGCTGCTGTCGGGAATAAGAGTCAGCCATTATCCTTCGTCTGTTTAACTGTGGCTGCTGTCGGGGATAAGAGTCAGCCATTATCCCTCGTCTGTTTAACTGTGGCTGCTGTCGGGGATAAGAGTCAGCCATTATCCCTCGTCTGTTTAACTGTGGCTGCTGTCGGGGATAAGAGTCAGCCATTATCCCTCGTCTGTTTAACTGTGGCCATTATCCTCCCTTCAGCCTGCCTCTATCTCGGTGGTCACTTCGAGTTCTGTGTCATAGTGTGTATGAGTTATAATAGGATCTTCAGCAGCAGGCCGTCATGCAAACATGTCAAGAAGCAGCCAGTCAGTTTATAATCGTTAGAGGCCATTGGTTTACTAGATGCCTACTTCCTCCTGCCCCTTTCTTTAGCAGTGGGACCACTTCCTCCCTGTCTCCCTATAGGCACCATGGACACCAGCGATGTGCCAGGGTAGTGTCCCCACTTCCTCCCTGTCTCCCTGTTGGCATCACCAGTGATGTGCCAGGGTAGAGCCCCCACTTCCTTCCTGTCTCCCTGTTGGCATCACCAGCGATGTGCCAGGGTAGAGCCCCCACTTCCTCCCTGTCTCCCTGTTGGCATCACCAGCGATGTGCCAGGGTAGAGACCCCACTTCCTCCCTGTCTCCCTGTTGGCATCACCAGCGATGTGCCAGGGTAGAGACCCCACTTCCTCCCTGTCTCCCTGTTGGCATCACCAGCGATGTGCTAGGGTAGAGACCCCACTTCCTCCCTGTCTCCCTGTTGGCATCACCAGTGATGTGCCAGGGTAGTGTCCCCACTTCCTCCCTGTCTCCCTGTTGGCATCACCAGTGATGTGCCAGGGTAGTGTCCCCACTTCCTTCCTGTCTCCCTGTTGGCATCACCAGTGATGTGCCAGGGTAGTGTCCCCACTTCCTTCCTGTCTCCCTGTTGGCATCACCAGCGATGTGCCAGGGTAGAGACCCCACTTCCTTCCTGTCTCCCTGTTGGCATCACCAGTGATGTGCCAGGGTAGAGACTCATTGAAAAAGTGAAGACGACTGCCTTTGCGTGCGGTTCTCACTTCTGATAGCGATCTCTGGCATGATTGCTGCAGATCAACATGTCATAACTAGTTATAACACCTGGATACTGGCCAAAAAGACATCAAAGTGAACTAAATAGAGCTATACAGTAAATCAAATAAAATGCACCGAATACAACAACCTTACAGTGAAATGCTTAGTTACAAGCCTTTAACCAACGACGCAGTTTTAAGAAAATAACTAAAAATGTAAAAGTAAAAAAAGTAAGAGATAAGAATAACATAATTAAAGAGCAGCAGTAAATAACAATAGTGGGGCTATATACAGGGTGTACCAGTACAGAGTCAATGTGGAGGCTATATACAGGGGGTACTGGTACAGAGTCAATGTGGAGGCTATATACAGGGTGTACTTGTACAGAGTAAATATGTCAATGTGCGGGGGCACCGGTGTCAAGTTATTTGAGATATTATGTACATGCAGGTAGGGTTGTCAAAGTATCTATGCATAGATAATAACAGAGAGTAGCAGCAGCGTAGTGGGGGTGGGGGGGGGGGCAAATAGTCTGGGTAGCCATTTTATTAACTGTTCAGGAGTCTTATGGCTTGGGGGTAGAAGCTGTTTAGAAGCCTCTTGGACCTAGACTTGGCGCTCCCATACCGCTTACCGTGCGGTAGCAGAGAAAACAGTCTATGACTAGTATGACTACGGTGGCTTCCTCTGACACCGCCTGGTATAGAGGTCCTGGATGGCAGGAAGCTTGGCCCGGTGATGTACTGGGCCATACACACTACCCTCTGTAATGCCTTACGGTCGGAGGCCAAGCAGGTGCCATACCAGGCAGTGATGCAACCCGTCAGGTTGCTCTCAATGGTGAAGTTGTAAAATCTTTTGAGGATCTGAGGACCCATGCCAAATCTTTTCAGTCTCCTGAGGGGGAATAGGTTTTGTTGTGCCCTCTTCACAACTGTTTTGGTGTGCTTGGACCATGTTAGTTTGTTGTTGATGTGGACGCCAAGGAACTTGAAGCTCTCAACCTGCTCCACTACAGCCCTGTTGATGAGAATGGGGGCGTGCTCGGTCCTCTTTTTCCTGTAGTCCACAATCATCTCCTTTGTCTTGACCACGTTGAGGGAGAGGTTGTTGTCCTTGCAACACATGGTCAGGTCTCTGACCTCCTCCCTATAGGCTGTATCATCATTGTTGGTGAGACAGCCTTACTTAATGATGGTGTTGAGTCGTGCGTGGCCGTGCAGTCATGAGTGAACAGGGAGTACAGGAGGGGACTGAGCACGCATCCCTGAGGGGCCCCCATGTTGAGGATCAGTGTGGCGGATGTGTTGTTACCTACCCTTACCACCTGGGGGCGGCCCGTTAGGAAGTCCAGGATCCAGTTGCAGAGGGAGGTGTTTAGACCCAGGGTCCTTAGCTTAGGGATGAGCTTTGAGGGCACTATGGTGTTGAACGCTGAGCTGTAGTCAATGAATAGCATTCTCACATAGGTGTTCCTTTTGTCCAGGTAGGAAAGGGCAGTGTGGAGTACAATAGAGATTGCGTCATCTGTGGATCTGTTGGTGTGGTATGCAAATTAGAGTTGGTCTAGGGTTTCTGGGATGATGTTGTTGATGTGAGCCATGACCAGCCTTTCAAAGCATTTCATGTCTACAGACGTGAGTGCTACGGGTCGGTAGTCATTTAGGCAGGTTAACTTAGTGTTCTTGGGCACAGGGACTATGGTGGTCTGCTGGTGCCCAGTAGACCATCCTCTGTTGGTTAGCGTGCTTTGATTCTTGGTGGTTTCAGTGAAAGGGAGTGATTTAAAGTGTGCTATAATTCCTGATAAAAACACATCACATCCCCTCCCAGCATCAGCTCCTGTACAGGAGACCTCTAAGTGGTCAACTCCCTCCCATCCACCTCCATAGCCTGTGGGTTTTTCAAGCTCAGCATTCTTCCACTTATCTTCATTGTCATTAACACTGGCAGGTCTCATGTGTCATCTGCTTCACATCAACGCTACGTACAGCACAGCTCAAATTCCTTCACTGTCAATTGAGGAGGGAAGGCGCTAACAAATTGAGTTATTTATGTTCTTAGAGAGGAAACAAAACAAAACGTGAGGAAAACTGGGGTTAAACCCACCTCCATAATCTACTACTCACTAATAAACACGACCGTAAGGTGGCTTTTCAAAGCACCCTGAGGCTTCTCCACAATGTGTGCTGGGTGTTCAGGGAACGGCTAGGGGTCTATCAGCTCATTGCCTCCAGAGGCAGAGAGATGGCAGCATTCTAATGTGATGATACATGGAATAACTGCTGACCTCTACATAACCCCTGCTTGGAAGTGTTGCTGTGCAACTGTCTGCTAAAACACTTTCAAAACATAGATATTCATAAGAACAGGATTTAACTAATGTTTAGGTTATCATGTCTAAATACTTTAGAAATGGTTGAATTTAACTCAAATAAATCGAACATAGAGATATTTATCTAAACATACAAACACAGGGTCATAAAGTGCTTTTATGACGGTTTCATTTGTCTTGTTCCAGTGTTTCCTCCCACATAAAAACATACTACAGTTTACTGTGGAATACTACAGTACTTACTACAGAATTCTGTAGTAAACTGAAGTATACTGTAGTAATCTATACTACACACTGTAGTATCTCTCGGTCATGTGTAGTAATTAGTATAGAATTTTGTGGTATACTATAGAATACTATAGTAAATACTACCGTGTTATCCACACAAAAAACACTATTAAATTCTAAAGAAACAAAAACACATTTTCTTTAAACTACAGTAAATTCTACAATATTAAATGTCCATATATCCTGCCCATTCCCTTCCTCTATATACACATGTGTGCCATCCATAAGTGAGAAATCTACATACCAAGTACAGTCCATATATTGTGTTTATAGGTTATAGAAAAGAGCAGAAGCTTGGACCTTTCTTTTCAGAACCCAGTCCTGTCTACCTACAGGTTATAGGAAAGAGCAGAAGCTTGGAACTTTCTGTTCAGAACCCAGTCCTGTCTACCTACAGGTTATAGGAAAGAGCGGAAGCTTGGACCTTTCTGTTCAGAACCCAGTCCTGCCACAGGTTATGGAAAGTGTGCTCCTTTAGTATTTCTCCAGTAGGTTACCTCAAGGAGAAAGCCTCCCACTTCTATGTCAAAGCCTCCCACTTCTATGTCAAAAACACTACAGTAAATACTACAGTAATGTCTCCAAATCACTACAGTAAATACTAGTCTGCAAAAACACTGCAGTAATTACTTAAGCAATAAGGCCCGATGCGTCTTGCCTAAGAACAGCCCTTAGCCGCGGTATATTGGCCATATATCACAAACCCTTGAGGTGCCTTATTGCTATTATAAACTGATTACCAATGTAATTAGAGCAGTAAAAATACATGTTTTGTCATACCTATGGTATACGGTCCAATATACCACGGCTTTCAGCCAATCAGCCTTCAGGGCTCGAACCACGCAGTTTATAATTTAGTATATAATACATATTTTTTACTGTAAATACTACAGTACACTAAAGTAAATACCACAGTATTCACTCCACACACAAAAAAATCTGTCTGCAAAAACACTACAGTGAATACTATAGTATTCTTACCATAGTATACAACAGGAGGTTGGTGTCACCTTAATTGGGAAGAATGGGCTTGTGGTAATGACTGGAGTGGTATAGGTGGAATGGTATCAAATACATCAAACACATGGTTTCCATGGTTTTCAGGTGTTTGATGCCATTCCATCTGCGGCGTCCCAGCCATTATTATGAGCCGTCCTCCCCTCAGCAGCCTCCACTGTAGAGTATATACACTATTGTATTTTTTTTATGTGAGTTGATGGAACATTTCTATGGAATGTGATTTTTTTTAACTCTCCTGGTGTGGAGTACCAGGACTGTCCTTTAGGGGGAGCCCCGCTGCAGCTCTGAGTGTCAGGAGCAGAGAATGAGAAAAGGAGCAGGGAACAGCGGACCACACACTAACATGCTGTCATCAGCTGGTCATTATGGACTGGAACCATAACTCTCAACAAAGTACAACCTTCTTTGTGGAAAAATACATTCTTAACCTCTGATCCTAAAACATTGCCTCAAGGCTAATATCAGTGCACTTTCCCCACAATATCATGCAAGGTGCATCCCAAGATGGACTGACCACTGTGTGATGATGTCCATATGGTTCATGGTGCAATATGATACGAGCAATATTACAGGTTTGATATTTTATATTGGATGATAATATGGTGTCGTTTCGGGAAAACAAGAATAAAAGTAATTTAATTTTTACTTTTCCAGATGGGAGGAAGGTAACTCCCTGCACAGTGTGTAAAGTCTCTCAGTAATCCTGATGGGAGGAAAATACACATGGCCTCCAATATGTTCCTTAGCTGCTGATGTCAAGGTAGAGTGATTAGGTGGAAGTGGAATTTGGTGAGCACAAATCGTCCCCAGATCTCACCACAAGATGCTCATACTTACTTGGTGAATTTACCCCAGCACTGTATACGGAGCGCTGAGATAGGCTATGCGATATTGAGCAAGCCATTAGGCCTGCTCATGTGGGCTCATGGTTGCCGGGAAGTAATGGGAAGCAGCAAAAAAAATATGTAAACAAGTTTTCAATGAAAGTCTGTGGAAACTGTGATGATTTTAGAACGCTGTCAAGGGAGCCCTGGCTTATGTTTTATTGCCTGTTATTTTTATTGGAAGACTAGCCATGAATTTAGGTAGCTTTCAGTGTAATTACCACACTGTGGTTGAGCCCTTAAGTCTGCATGAGAGATTTTATTAGCCAAACATTTGTATCTACATACTATGGCACTGAGGACCAAGTCTCTCCAGTTCACTGGTGAAAATAGAAAACAGATGGGAGAACTCAGGCGTCCTTTCTAGATAGACAGATGGGATAACTCAGACCTGCCTTCTAGATAAGAGTTTGTTACTTACCTTAGATGGTTTTATGGCATCCCTTTTATAATCCTAAATTCCACGTTTATGACCGAAAATTCCCTACTGTAGGCTGAAATGTCAGTGATGTTTTACAGATGAAGTAATAATAAATAAAGCAAGGGGTGCATCTTTCACTGGGGGCATGCCCCCCCACCCCCATTCTGAAGTTGCATTTTTGTCCCCCCAGTTTTATTTTTGGAATGTGATACAAAACGTGGCAGCGGTGTGCTTTAGGACCATGTTGATGCCTCCAAGCGGTCAGGCAGGCTGCTTGGAGTGTTTATCCGACTGGATAAAAACATATATAATAAAACCAAAGTTTCACCCCTGAATAAAGCATTGGAAGTTCCACCACAGACACTGATGTGTTGACTGTCATGAACCCAGACACTGATGTGTTGAGTGTAATGAACACAGACACCATGATGTGTTGACTGTCATGAACACAGACACTGATGTGTTGACTGTCATGAACACAGACACTGATGTGTTGATTGTAATGAACACAGACACTGATGTGTTGACTGTCATGAAGTCTTATTGAATAACTCTGCTGTAGGTTGCTGCACAGCCCCACAGAGGTTCAGATAGACTCATAGCAAACATGAAACTTTGCTTGTATGAAACACTGTATTACTATAGGAATGAGATAAAATAAGAAACCCGCACACTACTCTTGCCAAACTACACTTGTGACTTGTGATCCTATCAAGAGCATTGCTACTTTTTATTAAATGACAGCCAACACCAGCCAAACCCTAACCCGGACAACGCTGGACCAATTGTGTGCCGACCTACACTAGCAAGAGCAGCGATACTAGCAAGAGCAGTGATACTAGCAAGAGCAGTGATACTATCCAGAGCAGTGATACTAGCCAGAGCAGTGAGACTAGCCAGAGCAGTGATACTATCCAGAGCAGTGATACTATCCAGAGCAGTGATACTAGCCAGAGCAGAGGTACTATCCAGAGCAGTGATACTATCAAGAGCAGTGATACTAGCAAGAGCAGTGATACTATCAAGAGCAGTGATACTATCAAGAGCAGTGATACTATCAAGAGCAGTGATACTAGCAAGAGCAGTGATACTAGCAAGAGCAGTGATACTATCAAGAGCAGTGATACTAGCAAGAGCAGTGATACTAGTCAGAGCAGTGAGACTATCCAGAGCAGAGGTACTATCCAGAGCAGAGGTACTATCCAGAGCAGTGATACTATCAAGAGCAGTGATACTAGCAAGAGCAGTGATACTAGCAAGAGCAGTGATACTATCAAGAGCAGTGATACTAGCAAGAGCAGTGATACTATCAAGAGCAGTGATACTATCAAGAGCAGTGATACTATCCAGAGCAGTGATACCATCCAGAGCAGTGATACTATCCAGAGCAGTGATACTATCAAGAGCAGTGATACTATCAAGAGCAGTGATACTAGCAAGAACAGTGATACTATCAAGAGCAGTGATACTATCAAGAGCAGTGATACTATCCAGAGCAGTGATACCATCCAGAGCAGTGATACTATCCAGAGCAGTGATACTATCAAGAGCAGTGATACTATCAAGAGCAGTGATACTATCAAGAGCAGTTATACCATCCAGAGCAGTGTGCAGGTTTCTTCTTTTTTCTGTTTTCATGCACCTGCCAAAAAGATAGCTCAGATGTGTGTGTGACTTTTGAATTTTTAATTACTGTAGGAAGAAAATAATCTTTCTCTCACACTAAACAGTAATTAAGGCCATAAATGTGTGTAGTTAAATGTCAAAAAGTTCACTGGCCATTTGATAGGATATTTTGTTACGTGTATTATGAGAATAGGACAGCTACCTGGATAGATAGCTAAGTCTGCAGTATTCTGTGAGGGTGAGAAGTATCTAATGATTCATGTGAACGATAGAGTACACAAATAGCATTAATTTAAAAAACGTATGTGTCATGTACGTTTGTAGAAACGGACCAAGGCGCAGCGTGGGTATCGTTCCACATCATTTATTTAATGTGAAACTATGCAAGACATACAATAAACTATAAACAAAACAACAAACCGTGACGAAGAGGTGCAACATGCACTAACTCAAAATAATCTCCCACAAACAAAGGTGGGAAAAACAACTACTTAAATATGATCCCCAATTAGAGACAACGATGACCAGCTGCCTCTAATTGGGGATCATCCAAAAAAAACAACATAGGAAAACAGAAACTAGAACCAAACAACATAGAAAAATATAAGTAGAATAAACCCCCCCAGTCACTCCCTGACCTACTCTACCATAGAAAATAAGAGCTCTCTATGGTCAGGACGTGACAGTAAGTAATGAACTGCACATGGCAGTACATCCGGCATGAAGAAAGAAAGCCCTGCCTGTTGCATCATCATCGACATGTGCAGCCAATACATGCTCTGCCTTAAAGCTAATCAGTACAATATACACATGTAAGGCAGGGTATACAGTACTATGGCAGACAAATGAGTGATGAGATATTAGAAGGTGGAAGTTGAAAGAACAGCAGAGAGCAGTCCGATAAGGTCACAAAGCAAAGCTCAGCTTGCATGTGGTCCAG
This sequence comes from Salmo trutta, assembly GCF_901001165.1. Lineage (NCBI taxonomy): Eukaryota > Metazoa > Chordata > Actinopteri > Salmoniformes > Salmonidae > Salmo > Salmo trutta. Next base: position 6,775,837 of record NC_042976.1, on the reverse strand, counting down.
CTAATCTCCATTTCAAATAGGTGATGAGCAGACCCATGCAGGCATGTCAACACTCTCAGCTCTCTACATTGAAAGAAAACACAAGCAATCTGGGGCTTTGCAGAAAAGTGAGTAATAGTGTATCCTGATTTTGGCTTTAATTACGATTTGGTTACCTAGGAGACTGAAGTCGCAATGCCACCATAAACATTGTGTTAAATTAACTCCAGTCTCATCCGCTCTGATTGTGGCTGAATAATGTATTGGATGATATATTTTATGTGAAGGTCTATCCTGAAGGGATGTACTAGGAACCCTCAAAGGCTTCCCTGGCTATCTATCCTGAAGGGATGTACTAGGAACCCTCAAAGGATTCCCTGGCTATCTATCCTGAAGGGATGTACTAGGAACCCTCAAAGGCTTTTTATTTATTTCACCTTTATTTAACCAGGTGGCCAGTTGAAAACAAGTTCTCATTTGCAACTGCGACCTGGCCAAGATAAAGCAAAGCAGTGTGAAAAAAACAACAACACAGAGTTACACATAAACAAACGTACATTCAATAACACAATAGAAAAATCTATGTACAGTGTGTGCAAATGCAGACAATTAGGGAGGTAAGGCATTAAATAGGCCATAGAGGCGAAATAATTACAATTTAGCATTAACACTGGAGTGATAGATGTGCAGATGATGATGTGCAAGTAGAGATACTGGGGTGCAAAAAAACAAGAGGATAAATAACAATATGGGGATGAGGTAGTTGGGTGGGCTATTTACAGATTGGCTGTGTACAGGTACAGTGATCGGTAAGCTGCTGTGACAGCTGATGCTTAAAATTAGAGATGGAGATATAAGACTCCAGCTTCAGTGATTTTTGCAATTCGTTCTAGTCATTGGCAGCAGAGAACTGGAAGGAAAAGTGGCCAAAGTAAGTGTTGGGTTTCGCTATAACCAGTGAAATATACCTGCTGGAGTGCATGCTACGGGTGGGTGTTGCTATGGTGACCTGTGAGCTGAGATAAGGTGGGGCCAGTGGGTTTGGCAACAAATATGTAATGAGGGCCAACCAACGAGAGCGTACAGGTCGCAGTGGTAGGTAGTATATGGGGCTCTGGTGACAAAACGGATGGCACTGTGATAGACTACTTCCAGTTTGCTGAGTAGAGTGTTTGAGGCTATTTGGTAAATGACATCACCGAAGTCAAGGATCGGTAGGATAGTCAGTTTTACGAGGGTATGTTTGGCAGCATGAGTGCAGGTGGCTTTGTTGCGAAATAGGAAGCCGATTCTCGATTTAATTTTGGATTGGAAATGCTTAATGTGAGTCTGGAAGGAGAGTTTACAGTCTAACCAGACACCTAGGTATTTGTAGTTGTCCACATATTGTAAGTCAGAACCGTCCAGAGTAGTGATGCAAGTCGGGCGGGCGGGTGTGGGCAACAATCGGTTGAAGAGCATACATTTAGTTTTACTTGCATTTAAAAGCAGTTTTAGGCCACGGAAGGAGTGTTGTATGGCGTTGAAGCTCGTTTGGAGGTTAGTTAACACAGAGAAGGGATGTACTAGGAACCCTCAAAGGCTTCCCTGGCTATATATCCTGAAGGGATGTACTAGGAACCCTCAAAGGCTTCCATGGCTATATATCCTGAAGGGATGTACTAGGAACCCTCAAAGGATTCCATGGCTATCATATTTCTGGCTTCAGAATATGGAGGCCCCAGTCCATATATCTATGACCATTATCTATCAATTAATGCATCTGTCTTCATTGCAGGGGTCCACTGCCCTGCTAGCAGTGTGACCAGGCGCTGAACTCTTGCATTCCTCAAAAACACGGTCATCCAGGCTCTGTAATTTGTCATGTTGGAAGTTGACAGTAAAAGGTCATCTGCTCCCATCCCCGGAGGGAAGAAAAAAAGCACCCAGATGAAAGTGCACGTTCAGACGGAGGCTATTGCTGTTCTCTCTGTATTTGTATAAGACCTGGGAGACACATACAGCTTTACCTAATCTAGGCCAGATATCTCTCTACATAGTCATCTGTCTGATGGGAGAAGTAATACAAAGGCTCATGATTCTTTGTTGTTGCCAGATATAATATTAATCAAACTATTAGCAGGCCTTAAAAAATAGCTTTACAAGAAGGCAATGACCTTGAAAACTAATACATCTGTCAACTACATCTGTGACTGAGAAACGTGGCACTGTGCACCTGGGATGACATTTCCCTGTACTACAAATCATCGAGGGTCTTACTGAACACTAGTTCCAGACTCAGTTAGTCCCTTTCTAATTTATTACTCTCCCAAGATTCTTCCAACGTTGACTTCTCACTTCAACTATAAATATTATGCACACTTTTTTCTCTTGATCACACTTAAATGTATGTTTTTCAAGTTCAAGTAGAGATGGTCCAAGATACTATAAATCCTGTCCTTTGGAGAGTTGGCCGTGTGGTCGAAGGGACAAGTAATAGCCTACATCCTGTCCATGTATTTGCATATCATGACGTATTGCTCGTCTAACAATTTCTTCAATTATTGTTGCATCCTTTGTGCTGTTGTGTCGTCATGCGAGTAGGTTTTGTTGGGCCCTCCATTAAATACGGCCACCTTTTACACCATCTCTGACACCATCTCTCACACCACCTCTCACACCATCTCTGACACCATCTCTCACACCACCTCTCACACCATCTCTGACACCATCTCTCACATCTTCTCTGACACCATCAGCTGACACCACTTCTGACACCACTTCTGACACCAGCTCTGAAACCACCTGACACCATCTCTGACACCACATCTGACACCACTTCTGACACCACCTTCGACACCATCTCACACACCACCTCCGACATCGCCTCTGACACCCTTACTGACACCCCTTCTGACACCATCTCTGACACCAGCTCTGAAACCCCCTCTCGCACCAGATCTTACACCACCTCTGACACCACATCTCACACCCCTTCCAACACCACCTTCGACACCACCTCCGACACCACCTTCGACACCTTATCTGACACCATCTCTGACACCGCATCTAACACCAGCTCTCACACCATTTCTGACACCACTTCCGACACCACCTTTGACACCACCTCTGACACCACTCCACCGATAGCACACTGGCATCAATTGATGTCCGAGCATAAACAGAGCATCTTTGATATATCTTTGACAGCTGGATCAGGGGGGGTGGGGGGGGCATGCTGGCGGAAACAGAAGCTTGTGCATAGTTCCTGTCGACTGCCCCCTCTCCCCCAGACTGGCATGATTTAGCTGGGTCCCTCACTTCCTGCTATTATTCTGCTTCCGAAGCACAACACTGCCAGAGCCTAGTGCAGTGACATGCTGGGGTCACCACTAATGACTCCTCCAGCTCGTCTCTGCCTGGACCACTATTAACCCGTTCCCTCCATCCGTTGGATCCTGCACCTAAAAAACAACATTGCCATGCAAACCTCCCAGCCTACTGGACACAAATTGGTTGAATCGACATTGTTTCCACGTCTTTCCACCCCCCCAAAAAAATCTATGTGATGACGTTGAATCAACGTGGAAAACTGATTGAATTTTTTAAAAAGTCGTCAATGTAAGGGCATATCGTCTTATTTTCACCCAACTTTGAACTCACGTTAGTTGACAACTCAACCAAATGTAAGTCAAAACTAGACGTTGAACTGACTTATGCGATGTTGGAGACCACTAATAGTCCAGAGGTTAAAAGGAGCAGACTGCCAGACTGCAGCGAAGCCACACAACAGTGCATTACATATGCTGCTCCAGAGACCAACTGTGCGCACTCCAAAAAGCCTGCTGTGGTTGAGCATGCTGAAAAGCAACCATAGGTGATGGTATTCTAAGCAGCAGTTCTAATCTGGCTTGTGCGGTCATGGGAGAGAATGAGGACAGCTGGACAGGGGAGATACATAAACCTGGAGTGATCCTTAATAGCATTTACATCAGTATTCATTCATAGTAGTAAATGCATTCAATTCATAATAGAGCAGACCCAACCCTTCATTCATCAACACAAGTCTTGTTCAAGCTATTCTCCAAAATGACTTTATTGCATTCAATTTAGAAAACTACATATTTAATTTATTATTCATTGATAAGGATCTCGTATTTGATATAGAGTCCTTGACTAAATTATATTGAAATATTATCAATTATTAGGCTTTCATTTTTACTCAAGCTATTTCTCCCATGTGCCCCTATTCACATTAGCATGCTCTATGCTGCATTAGAGAAGTATGATTAGTGAGAGGATCAGTGTGATGTGGGCTGCTGCTGGGCCAAATAGAAAGTCATAAAGCTGTGCTGCTCGTTACACACTGACCCTCCCTATCCCTCAGCAATGGGCTGACAGTGTGATGCTGCTGGGCCAAATAGAAAGTCATAAAGCTGTGCTACTCGTTACACGCTGACCCTCCCTATCCCTCAGCAATGGGCTGACAGCGTGCACCAATGACACAGTAAACCACATTATTTTCAAACTCAATTTACCCCTGCATTAATTATTCCACTAAGTGCTCTGCACTCTCCCGCTCGCAGTCTGATTCATACATGTATAAGGTTAGGAGGACCATGTTGTGGTTACTTACCAATGCCATGATACAATTCCCATTTGAAATGATGCTATCTAATTAAAACTAGAGGGCTGTGTACTTGAAGAATCATATAGCTCTGTTGTACTAGACAAGTGCTCCCCTTGGTTCATGACCAGAGCAAGGTTTTGATGGCAGAGACTTCCATTAACCTCCATTAAAACCCCACTAGCTACCAGAGGACAACATACACATCCATGTCCATCCATACATGTCAGGTGAAAATGAAGGATTATTACATTTAACATTTACATTTAAGTCATTTAGCAGACGCTCTTATCCAGAGCGACTTACAAATTGGTGCATTCACCTTATGATATCCAGTGGAACAACCACTTTACAATAGTGCATCTAAATCTTTTAGGGGGGGGGGGGTTAGAAGGATTACTTTATCCTATCCCAGGTATTCCTTAAAGAGGTGGGGTTTCAGGTGTCTCCGGAAGGTGGTGATTGACTCCGCTGTCCTGGCGTCGTGAGGGAGCTTGTTCCACCATTGGGGTGCCAGAGCAGCGAACAGTTTTGACTGGGCTGAGCGGGAACTGTGCTTCCTCAGAGGTAGGGAGGCGAGCAGGCCAGAGGTGGATGAACGCAGTGCCCTTGTTTGGGTGTAGGGCCTGATCAGAGCCTGAAGGTACGGAGGTGCCGTTCCCCTCACAGCTCCGTAGGCAAGCACCATGGACTTGTAGCGGATGCGAGCTTCAACTGGAAGCCAGTGGAGAGAGCGGAGGAGCGGGGTGACGTGAGAGAACTTGGGAAGGTTGAACACCAGACGGGCTGCGGCGTTCTGGATGAGTTGTAGGGGTTTAATGGCACAGGCAGGGAGCCCAGCCAACAGCGAGTTGCAGTAATCCAGACGGGAGATGACAAGTGCCTGGACTAGGACCTGCGCCGCTTCCTGTGTGAGGCAGGGTCGTACTCTGTGAATGTTGTAGAGCATGAACCTACAGGATCGGGTCACCGCCTTGATGTTAGTGGAGAACGACAGGGTGTTGTCCAGGGTCACGCCAAGGTTCTTAGCACTCTGGGAGGAGGACACAAGGGAGTTGTCAACCGTGATGGTGAGATCATGGAACGGGCAGTCCTTCCCCGGGAGGAAGAGCAGCTCCGTCTTGCCGAGGTTCAGCTTGAGGTGGTGATCCGTCATCCACACTGATATGTCTGCCAGACATGCAGAGATGCGATTCGCCACCTGGTTTTCAGAAGGGGGAAAGGAGAAGATTAATTGTGTGTCGTCTGCATAACAATGATAGGAGAGACCATGTGAGGATATGACAGAGCCAAGTGACTTGGTGTATAGTGAGAATAGGAGAGGGCCTAGAACAGAGCCCTGGGGGACACCAGTGGTGAGAGCACGTGGTGCGGAGACAGATTCTCGCCACGCCACCTGGTAGGAGCGACCTGTCAGGTAGGACGCAATCCAAGCGTGGGCCGAGCCGGAGATGCCCAGCTCGGAGAGGGTGGAGAGGAGGATCTGATGGTTCACAGTATCAAAGGCAGCAGATAGGTCTAGAAGGATGAGAGCAGAGGAGAGAGAGTTAGCTTTAGCAGTGCGGAGAGCCTCCGTGACACAGAGAAGAGCAGTCTCAGTTGAATGCCCAGTCTTGAAACCTGACTGATTAGGATCAAGAAGGTCATTCTGAGAGAGATTGCAGGAGAGCTGGCCAAGGACGGCACGTTCAAGAGTTTTGGAGAGAAAAGAAAGAAGGGATACTGGTCTGTAGTTGTTGACATCGGAGGGATTGAGTGTAGGTTTTTTCAGAAGGGGTGCAATTCTCGCTCTCTTGAAGACGGAAGGGACGTAGCCAGCGGTCAAGGATGAGTTGATGAGCGAGGTGAGGTAGGGGAGAAGGTCTCCGGAAATGGTCTGGAGAAGAGAGGAGGGGATAGGGTCAAGTGGGCAGGTTGTTGGGCGGCCGGCCGTCACAAGACGCGAGATTTCATCTGGAGAGAGAGGGGAGAAAGAGGTCAAAGCACAGGGTAGGGCAGTGTGAGCAGGACCAGCGGTGTCGTTTGACTTAGCAAACGAGGATCGGATGTCATCAACCTTCTTTCCAAAATGGTTGACGAAGTCATCCGCAGAGAGGGAGGAGGGGGGGGGAGGGGGAGGAGGATTCAGGAGGGAGGAGAAGGTAGCAAAGAGCTTCCTAGGGTTAGAGGCAGATGCTTGGAATTTAGAGTGGTAGAAAGTGGCTTTAGCAGCAGAGACAGAAGAGGAAAATGTAGAGAGGAGGGAGTGAAAGGATGCCAGGTCCGCAGGGAGGCGAGTTTTCCTCCATTTCCGCTCGGCTGCCCGGAGCCCTGTTCTGTGAGCTCGCAGTGAGTCGTCGAGCCACGGAGCCGGAGGGGAGGACCGAGCCGGCCTGGAGGATAGGGGACAGAGAAAATCAAAGGATGCAGAAAGGGAGGAGAGGAGGGTTGAGGAGGCAGAATCAGGAGATAGGTTGGAGAAGGTTTGAGCAGAGGGAAGAGATGATAGGATGGAAGAGGAGAGAGTAGCGGGAGAGAGAGAGCGAAGGTTGGGACGGCGCAATACCATCCGAGTAGGGGCAGAGTGAGAAGTGTTGGATGAGAGCGAGAGGGAAAAGGATACAAGGTAGTGGTCGTAGACTTGGAGGGGAGTTGCAATGAGATTAGTGGAAGAACAGCATCTAGTAAAGATGAGGTCAAGCGTATTGCCTGCCTTGTGAGTAGGGGGGGAAGGTTAGAGGGTGAGGTCAAAAGAGGAGAGGAGAGGAAAGAAGGAGGCAGAGAGGAATGAGTCAAAGGTAGACGTGGGGAGGTTAAAGTCACCCAGAACTGTGAGAGGTGAGCCATCCTCAGGAAAGGAACTTATCAAGGCGTCAAGCTCATTGATGAACTCTCCAAGGGAACCTGGAGGGCGATAAATGATAAGGATGTTAAGCTTGAAAGGGCTGGTAACTGTGACAGCATGGAATTCAAATGAGGAGATAGACAGATGGGTCAGGAGAGAAAGAGAGAATGTCCACTTGGGAGAGATGAGGATTCCAGTGCCACCACCCTGCTGGCTCGATGCTCTAGGGGTATGCGAGAACACGTGGGCAGACGAGGAGAGAGCAGTAGGAGTAGCAGTGTTATCTGTGGTAATCCATGTTTCCGTCAGCGCCAGGAAGTCTAGGGACTGGAGGGTAGCATAGGCTGAGATGAACTCAGCCTTGTTGGCCGCAGACCGGCAGTTCCAGAGGCTGCCGGAGACCTGGAACTCCACGTGGGTCGAAAACGTGACGAAAATGCTTGCTAACTAACACTAACACTACACTAATCAAGTCGTTCCGTTGTAATGTAATAGTTTCTACAGTGCTGCTAGTCGGTAGAGGTTGGCTATTATACAAAAGCAACTTTGTAGCTAGCTAACATAACACTAATCAAGACGTTCCTTTGTAATGTATTTAGTTTCTACAATGCTGCTCGTCGGTAATAGTTGGCTAGGTATGGAACAATGGCGTCGCAGGGGACGGAAATAGCTGGCTAGCTAACCTCGATAATTACTAAACTACACAATTATCAAGCTATGACAGAGACAACTATGTAGCTAGCTAGCTAACACTGCACTAGTCAAATCGTTCCGTTGTAATGTATTAGTATCTACAGCGCTGCTAGTCGGTAACAATTGGCTAGCTAGCAAACCCACTAGCTAGCAGTGGGTTTGATGACTAGGTGTGTTGACTAAGTCTGGAGTCTGGACAAGGCGTCGCGTCGCGGCTGGCTAGCTAACCTCGATAATTACTCTAAACTACACAATTATCTTAGATACAAAGACAGCAAAGACAACTATGTAGCTAGCTAACTAACACTAACACTACACTAATCAAGTCGTTCCGTTGTAATGTAATAGTTTCTGCAGTGCTGCTAGTCGGTAGAGGTTGGCTAGCTAGCAGTGTTGACTAGCTAGCAGCTAGCAGTGTTGACTACGTTAGGAGGACGAAAAAATAGCTAGCCTCGATAATTACTCTAATTACTCTAAACTACACAATTATCTTTGATAGCTAAGAAAAATTGCTCAGATCAAACAAACCAAACCGTTGTAATGTAAAGAAGTGTAATATTACCTGTGGAGCGAAGCGAAGTGCGACTGCTCGCTCCGGACCGGAAGTACATTTGTCAAGTACTGGGATTAGTCCTATAAAAGTACTGGGATTAGTCCTATAAAAGTACTGGGATTAGTCCTATAAAAGTACTGGGATTAGTCCTATAAAAGTACTGGGATTAGTCCTATAAAAGTACTGGGATTAGTCCTATAAAAGTACTGGGATTAGTCCTATAAAAGTACTGGGATTAGTCCTATAAAAGTACTGGGATTAGTCCTATAAAATGGTAACATCACCTGATATGGCAAATCACCTGATAACGTTTGGAGAGATTACTCCCATACATTTAAATGTATATATTTCAATGTATATATTTTCAATATACCTTCCACACATTGGAAAGATATACTGGAAGCCTGCAGTTCCACATGACAATCTCAGTTAGTGAATGTAAAACCAATGCTGATACTCTTCAGTCTGTGTCCCCTCAGGTTAGTAAGGGTGAGACGCTTTGCACGATGGTCCAGTCGCCCATTCAAACCCATGACCTCTGGTCAAGGGCCAAGAGGTCCAGACAAACATCTGTCCTCACCACTATCCCCTCAGCCTGACGGCTAAGGTCAACTCCACCCCATTCAGCGTAACCCCATTCAACGTAACCCCATTCAGTGTAACCCCATTCAGCACAACCCCATTCCTCCTGCTATTTTTGGCATCATTCAGCGTAACCCGAGGAATTGCTAATTGCTATGTTTGGTATTATTCAGAGGAACCGCATTCAGCGTAACCCTATTCCCCTGCTATGTTTTGTGTCATTCAGAGTAACCACACTCCTCCTGCTATGTTTGGTGTCATTCAGCGTAACCCATACACCTTGCTATGTTTGAAATCATTCAGCGTAACCCCGTTCCTCCTGCTATATTTGGTATCATTCAGCATAACCTCATTACCCCTGCTATGTTTGGTATCATTCAGAGAAACCCCATTCAGCTTAACCCCATTCAGAGAAACCCCATTCCTCCTGCTATGTTTGGTAATATTCCGTGTAACCCCATTTCTCCTGCTAATGTTTGGTATCATTCAGCGTAACCTCATTCAGCGTAACCCCATTCCCCTTGCTATGTTTGGTAACAGAATGATGGCACAAACAGCACTAACAGTCATTCTGTTAACAGATCAAACAGTCACATTGCATCTGCACTGTTCTTCAAGTTGCCTAAATGTGTTTGTCAAATTTTCCGTTGAAATTGTTCAAAGTAATCACTGTGCATAGAGTTAATATGGTTTGCGATTATTGGTTTTTGCTTGACATGCATTTTAAAGTGAAATATCTGAGTCTTCGCATCACTCTGTTACCATGGAATTGCCCACATCTACTTTCAGAGAGAAATCAGTCAGTCAGTTGGCCTTCACATGTGGCAGTGTTCTGCTGTTCAGATGACTTGTGGAACCTTGTTCTGTTCATCCCATATATTAAAATATAAAGACCCGTAAAGCATTATACAGCGTTAAAATTCCTTCTGTCCGTCTTGCATGGCAGAAGCAAGACCTTCATTGCAAATGAGAGAGGAAAGAAATTTGGAATTATTTGTCCACCATGGAGTCTTTTGTATTTGTGTTTGTATTTATTATGGATCCCCTTTAGCTGCTGCCAAAGCAGCAGCTACTCTTTCTGGGGTCCAGCAAAATTAAGGCAGTTTATACAATTTCAAACATTACAATACATTCACAGATTTCACAACACACTGTGTACCCTCAGGCCCCTACTCCACCACTACCACACGTCTACATTACTGTGTGTGTGTGTGTGTGTGTGTGTGTGTGTGTGTGTGTGTGTGTGTGTGTGTGTGTGTGTGTGTGTGTGTGTGTGTGTGTGTGTGTGTGTGTGTGTGTGTGTGTGTGTATCTGTCTGTGCCAATGTTTGTGTTGCTTCACAGTCCCCGCTGTTCCATAAGGTGTTTTTTTTTAATCTGTTTTTCAAATGTAATTTTATTGCTTGCGTTACTTGATGTGGAATAGAGTTCCATGTAGTCGTAGCTATATGTAGTAGATCCCAGTCTGGGGATCCCAGTCTGCAGTAATGGTGTAGACTTAGTGACATTCAGTGCTGATGGAGGACATCATTTCACAGGAGACCTCACAGAGGAACTAGACCAGGAAGAATGTGGCCACGTGGAATTGGGATGAATTGTAAATATTTCCCAAAGGACTAGGAAGGCAAGAAAATACTATGCTGGCAGATTTTTGTTGAGAATACATTTAGACGGCAGCAACAACAAAAAAGAACCCAAACCAAAACAATAGCGAGTGGACGGATTGAGCCACTGAGCACCCTGTCTAAAAGGGAGAGGTCAGAGGTGAGCACCGGCTGTAATTAAACTATATGCTTGCTGTTAGAAAAAATGTAATGTAAACGTATGACGATGATCCATCTTCATTAAACGGTTTCCCTCTCCTTTACTTAAGAGGGAATCAAGAGGTTATTTCTCTGACTGTCCGGTGCCTGTGTGATTTTAATATGGTATGTATTTAGCCAAGCAGTAACAGCTAGTGCAATGCAACGTTTACAAGGCGAGGGTTTGGTCCCGCGCTGACTGGCCTCCGTTCAAGGGCAGACTTGGAGAATTTCCCATCAACCCCCTCTGAGTGATACATTGCGAACTGACAAATGCAAACAGAGGCATTTAGGAAAGTAATGAGATGAACTGGTGCTGTGTTGCTATTACAGGGCAGGTACCTCACTGCCAAACTACCTCACTGCCTAACTACCTCACTGCCAAACTACCTCACTGCCTAACTGCTCACTGCCAAACTACCTCACTGCCTAACTACCTCACTGCCTAACTACCTCACTGCCTAACTACCTCACTGCCAAACTACCTCACTGCCTAACTGCTCACTGCCAAACTACCTCACTGCCTAACTACCTCACTGCCTAACTACCTCACTGCCTAACTACCTCACTGCCAAACTACCTCACTGCCTAACTACCTCACTGCCTAACTACCTCACTGCCAAACTACCTCACTGCCTAACTACTCACTACCAAACTACCTCACTGCCAAACTACCTCACTGCCAAACTACCTCACTGCCAAACTACTCACTACCAAACTACCTCACTGCCTAACTACTCACTGCCAAACTACCTCACTGCCTAACTACCTCACTGCCTAACTACCTCACTGCCAAACTACCTCACTGCCTAACTACTCACTACCAAACTACCTCACTGCCAAACTACCTCACTGCCAAACTACCTCACTGCCAAACTACTCACTACCAAACTACCTCACTGCCTAACTACTCACTGCCAAACTACCTCACTGCCAAACTACCTCACTGCCTAACTACCTCACTGCCAAACTACCTCACTGCCAAACTACCTCACTGCCAAACTACCTCACTGCCTAACTACTCACTGCCAAACTACCTCACTGCCTAACTACTCACTGCCAAACTACCTCACTGCCAAACTACCTCACTGCCTAACTACTCACTGCCAAACTACCTCACTGCCTAACTACTCACTGCCAAACTACCTCACTGCCAAACTACCTCACTGCCAAACTACCTCACTGCCTAACTACTCACTGCCAAACTACCTCACTGCCTAACTACCTCACTGCCAAACTACCTCACTGCCAAACTACCTCACTGCCAAACTACCTCACTGCCTAACTACTCACTGCCAAACTACCTCACTGACAAACTACCTCACTGACAAACTACCTCACTGACAAACTACCTCACTGACAAACTACCTCACTGCCTAACTACTCACTGCCAACTACCTCACTGACAAACTACCTCACTGACAAACTACCTCACTGCCTAACTACTCACTGCCAACTACCTCACTGACAAACTACCTCACTGACAAACTACCTCACTGACAAACTACGCCTTCCCTGTAGCTCAGTTGGTAGAGCATGGTGTTTGCAACACCAGGGTTGTGGGTTCGATTCCCACGGGGGGCCAGCACAGAAAAATAATGTATGAAATGAAATGTATGCATTCACTACTGTAAGTCGCTCTGGATAAGGGTGTCTGCTAAATGACTTAAATGTAAATGTACCTCACTGACAAACTACCTCACTGCCTAACTACCTCACTGACAAACTGGGTTGTCAGACACACCATACACTACCAGCCCTGAGGCCTCTCCCTTTCCTTTGTCTATGTTCTGTGTGGTTCTAGGCTATATTGGTGTCTATGTTCTGATTGTGTTCTGTGTGGTTCTAGGCTATGTTCTGATTGTGTTCTGTGTGGTTCTAGGCTATATTAGTGTCTATGTTCTGATTGTGTTCTGTGTAGTTCTAGGCTATATTGGTGTCTATGTTCTGATTGTGTTCTGTGTGGTTCTAGGCTATATTAGTGCCTATGTTCTGATTGTGTTCTGTGTTGTTCTAGGCTATATTGGTGTCTATGTTCTGATTGTGTTCTGTGTTGTTCTAGGCTATATTGGTGTCTAAGTTCTGCTTGTGTTCTGTGTTGTTCTAGGCTATATTGGTTGGACAATATCCAGTATAGAATGTTTCAAGGTTTCACAAGTTTAGACCTATCCATGAATTGTTTGTTTATGATGAAAAGTTCATGATCTGTTTTGAATCAGGCAGTATGTGCTGTGTGAGCATTACATTAATTATGAAACTTGGAGACAAACTGAAAGATGAGAACGTTTTTTTCACTAGTCAACGAAAGTGTGTAAGTGCAAGGTTCAAAAGCTGTTTTGACACTGTAATGAGATGATTTATGTCATTTCTCTAATCTGAGACAAAGATGTCATTTTGGTGTTTTGCTGATTCGTATAGAAACTACATCAGTGGCTTTTGGAGGGCACGTCAGATAAATTACCTTTTTTATGAAGTGATGTTTGTCTAAATAAATGGTCTGTGATCAATCTTCAGTTGCTCAGTACACTTTATAGTCTTGACTGGCTCCTGGTTGTCTGAGCAATGGGTCTTTTAGGTAGCTGATTACCTCATCACTCCAGGGCACAACTGTCCCTCTGTGAATAAGCAGGTACGTGTTGTCTCGCCGCCTGCCTTGTGCAACCCAAATAAACACCAACAACACAGTCAGCACCCGTCTTGTTTTGGAAATCAGAACATGCCAGAATGTTTACCAAATCAGCTTACCTTTAAAAGACACAAGGCAATATTCTGTGACTAGTGTGGCCAGTTTTATTCTCCAAATCTACTACATTTCCTACGTCTGGCTGTATGGCATAACATGAATTATGTTGCTGGTAGGGACTGGCCTGCCATGGTTCCTGGATGTCTGCCCTGTCCCAGAGCATGGCCATGTTTGTGTTCTATTATGCCATATAGTGTAGCTTAGTTGAATCCATTCCGTAGATAGAGGTGAATAGAACGAATCTGGGGGTGCATTTTATGCAAATTGCAAGACGAAGTGATTCATGTTTAATGGTTTTTGAGCACAGTTGCAACTGTGTGAAGGGAATTGCTATTAAGGGAATTATGAAATGGCTGCCTTCTCTTCACTGCCCCGCTGCATGACACTATCTCACAGCACCTGGACAAAACGCCTCCTCCATTGATAATCTTTTTTCTTTATTTTTTTTTTAAAGCTTTGCATACTGCTGCTTGTGTTAACAGGACCATTTTGTCTGCTGGTCCTATTATGATGTCCTACTAAGATGTCCTACTCATCATTCTTAATCTAATTTATCTACTGATCATATAAGCCATCATTATACTGAATTCCACAGGGTTTCATGTTACAGTAGGACTGACCAGAGCCCATCCTGTCCATACATGTTGTGTACTGTATATAGGCAGTTTTCAGGCTACCACACAACACAGGGATTGTTCCTGTTTTACTGCATAGAGCACTGAGCTCCTGATCGAGCCATTATATTATAAAACAATCCAATTATAGCACAGGTTGTATCATTAACGGGGCTGCTAACTAAATGTGTTTTACACTGACGGGGCGGGCCTTATTGGAAAAATAAGAAAAACACATGCTTGCACAGGTTTAAAAGGTGCACATGGTGGTTTTTCAATTCCTTAGGTTCTGCAGTGTAGAATATCACATTAAATCAAAAGTGTATTGGTCGCGTACACAGTTTAGCAGATGTTATGACGGGCTGCAGCGAAATGCTTATGTTACTAGCTCCTAACAAAGTAGCGTAATGTCAAACAAGTGCACAAATAGTTAACATGTAAAACAAAATGTACAACAAAAACGATTCCAATCAACAACCCAGATAGCACTGTAACAGTAATCTAATTGACAACCCAGATAGCACTGTAACAGTAATCTAATTGACAACCCAGATAGCACTGTAACAGTAATCTAATTGACAACCCAGATAGCACTGTAACAGTAATCTAATCAACAACCCAGATAGCACTGTAACAGTAATCTAATTGACAACCCAGATAGCACTGTAACAGTAATCTAATTGACAACCCAGATAGCACTGTAACAGTAATCTAATTGTCAACCCAGATAGCACTGTAACAGTAATCTAATTGACAACCCAGATAGCACTGTAACAGTAATCTAATTGACAACCCAGATAGCACTGTAACAGTAATCTAATTGACAACCCAGATAGCACTGTAACAGTAATCTAATCAACAACCCAGATAGCACTGTAACAGTAATCTAATTGACAACCCAGATAGCACTGTAACAGTAATCTAATTGACAACCCAGATAGCACTGTAACAGTAATCTAATTGACAACCCAGATAGCACTGTAACAGTAATCTAATTGACAACCCAGATAGCACTGTAACAGTAATCTAATCAACAACCCAGATAGCACTGTAACAGTAATCTAATTGACAACCCAGATAGCACTGTAACAGTAATCTAATCAACAACCCAGATAGCACTGTAACAGTAATCTAATTGACAACCCACATAGCACTGTAACAGTAATCTAATTGACAACCCAGATAGCACTGTAACAGTAATCTAATTAACAACCCACATAGCACTGTAACAGTAATCTAATTGACAACCCACATAGCACTGTAACAGTAATCTAATTGACAACCCACATAGCACTGTAACAGTAATCTAATTGACAACCCACATAGCACTGTAACAGTAATCTAATTGACAACCCACATAGCACTGTAACAGTAATCTAATTGACAACCCACATAGCACTGTAACAGTAATCTAATTGACAACCCACATAGCACTGTAACAGTAATCTAATTGACAACCCACATAGCACTGTAACAGTAATCTAATTGACAACCCACATAGCACTGTAACAGTAATCTAATTGACAACCCACATAGCACTGTAACAGTAATCTAATTGACAACCCAGATAGCACTGTAACAGTAATCTAATCAACAACCCAGATAGCACTGTAACAGTAATCTAATTGACAACCCAGATAGCACTGTAACAGTAATCTAATTGACAACCCAGATAGCACTGTAACAGTAATCTAATTGACAACCCACATAGCACTGTAACAGTAATCTAATTGACAACCCACATAGCACTGTAACAGTAATCTAATTGACAACCCACATAGCACTGTAACAGTAATCTAATTGACAACCCACATAGCACTGTAACAGTAATCCAAATTAAATCTATATGTATCTACACCGGATGAATTTAAAAAAAAGATATACTAAGAATGATATGTACAGCAGTAGATATATTAGACTGAGCTATGTCAAGAATCCAGTATATAAATAAATATGCAGTGTGTAATAACAGTGGATCTACAAAGTATACAAATATTAGAATGAGCTTTGTCGGGAATATAGTATTTAAACACTCAGTGTGAATCTGGAAGAGTCCAGTGGTTCAATGTCTCTATGACATGGCCAATGGGACAGCAGCATTGGCTGTGTGTGTGTATGTGTGTGATTGACAACCTGAAACGGTCCATTCAGACAGACAGTGTGGTGAAGAAGGCACACCAGCGCCTCTTAAACCTCAAGAGGCTGAAGAAATTCGGCTTGGCCCCTAAGACTCTCAGAAACTTCTACAGATGCACCGTCAACAGCATCCTGTTGGGCTGTATCACTGCCTGGTATGGCAATTGCCCCGTCCACAACTGCACAGCGCTCCAGAGGGTGGTGTGGTTAGCCCAACGCATCACTGGGGGCATACTCCCTGCCCTCCAGGACATCTACAGCACCCAGTGTCACAGGAAGGCCAAGATCATCAAGAACCTCAGCCACCCGAGCCACGGCCTGTTCACCCCCACTACCATCTAGAAGGCGGAGACAATACAGATGCATCAATGCTGGAACCGAGAGCCTGAAAAACTCCAGGCCATCAGATTGTTAAATAGTCACCACTAGTCGGCGTCCATCCAGTTGCCTGCCCTGAACCTTAGTCACTGTTACTAGCCGGCTACCACCCGGTACTCTACCCTTTAGCTTGTACATAGAGTCATTGAACACTGGTGACTTTAATAATGTTTCACCCACTTTATATGTATACTGAACAAAAATATAAACGCAACATGCAACAATTTCAAAAAGTTACAGTTCATATAAGGAAATCATATAAGACCCTAATCTATGGATTTCAAATGACTAGGCAGGGGTACACCCACTGTGGAGCCAGGCCCAGCAAATCAGAATGAGTTTATGGCTTTATTACAGACACAAATACTCCTCAGCACCTCTTCCTCCCCCTCTGACGATGCCGCAGGAGAAGAATCCGGATGTGGAGGTTCTGGGCCGGAGTGGTTACACGTAAGTCTGCTGTTGTGAGGCCAGGTGGAACTTACAGCCAAATTCTCAAAAACGACGTTGGAGGAAGCTTAAGGTAGAAAAATGAACATTCAATTCTCAGGAAACAGCTATGGTGAACATTCCTGCAGTCAGCATGCCAATTGTAAGCTCCCTCAAAACTTGAGACATTTGTGGCATTGTGTTGCGTGACAAAACTGCACATTTTAGAGTGTCCTTTTATTGTCCCCAGCACAAGGTGCATCTGTGTAATGATCATGCTGTTTAATCAGCTTCTTAATATGCCACACCTGTCAGGTGGATGGATTATCTTGTCAAAGGATAAAATTCTCACTAACAGGGATGTAAACAAATTTGTGCACAACATTTGAGAGAAGTAAGTTTTTTGTGCATATGGAACATTTCTGGGATCTTTTATTTCAGCTCTCAAAACATGGGACCAACACTTTACATGTTGCATTTATATTTTTGTTCAGTGTTGTCACGCCCTGATCTGTTTCACCCGTCCTTGTGCTTGTCTCCACCCCCCTCCAGGTATCGGCCATCTTCCCTATAATCCCATGTGTATTTATACCTGTGTTCTATGTCTGTTTGTTGCCAGTTCGTCTTGTTCGTTTAAGCTAACCAGAGTTTTTCCTGTCAGCTCCTATCGTTTCCCAGCCTCTCTTTCCTCTTTCCTCGTCCTCCTAGTTCTTGTCCTATGCATGTTCTGACCCTGTACCCGCCCGCCTGACCTCTCTGCCTGACCCTGAGCCTGATGGTAATAGAAGCTGTTCAATAGTCTGATGGTAATAGAAGCTGTTCAACAGTCTGATGGTAATAGAAGCTGTTCAATAGTCTGATGGTAATAGAAGCTCTTCAACAGTCTGATGGTAATAGAAGCTGTTCAATAGTCTGATGGTAATAGAAGCTGTTCAACAGTCTGATGGTAATAGAAGCTGTTCAACAGTCTGATGGTAATAGAAGCTGTTCAACAGTCTGATGGTAATAGAAGCTGTTCAACAGTCTGATGGTAATAGAAGCTGTTCAACAGTCTGATGGTAATAGAAGCTGTTCAACAGTCTGATGGTAATAGAAGCTGTTCAACAGTCTGATGGTAATAGAAGCAGTTTTTTAGTCTCTCCGTCTTGGCACTGATGCACCTGTACTGACTCCGTCTACTAGACGGTAGCCGAGTAAACAGTCCGTTGCTCGGGTGACTGCTGTCCTTAATGATCTTCTTCTTCCTTTGTCACCGGGTACTGTAGATGTCCTGGAAGGCAGGCATCCGATGATGCGTTGGGCTGACCCCACCACCCTATGGAAACCCATGTGGTTGAGGGCGGTGCAGTTGCCGTACCAAGAGGTGATGCAGCCCGACAGAATGCTCTCAATGGCGCATCTGTAGAAGTTTGTGAGGGTGTTAAGGGGCCGTGCCAAATTTCTTTAGACGCCTGATGTTCTAAAGGTGCTGTTGTGCCTAAGATCAGTCTTTGGTGGATTGCTAATAGAATGACAGACCCATTCATAAAGGTGCATCAGTACCTTCACTAGCAGGCTACCACCTGGTTACTCAACCCTGCACCTTAGAGGATGCTGCCCTATATACCTAGACATGGAATCTCTGGCAACTTTAATAATGGAACAGCAGTCACTTTAATAATGCTTAACCTGTCTGGGCTAGGGGGCAGTATTTTCACGGCCGGATGAAAAACGTACCCAATTTAAACAGGTTACTACTCTGGCCAAGAAACTAGAATATGCATATTATTAGTAGATTTCGATGGAAAACACTCGGAAGTTTCTAAAACTGTTTGAATGGTGTCTGTGAGTATAACAGAACTCATATGGCAGGCAAAAATCTGAGAAAAATCCAAGCAGGAAGTGAAAAGTCTGAGAATTGTAGTTCTTCTTTTGATTCTCTATCGAAGCTCCAGTGTCTGTGGGGTGACGTTGCACTTCCTAAGGCTTCCATTGGCTGTCAAAAGCCTTCAGAAAGTGGTTTGAGCATTTTCCTGTCACTGGGCAGAGTATAGGAGCTCAGATACTGAGTGGTCTGCCTGGCAACAAAGGGATTGGATATGCTCGGTCCCGCGAGAGCGCCCCTCCTTCTTTTTCTTCTTGAATGAATATGCTATTGTCCGGTTGGAATATTATCGCAATTTTACGTTAAAAATACCATAAAGATTGATTTTAAACAGCGTTTGACATGCTTCTAAGTACGGTAATGGAACATTTTGACTTTTCGTCTCTCGTTCCGCGCTCGCGGGTTATGCCTTTGAATAAGTGATCTGTACGCACGAACAAAATGGAGGTATTTGTACATAAATATGGATTATTTTGAACAAAAACAACATTTCTTGTGGAAGTAGCAGTCCTGGGAGTGCATTCTGAAGAAGATCAGCAAAGGTAAGAGCATATTTCTAATACTAATTCTGAGTTTAGGTTGCCCCGAACTTGGCGGGTGTCTGAATAGCTCACCGTGATGGCTGAGCTATATACTCAGAATATTTAAAAATGTGCTTTCTCCGTAAAGCTATTTTAAAATCTGACACAGCGGTTGCATCCAGGGTTGGTCTATCTATAATTCTTAAAATAATTGTTATATATTTTGTCAACGTTTATGATGAGTATTTTTGTAAATTGATGTGCACATTCACCGGACGTTTTGGTGGGAATACATTTTCTGAACATCACGCGCCAATGTAAAATGCTGTTTTTGGATATAAATATGAAATTTATCGAACAAAACATACATGTATTGTGTAACATAATGTCCTAGGAGTGTCATCTGATGAAGATCGTCAAAGGTTAGTGCTTCATTTAGCTGTGTTTTGGGTTTTATTGACACATGTCCTTGCTTGGAAAATGTCTGTGTGATTATTTTTGTCTATGTACTCTCCTAACATAATCTAATGTTTTGCTTTCACTGTAAAGCCTTTTTGAAATCGGACAATGTGGTTACATCAAGGAGAAGTGTATCTTTAAAATGGTGTAAAATAGTCGTATGTTTGAGAAAGTTGAATTATGACATTTTGTTGATTTGAATTTTCCGCCCTGATATTTCACTGGCTGTGTCCCGCAGGTGGGACTCTAGCGTCCCACCTAGCCCATAGAAGTTAAATAATGTTTACATAGTGCTTTACTCATCTCATATGTATATACTGTATTATATTCTACAGTATTTTAGTCGACGCCACTCCGACATAGCACGATGAAATATTAATATATTTCTTAAATCCCTTCTTTTACTTGTAGATTTGTGTGTATTGTTGTGAATCATTTTTAGATACTACCTCACTGTTGGAGCTAGGAAGAAAAGCATTCACTACACCCTCAATAACATCTGCTAAATATGTGTATGTGACCAATAAAATTAGATTAGATTTTTTATTACAGTGTGTCCTGATGTTTGAGAAACACAAGGATGGTTTGCTTTCTGGGAGGGAGAAGTGATACCTGTACCATTTAGATGAGCTAATAGCAGCTAGGGCAACACATGCCACTCCTTTTACTCCAAAAGAAAATCATCAATATTCTAATGAAGCTCATTTGCTTATACACACCATTGATGGTGTTTTGATTGTGTGGAATCGGTAAATATTACTGACTATTAGAGATAATTTCTGTGTTTCATAAATGTATTCCGCAGTGACCGTGTGCAAGAGAAAATCAGTTTGTACACCCTTGACATTCATGTTGAGGTGTGATTAGAGTGTGTAATTGTGTTTCTAATGAGCCTATTCAGAAGCAGAACGGCTGTGTTCGGTTCAGTTTCCACTCTCTCCTGTGATTATCACAAGGCGGGTCAGAAATCATTACAAGTATAACTGAAAGACAATTATAGAGCATGAGTTGTTTAAATCCACTACTGCATTGATATCCAAATGTCAGATCTAGATGTGGTCTATCCTCCTACCACCAAGCACTATGCTGCTGAAGACGGCTGGATTGTGGAGCCTATTTCCTGGAGAGTACAGGCGCCAAGAGAAGCCCAAGAGGAGCCAAGAGAAGCCAAGGGAAGCCAAGAGAAGCCAAGAGAAGCCAAGGGAAGCCAAGAGAAGCCAAGAGAAGCCAAGAAGCTTCACACAGAGATACAAAACACTAGTGGCACCATTCACACCTTCAATTGACAGAGCGCTGATGATTAATCCAAGGACAATGCCCTGCATGTGTCAAACAATTGGCAAATCATTTATGTAATCTTTCCCTCTAGTATATCGGCTGAGGGCACTAACAGTGTTGCCAACATTCAACCTCCTGCACGGAAGGAGCAAAAAAGGGGAAAAGACTGATGCGTTATGGAGGGAGAGAGGAAGAGGGCGCGAGAGGAGTGGGGGGGCGGAAGAAGTGCCAGGCTCAGCTTTTTCCTGACTGAAGATGCAGAGCCATCTGTGAGGAGACAAACATGCGTATGACCATCATTTGTCCAACATCTTACGCAATGTGAAGGCTTTTCACTCGCCATGCCAACCTGTGTGGCAGATGATGTATGTGTTTCTTCAGTCCCGTGATTACTAGCGTGGAGCTGCAGAGCAATGCTGTTCACCTCATCAGTTCCACAGGCTGCGCTCCAAGGTGGGTGAGGGATTCTCTGCAATATGGCTTCTGACACACGGCACAACCAAGGGGTACCAGCGTGAATATTATACACTGCATTTCGCCACAGCCGCCTAATGTGACCAGATCAATCGGGGTGGATGAGGAGAATTACAATTTGAATAGTGCCCAGCAGCAGTAATTAAAAATAATTCTTATATTTCTCCCGAAATGTAAGTAAATGGGGACTGGGTTCAGTGGGTTGGGTAACTTGAATTGGTCTTATTTTAGACCATTGTGCATTTGTTCTTAATGAACCCTGAGAAATAAACTTTGGGGTGACCTCGCACAGTGAGCTAATGGCTGTGCTTCACAATGACCTTGCATTGTTGCTGGAAGGTATAGAGCTAGTTCAGTTTTATTTGTTAAGCACCTTGAAATGCATTTGTTGGAAGAAATGTGCTATATAAATAAAGTTTGATTGGACAATACAAAACCCCACCATTTTTGTATTCCCTCCCAAAATGTTTACTCCTCAATTGTTATAAACAATGTGCAGACAAATACAGTATGAACAAATCACTGGACATCAGTGTTAAACTGTGATGCAAGTCTTCACTATCTCCACTAAACAATACATTACATTGTTTTGCCCTGTCTTTAAGGGGCCATTAATCAGAGAGATGATTTTAGTGTTAAGATGTTTACTTCATTTGGAATGCCTGGCCCCTTTGTCCTCTAGGGCCAAAATTATCATTCCTTGAACAGCATATAATAAATAACAACTTGATTAATATATTATTATACACAGGCTGGTTCGAGCCCTGAATGCTGATTGGCTGAAAGCCGTGGTATATTAAACCGTATACAATGGGTATGACAAAAAATGTATTTTTACTGCTCTAACTACGTTGGTAACCAGTTTATAATAGCAATAAGTCACCTCGGAGTTTGTGTTATATTGCCCATATACCACGGCTAAGGGCTGTATCCAGGCACTCTGCATTGCGTCGTGCTTAAGAACCATCCTTACCTGCGGTATATTGGCCACATACCACATCCCCTCAGGACTTAATGCTTAAATATACCACACCCTAAAAGGTATCAAAAAGGAGTGGAGGGGAAACAAAGTTAACAACAACAATGGCGGAATCAACAGAACTGGGAGACAAGCGGGTGATAACTGTGGTGGGAGCCATGGCAACTGGGATCTGCTAGCCAGGAGGACTTAAACAGTGGAACAGAGGAAATGAATCAAACTGGAGCTGCTGCTACTGCCTGCCTTCTACAGAGGCCTTATTAGCAGTCTGGGATCACAAGTTTCGGCTTTAGTTTGCAGAAGAAGTCAGGGTAACCTAGTGGTTAGAGCGTTGGGCTAGTAACTGAAAGGTTGCAAGTTCAAATCCCTGAGTTGACAAAGTACAAATCTGTTGTTCTGCCCCTGAACAAGGCAGTTAACCCACTGTTCCTAGGCTGTCATTGAAAATAAGAATTTGTTCTTAACTAATTTGCCTAGTTAAATAAAGGGGGGAAAAAAGCATGCCTATACAATCTGGATTTAACATTATAAGGCAAAGAAAGCTTTTATGAAGGTGTTCATTACACTGTATATTACTGATCATTACAGTATATATTACTTCAGGTGTAACCCTGATCTTTACAGTATATATTACTTCAGGTGTAACCCTGATCTTTACAGTATATATTACTTCAGGTGTAACCCTGATCTGTACAGTATATATTACTTCAGGTGTAACCCTGATCTTTACAGTATATAATACTTCAGGTGTAACCCTGATCTTTACAGTATATATTACTTCAGGTGTAACCCTGATCTTTACAGTATATATTACTTCAGGTGTAACCCTGATCTTTACAGTATATAATACTTCAGGTGTAACCCTGATCTTTACAGTATATATTACTTCAGGTGTAACCCTGATCTTTACAATATATATTACTTCAGGTGTAACCCTGATCTTTACAGTATATATTACTTCAGGTGTAACCCTGATCTTTACAGTATATATTACTTCAGGTGTAACCCTGATCTTTACAGTATATATTACTTCAGGTGTAACCCTGATCTTTACAATATATATTACTTCAGGTGTAACCCTGATCTTTACAGTATATATTACTTCAGGTGTAACCCTGATCTTTACAGTATATATTACTTCAGGTGTAACCCTGATCTTTACAGTATATATTACTTCAGGTGTAACCCTGATCTTTACAATATATATTACTTCAGGTGTATCACTGATCTTTACAGTATATATTACTTCAGGTGTAACCCTGATCTTTACAGTATATATTACTTCAGGTGTAACCCTGATCTTTACAGTATATATTACTTCAGGTGTAACCCTGATCTTTACAGTATATATTACTTCAGGTGTATCACTGATCTTTACAGTATATATTACTTCAGTATATATTAGTTACGTATAAATAAACAGTAATACAAGGTTATTATCATATGAATTCAGCCTATTGAAATCAATGACTTTAGTGGTACTGATAAGACCAAAGCTGATACCTGTCAAATCTAATGTCAACAGGATTTCAAACTCTTGTTCACATGGGTCCTCATCCTCCACCAAACAGACTGTGACCATTGCTAAGTTTAAGAGCAGGGCAGGATGGCAGTTAATTGCTTCGCAACTCATGGCAAAATATCCCACTCAACTGACTAATTGAGCTGCGCCTCAGTCTCTCCATGCACCAATGGTTGTCTGTCAACTTAAAGATCTCCATTGTGTGTTGGCCACTGCTGGAGAGAGGGAAATGTTGTTGCAAGATGACCTGGAAAAACCATCCTGTGTCAATTGGTGTCAGGCTACTTGAGCACCAGCTAGCCTGAAGGCAAAGCCCGAAACTAGGCTTATTGTGTCCCAGTTAATGCAGCAGCAGAGATAAGGATTAAAGTATCTTCTATATCAATTAATGCAGAAGCAGAGATAAGGATTAAAGTATCTTCTATATCAATTAATGAAGCAGCAGAGATAAGGATTAAAGTATCTTCTATATCAATTAATGCAGCAGCAGAGATAAGGATTAAAGTATCTTCTATATCAATTAATGGAGCAGCAGAGATAAGGATTAAAGTATCTTCTATATCAATTAATGCAGCAGCAGAGATAAGGATTAAGGTATCTTCTATATAAAATAATGCAGCAGCAGAGATAAGGATTAAGGTATCTTCTATATAAAATAATGCAGGGGCAGCAGATAAGGATTAAGGTATCTTCTATATAAAATAATGCAGCAGCAGCAGATAAGGATTAAGGTATCTTCTATATAAAATAATGCAGCAGCAGCAGATAAGGATTAAGGTATCTTCTATATAAAATAATGCAGCAGCAGCAGATAAGGATTAAGGTATCTTCTATATAAAATAATGCAGGGGCAGCAGATAAGGATTAAAGTATCTTCTATATAAAATAATGCAGCAGCAGAGATAAGCATTAAAGTATCTTCTATATAAAATAATGCAGCAGCAGAGATAAGGATTAAAGTATATTCTATATAGAGCGGTTCTGGTTGAGTGACGGAAGTACAGAGCAGACAGAGAGTTGGTCAGGGAGAGTTTGGTCAGCCTTTTCCAACATGTCAGCAGCTCACAGCTGTCTTCAAGAGGACAGCTAGCAGCCCTGAGATGGTAATGTACAACAGGGGCTAAGCTCCTTGTAATCACAAAGCTTTGCTTTGAGGGTATCCTTGTCAAATCCTGGGAAAAAAGCAGCTTTCACAGTTTGGGGCTACATCAGCTAACATGATAATCCCCTAATGTGAGATGGAAACGCTTGGCTCCTTTGTCCTTCTGGGGCAAAAGTGGAGACCTCTCCCCATGCCTGCTTGTGTCAGGGCCCTGCTCCACAGAGGCTGCATTGTCCTACATCAAAGTGGAGGAAGTTCTCTGGGTCTTTGCTGTACTCCGTTGTGCCCTTCAGTGTGCATGTTTTGATTTGATTTGATGTTCCAGAAAGTCCCAAGTCTTTCAAGCCCCAATTAAGTAAAAAAAACGGCACAGTTGAACGATGTGACCTTTAGCCCCCAGATTTGTGGATCACCCTGCAACTTATCTTGAGTTTAGGCACTCAAAAATGATGACCGATCATTCGCTGAACACAACTGCCGACCCCAATATTGAGTTGTGGCTTCAGCTGCCATTTTTGTAACTACATTAAGCAATGATGCATGCAATCTATATTTTTATTACAGCAATTTATTATACACTCTCCAAGCTTATGACAGCGCCAACTGTCATTAACAGATTAAGTGTAATTTCCCCCTGCACTCAGAGTTACAGAGAAACACGCATAGAACCCCCTTAAAAACAATGAGAGTTGGGTAATGTGGTTTGGTTTCATCATTCCAGTGGCTCTACCCTTCACCCATCCTGGAAACTGAATGACATAAAATAACTGGGGGGTGGGAGGGGTGGGTCTGTTCCTGAGGTCTTCCCTGTAGCCACTGAACATAACAAAGCCCTCCCCATCATCCTTCCGAGGGACGGCTGCAATTCAAATACAGAGACTCTCTTTTAGGCTTTTCATGTTCCCGAGGAGACCCGTCAGGACCGACATGAAGCTGTCTTTGCACCCAACTCCTTTGTGAAACGATCCAAACAAATGGAAATAACCATGACAACGAAATCAAAAACCAGTGATGGGGCGAGAGGTGTCCTCACCTACTGTATAGCTCCCGCCCCTCCCTTCAATGGTGACCTATGATGACCCTTCCCCGGCTGGGGTGACTACAGATTCCATACCAGTCACCTCTAGGCCTATGACTGTCAACTGCCTACAATTAATGACATGATACATGATGAAATCGATCAACCCGAACACTTTACATTATAAAGGTCAGTTAGCGCTAAACCCACCACCTGTAAGAGAAATGCAAGGGAGAGCATGAATGTCATGTGAACAAATGTACATTTACATTTTACATTTTAGTCATTTAGCAGACGCTCTTATCCAGAGCGACTTACAGTAGTGAATGCGTACATTTCATTTCATACATTATTTTTCTATACACAGATAAATCAGCTGGCATACAGAATCAAACCAAAATTCCCCATAATTCAACTCAAATGTACAGGCTCAGTCTCTGGATCGCAAATACATATAATACAAAATCTAACAATAAATGAAATTAGGATGGACCTTACCAGTTCAGTTCTTACTCTGTGAAATCATGCAAAACAGAAATAGTCCACAGAGGATAACCCAAAAATATAGACTGTAAGTAGAAATAGTCCTCGAAAGAAAACTTCTTCTGATAAACAATAAAATATCCCTTACAAGTCTTTAAGAACATTATCACTTCTATGGAGTGAGAACACTAGACTTTTAGACTATAAACAGTTTCTTGGTTACCAAACATTTCTGACCAAAACATTTAGTCAAGATGGCTTCTCCCTTTCCAACTAGTCTCCTGGCAACAGCAGTGACCAGGGTTAATGATGAACTCTCAAGGTCATTTTGAAAAGGAAAACAATGTTTCTGGGAACACAGACAATTCTCCCAACAAATCACGAAGTAGACATGCCAGAAGGTTGCAATTCAAAAGTTCGGTTTTGCAGGCAAAACCTTTGCAGGCAAAACCCTTCCAGACGAAGTTGCCGCCACGTACGTTCCTGTCCAACAGAGGAAATGCATGTTTAGGTTTCACGTCCTACTTAGACATATTCACGAATTGGGTGTGGGAGTTTTCACGTGGAGTTGATAAACATCAACAAATAGGGCACTGATAGCTGTCATTGTGGATAGCTATCATGCTAACCTTACCTAGGTAACGAGCATATTAACCTTATATAGCTAGCTATCTCTCTTGCTAAGACATTATCCATCTAGCTAGCTAGCTAGCATACTAACTTTACCTAGCTAATGAGCATGCTAACCTTATATAGATAGCTATCTCTCTTGCTAAAACATAATCTAGCTAGCTGGTTCTCTTGCTAACCTTATCTAGCTAGCTAATGTTATCTGTTGTTGCAGTTTTTTTTGGAACTACAATGTATTCAAAAGATTAGCCAGCTGGCTGGTTCTGGAGCTGGATTTGTCATAAGCATTGATTTAGTGAATGCTTAGATGGAAACCACTGGCCTATTTTTGACTTCGCCATCTATTGTTGTCTCCGAAGTTCTGTCATAATGCTTCCATATATTGCAGATGCCAATCCACCATAAAAATAGCTAGAAAGATGTTTTTGTATTTAACCTTTATTTAACTAAGCAAGTAAGTTAAGAACAAATTCTTAATTACAATGATGGCCTACCAAAAGAATAAGATGAATCTCTGGTAATATGGTTAACTTTTGAAAGATAGCTGATATTCATTTTTCTACATTGTAATGGACACCGTGCAACATTTGGTAGGTAGGCTGCTGGCAGGCTTCGGCTCCGGGTACAGTAAAGCCAAGTCAGCACGTGCTCATGGTTCTCACAGGGGGAAGTGAAATGACTTTGCTCATGATCATGGATGATCATGCATTTATTTAATGCCTTTTCATTATCTGTTTAGACACATGATAATTGACAAATTATCCAATGGATTATGATCATTTCTGGTTTCAAAAAGTGGAGGTGCAAAAACATACAGTTGAAGTCTGAAGTTTACATACACTTAGGATGGAGTCATTAAAACTCATTTTTCAACCACTCCACAAATTTCTTGTAAACAAACTATAGTTTTGGCAAGTCGGTTAGGACATCTACTTTGTGCATGACACAAGTAATTTTTCCAACAATTGTTTACAGATAGATTATTTCTCTTATAATTCCCTGTATCACAATTCCAGTGGGTCAGAAGATTACATACACTAAGTTGACTGTGCCTTTAAACAGCTTGGAAAATTCCAGAAAATTATGTCATGGCTTTAGAAGTTTCTGATAGGCGAATTGACATCATTTGAGTAAATTGGAGGCGTACCTGTGGATGTATTTCAAGGCCTACCTTCAAACTCAGTGCCTCTTTGCTTGACATCATGGGAAAATCAAAAGAAATCAGCCAAGACCTCAGAAAAAAAATTGTAGACCTCCACAAGTCTGGTTCATCCTTGGGAGCAATTTCGAAATACCTGAAGGTACCACGTTCATCTGTACAAACAATAGTACGCAAGTATAAACACCATGGGACCATGCAGCCGTCATACCGCTCAGGAAGGAGACGCATTCTGTTTCCTAGAGATGAACGTACTTTGGTGCAAAAAGAGCAAATCAATCCCAGAACAACAGCAAAGGTCGTTGTGAAGATGCTGGAGGAAATAGGTACAAAAGTATCTATATCCGCAGTAAAATGAGTCCTATATCGACATAACCTGAAAAACCGCTCAGCAAGGAAGAAGCACTGCTCCAAAACCGCCATAAAAAAGCCAGACTACGGTTTGCAACTGAACATGGGGACAAAGATCGTACTTTTTGGAGAAATGTCCTCTGGTCTGATGAAACAAAAATAGAACTGTTTGGCCATAATGACCATCATTATGTTTGGAGGAAAAAGGGGGAGCAAGCCAAAGAACACCATCCCAACTGTGAAGCACAGGGGTGGCAGTATCATGTTGTGGGAGTGCTTTTCTGCAGGCGGGACTGGTGCACTTCACATCATGATGTAGGAAAATTATGTGGATATATGTAACGCCCTGGCCATAGAGAGGGGTTTTTTGTTCTTTATTTTGGTTAGGCCAGGGTGTTACATTGGGTGGGCGTTCTATGTTCTGTGTCTGTGTTTGTATTTCTTTGTTTTGGGCCGTGTGTGGCTCCCAAATCAGGCACAGCTGAAGTTCGTTGCTGTTGATTGGGAGTCACACATAAGTGCATGTTTTTCCGTTGGGGTTTTGTGGGTAATTGTTTCTGTTCAGTGTGTTAGCTGTCAGTACTGTTTAGCTGTCGGTTTTTTCTTGTTTTGTAGTTGCATAGTGTTCTTTCTGAATTAAATTATGATGAACACTACCTCCGCTGCACCTTGGTCTTCTTCCGACGACAGCCGTTACAATATATTGAAGCAAGATCTCAAGACATCAGTCAAGAAGTTAAAGCTTGGTCGCAAATGGGTCTTCCAAATGGACAACGACCCCAAGCATACTTCCAAAGTTGTGGCAAAATGGCTTAAGGACAACCAAGTCAAGAAATTGGAGTGGCCATCACAAAGCCCTGACCTCAATCCCATAGAAAATTTGTGGGCAGAACTGAAAAAGCATGTGCAAGCAAGGAGGCCTACAAACCTGACTCAGTTACACCAGCTCTGTCAGGAGGAATAGGCCAAAATTCACTCAAATTATTGCGGGAAGCTTGTGGAAGGCTACCCGAAACGTTTGACCCAAATTAAACAATTTAAAGGCAATGCTACCAAATACTAATTGAGTGCATGTAAACTTCTGACCCACTGGGAACGTGATGAAAGAAATAAAAGCTGAAATAAATCATTCTCTCTACTATTAATCTGACATTTCACATTCTTAAAATAAAGTGGTGATCCTAACTGACCTAAGACAAGGAATTGTTACAAGGATTAAATGTCAGGAATTGTGAAAACTGAGTTTAAATGTATTTGGCTAAGGTGTATGTAAACATCCGACTTCAACTGTACATTTGCACCCCCTATTTTAATTAGCTCCATGGCTCAGGCAGCCAAGTGGACACAGGGCTGTATGGCTCATCTCAGTCACAAAGAGGAACAACTCTGTAGCTTTTCTGACTAATAAATAATGCCATGCTGATGGGTGGTAAAATTCAAATAAAACCCAGCCCTGAAACGAAACGTAGGCTGAAAATAATTTGTGTGTCATATCATTGGAAAATATATTGCATTAACACAGATGTGCACAAAGTGGTCAGTTCAGATTTGTCACTTCAAGCCCAAATATATCATACTTTGATTAAAATGATGACTTATTGATTTAAATCATTGTGCAGCGTCATGGGTAAGCTCTGGCCATCGTCTTTCAGCTGGATAAAGTGGATTTGGAACGTTGTGGGAGGCAACCTAGATGTCTAGAGAGACTATGTCCTGACACCCACTTCCTATTACATTCAAATCAGGAAATGACTATGGATGTGGCGTTCCATTGAAGGGAGGGGCGGGACCTATACAGTAGGTGAGAGACTTGGGCAGATGCCACAGCCTAACACATCTCAAGGAACCATGGAAATGTGTGGGTTACAACCACAGGAGGTTGGTGGCACATTAATCGGGGAGGATGGGCTCGTGGTAATGACTGGAGCGGAATAGTGGAATGGTATCAAATACAGCAAACACATTGTTTCCATGTGTTTGATGCCATTCCATTTGCTCCGTTCCAGCCTCCACTGGTTGCAACATATACCCCCCACATATACCCCCCACTACTACCATCAAGAAGTGTTTTTGCTAAAACCACACTTCAACATTAGAACATAATGTATTTCAAAACAAAATACATTAATATATTACATGGAGTGTTGCCTCTCCATGTCTTTTGACCCCATAGCAAGCTGTGGCTTCTGAGCCATAGTGAGGGTTTCATTTGTTATTGTGCCTTGAAAGGTCCAACACGACAAAAGTTGTGCCAACTGAAGAAGTAGGGTAGTGTCTTATTCCTCTGTGACAGAGCTTGACAGAACTGGCTCACATCTTCCTAGACCGGAGAGCATAGAGGTAGTAGTACTGTATATGCAGGGGCAGCAGTGGAACCTGAGACACTTCTGGTCTGGTCTGCCTGCCTGCCTGCCTTCTTTCCTTCCTTCCTTATGCCTGCCTGCCTGCCTTCCTTCCTTCCTTCCTTCCTTCCTTCCTATCTATCTATCTATCTATCTATCTATCTATCTATCTATCTATCTATCTATCTATCTATCTATCTATCTATCTATCTATCTATCTATCTGTCTGTCTGTCTGTCTGTCTGTCTGTCTGTCTGTCTGTCTGTCTGTCTGTCTGTCTGTCTGTCTGTCTGTCTGTCTGTCTGTCTGTCTGTCTGTCTGTCTGTCTGTCTGTCTGTCTGTCTGTCTGTCTGTCTGTCTGTCTGTCTGCCTGTCTGCCTGTCTGCCTGTCTGCCTGTCTGCCTTCCTTCCTTCCTTCCTTCCTTCCTTTCTGCCAGCCCAGCAGAGAGCTAGCTACCACTCTGTCTCTGACCTTCAGCTGTTACCCATGGGCCTCAGAGCCTAGAAGAGAGGTGGCTACACATGTTGTTCCTCATGATATACTTGCATATATCATTGCTCGGTGTACGGGCCCAGTAAATGAACAGTGTATGAAGCAGAGCTCTGTTTGACTCATGCTGCAAATGACCATTTATCATTTATGAGATACAATAGTAAAGAGGAGTCCATTTCATTAAAGTTAAATTAGGATGAATGCTGTGAGAGAGCGTACATTCTGAGGTGGCTCAAGCACATCACTAGATATAACAACACACAACTGCAAAGGACATACATAGGGGGAGAGAGAGAGAGAGAGAGAGAGAGAGAGAGAGAGAGAGAGAGAGAGAGAGAGAGAGAGAGGGAGGGAGGGAGAGGGAGAGGGAGAGGAGGGCAACAGTTGTCCGTCTGTGGAGGGACAACATCTGTGGAGGGAGATGAGGGGAACAGTAGTCTGTGAGACAACATCTGTGGAGGGAGAAGAGGGAAACAGTAGTCTGTGAGACAACATCTGTGGAGGGAGAAGAGGGAAACAGTAGTCTGTGAGACAACATCTGTGGAGGGAGATGAGGGGAACAGTAGTCTGTGAGACAACATCTGTGGAGGGAGATGAGGGGAACAGTAGTCTGTGAGACAACATCTGTGGAGGGAGATGAGGGGAACAGTAGTCTGTGAGACAACATCTGTGGAGGGAGATGAGGGGAACAGTAGTCTGTGAGACAACATCTGTGGAGGGAGATGAGGGGAACAGTAGTCTGTGAGACAACATCTGTGGAGGGAGAAGAGGGGAACAGTAGTCTGTGATTTATGATGGGATGGCTGGAAAAACAAAAGGTTACCAACATTCCAATAATGAGATTCCACATTCCTTTAATGAGATTCCACATTCCATTAATGAGATTCCACATTCCATTAATGAGATTCCACATTCCATTAATGAGATTCCACATTCCAATAATGAGATTCCACATTCCTTTAATGAGATTCCACATTCCATTAATGAGATTCCACATTCCATTAATGAGATTCCACATTCCTTTAATGAGATTCCACATTCCATTAATGAGATTCCACATTCCAATAATGAGATTCCACATTCCTTTAATGAGATTCCACATTCCATTAATGAGATTCCACATTCCATTAATGAGATTCCACATTCCAATAATGAGATTCCACATTCCAATAATGAGATTCCACATTCCATTAATGAGATTCCACATTCCTTTAATGAGATTCCACATTCCATTAATGAGATTCCACATTCCATTAATGAGATTCCACATTCCATTAATGAGATTCCACATTCCTTTAATGAGATTCCACATTCCATTAATGAGATTCCACATTCCATTAATGAGATTCCACATTCCATTAATGAGATTCCACATTCCAATAATGAGATTCCACATTCCTTTAATGAGATTCCACATTCCATTAATGAGATTCCACATTCCAATAATGAGATTCCACATTCCATTAATGAGATTCCACATTCCATTAATGAGATTCCACATTCCATTAATGAGATTCCACATTCCAATAATGAGATTCCACATTCCTTTAATGAGATTCCACATTCCATTAATGAGATTCCACATTCCAATAATGAGATTCCACATTCCAATAATGAGATTCCACATTCCATTAATGAGATTCCACATTCCAATAATGAGATTCCACATTCCTTTAATGAGATTCCACATTCCATTAATGAGATTCCACATTCCAATAATGAGATTCCACATTCCTTTAATGAGATTCCACATTCCATTAATGAGATTCCACATTCCATTAATGAGATTCCACATTCCAATAATGAGATTCCACATTCCTTTAATGAGATTCCACATTCCATTAATGAGATTCCACATTCCAATAATGAGATTCCACATTCCATTAATGAGATTCCACATTCCAATAATGAGATTCCACATTCCATTAATGAGATTCCACATTCCAATAATGAGATTCCACATTCCTTTAATGAGATTCCACATTCCAATAATGAGATTCCACATTCCTTTAATGAGATTCCACATTCCATTAATGAGATTCCACATTCCTTTAATGAGATTCCACATTCCATTAATGAGATTCCACATTCCATTAATGAGATTCCACATTCCATTAATGCGATTGAGTTAGTGACCACAGGAATTTATTTTTCCAGCTATAATAAATACACATACAGTATCTATAGATAGTTACATTGAATGAACTACAGGACAAAATACAAACCCTCAAAAAGGCCTATGCTGTTGATGGTATCCTCAATGAAATGATAAAATATACAGACCACAAATTCCAATTGGCTATACTAAAACTCTTTATCATCATCCTTAGCTCTGGCATCTTCACCAATATTTGGAACCAAGGACTGATCACCCAAATCCACAAAAGTGGAGACAAATTTGACCCCAATAACTACCGTGGGATATGCGTCAACCTTGGGAAAATCCGCTGCATTATCATTAACAGCAGACTTATACATTTCCTCGGCGAAAACAACGTACTGAGCAAATGTTAAATTGGCTTTTTACCAAATTACCATACGACAGACCATGTATTCACCCTGCACACACTAATTGACAAATAAACAAACCAAAACAAAGGAAAAGTCTTCTCATGATTTGTTGATTTCAAAAAAGCTTTCGACTCAATTTAGCACGAGGGCCTGCTATACAAATTTATGGAAAGTGGTGTTGGGGGAAATACATACGACATTATGAAATCCATGTACACAAACAGCAAGTGTGCGGTTAAAATTGGCAAAAAAAACACATTTCTTTCCACAGGACCAGGGGGTGAGACAGTGATGCAGATTAAGCCACACGCTGTTCAACATATTCAGCTCTGGAAAAAATTAACACACCACTGCAAAATGATCAGTTTCTCTGGTTTTACTATTTATAGGTATGTGTTTGGGTAAAATGAACATTTTTGTTTTACTTTATAATCTACTGACAACATTTCTCCCAAATTCCAAATAAAAATATTGTTATTTAGAGCATTTATTTGCAGAAAATGACAACTGGTCAAAATAACAGATGTCGAATAATGCAAAGAAAATAAGTTCATATTCATTTTTAAACAACACAATACTAATGTTTTAACTTGGGAATAACCAATAACCAATAACTTTGGTGGAATAACCCTGATTTTCAATCACAGCTTTCATGCATCTTGGCATGCTCTCCACCAGTCTTTCACATTGATGTTGGGTGACTTTATACCACTCCTGGCGCATAAATTCAAGCAGCTCAGCTTTGTTTGATGGCTTGTGACCATCCATCTTCCTCTTGATCACAGAGGTTTTCAATGGGGTTCAGGTCTGGAGATTGGGCTGGTCATGACAGGGTCTTGATCTGGTGGTCCTCCATCCACACCTTGATTGACCTGGCTGTGTGGCATGGAGCATTGTCCTGCTGGAAAAACCAATCCTCAGAGTTGGGGAACATTGTCAGAGCAGAAGGAAGCAAGTTTTCTTCCAGGACAACCTTGTATGTGGCTTGATTTATGCATCCTTCACAAAGACAAATCTGCCCGATTCCAGCCTTGCTGAAGAACCCCCAGATCATCACTGATCCTCCACCAAATATCACAGTGGGTATGAGACCTGGAGAGGCCTACAAGCCTCAGTGGGTGTGAGACCTGGAGAGACCTACAAGATACAGTGGGTGTGAGACCTGGAGAGACCTACAAGATACAGTGGGTGTGAGACCTGGAGAGACCTACAAGCCTCAGTGGGTATGAGACCTGGAGAGACCTACAAGACACAGTGGGTGTGAGACCTGGAGAGGCCTACAAGCCACAGTGGGTGTGAGACCTGGAGAGACCTACAAGATACAGTGGGTGTGAGACCTGGAGAGACCTACAAGATACAGTGGGTGTGAGACCTGGAGAGACCTACAAGATACAGTGGGTGTGAGACCTGGAGAGACCTACAAGACACAGTGGGTGTGAGACCTGGAGAGGCCTACAAGATACAGTGGGTGTGAGACCTGGAGAGACCTACAAGCCTCAGTGGGTGTGAGACCTGGAGAGGACTACAAGCCACAGTGTGTCACACCCACTGTGGAATTTGGTGGAAGATCGGTGATGATCTGGGGGTGCTTCAGCCCCACTCCCCATCTCGTACTTCTGAGTGGAAGACCTTCCCAGGCAGTAGCCTGCCTAGCTCACAAACTACAATCAGGGTGCCCACTCCGACAAGGTTAATTGACACACAGTCCCACACGGTGATATATCATTGACGTGACGTGCAATTGAGCGATAGAAAACCGATTGCGTAAATGTCACCATTCTGATTTTTTTTTGTGAGGGCGCCCCGTGCCCATGTCGCCTATACCTAAATCTGCCACTGCAGTGAACACAGCCTTGCTAATGAGAAAGGCCGCCGAAAGCAGACCTGGCTCTCAAGAGAAGACAGGCTATGTGCACACTGCCCACAAATGAGGTGGAAACTGAGCTGCACTTCCTAACTTCCTGCCCAATGTATGATCATATTAGAGACACATATTTACCTCAGAAAACACAGACCCACAAAAAATGTGAAAACATATCCAAGTTTGATAAACTCCCATATCTATTGGGTGAAATACCACGGTGGGAAATCACCGCAATCATCAACAATTACCGGTAGACACTACAAGGGGCTGTCAAAGGGCGGCGTTACCTTAGATTTTAAACTGTCATGGTAAAAACATATATATTGAATGGTTGTAAAGATGGAGAGAGGTCTGTCCGTAATAAAGAGATGCTCTGCTTTTTTGACACCACACTCCACAAAGCAAGTTCTGCAGGCTCTAGTTTTATCTTATCTGGACTATTGTCCAGTCATGTGGTCGAGTGCTGCAAGGAAAGACCTAGTTAAGCTGCAGCTGGCCCAGAACAGGGCAGTACATCTTGCTCTTCATTGTAATCAGAGGGCTAATATTAATTTTTATTTATTTATTTTTATTTCACCTTTATTTAACCAGGTAGGCAAGTTGAGAACAAGTTCTCATTTACAATTGCGACCTGGCCAAGATAAAGCAAAGCAGTTCGACAACATACAAAAACACAGAGTTACACATGGAGTAAAACAACATACAATCAATGATACAGTAGACAAAAATAAGACTATATACAATGTGAGCAAATGATGTGAGATAAGGGATAAGGGAGGTAAAGGCAAAAAAGGCCATGGTGGCAAAGTAAATAAAGTATAGCAAGTAAAACACTGGAATAGTAGAATTATAATTTGAAGAAAGTTCAAAGTTAAAATATAAATAATATGGTGCAAAGGAGCAAAATAATAAATAAAATAAATAAATACAGTAGGGGAAGAGGTAGTAGTTTGGGCTAAATTATAGATGGGCTATGTACAGGTGCAGTGATCTGGGAGCTGCTCTGATAACTGGTGCTTAAAGCTAGTGAGGGAGATAAGTGTTTCCAGTTTCAGAGATTTTTGTAGTTTGTTCCAGTCATTGGCAGCAGAGAACTGGAAGGAGAGACGACCAAAGGAGGAGTTGGCTTTAGGGGTGACCAGAGAGATATACCTGCTGGAGCGTGTGCTACAGGTGGGTGCTGCTATGGTGACCAGTGAGCGGAGATAAGGGGGGACTTTACCTAGAAGGGTCTTGTAGATGACCTGGAGCCAATGTGTTTGGCGACGATTATGAAGCGAAGGCCAGCCAACGAGAGCGTACAGGTCGGAGTGGTGGGTAGTATATGGGGCTTTGGTGACAAAACGGATGGAACTGTGATAGACTGCATCCAGCTTGTTGAGTAGGGTATTGGAGGCTATTTTGTAAATGACATCGCCGAAGTCGAGGATTGGTAGGATGGTCAGTTTTACGAGGGTATGTTTGGCAGCATGAGTGAAGGATGCTTTGTTGCGAAATAGGAAGCCAATTCTAGATTTAACTTTGGATTGGAGATGATTGATGTGAGTCTGGAAGGAGAGTTTACAGTCTAACCAGACACCTAGGTATTTGTAGTTGTCCACAAATTCTAAGTCAGAACCGTCCAGAGAAGTGATGCTGGGCAGGCGGGCAGGTGCAGGCAGCGATCGGTTGAAGAGCATGCATTTAGTTTTACTTGTATTTAGGAGCAGTTGGAGACCACGGAAGGAGAGTTGTATGGCATTGAAGCTCGTCTGGAGGGTTGTTAACACAGTGTCCAAAGAAGGGCCAGAAGTATACAGAATGGTATCGTCTGCGTAGAGGTGGATCAGAGACTCACCAGCAGCAAGAGCGACATCATTGATGTATACAGAGAAAAGAGTTGGCCCAAGAATTGAACCCTGTGGCACCCCCATAGAGACTGCCAGAGGCCCGGACAACAGGCCATCCGATTTGACACATTGAACTCTATCAGAGAAGTAGTTGGTGAACCAGGCGAGGCAATCATTTGAGAAACCAAGGCTATTGAGTCTGCCGATGAGAATGTGGTGATTGACAGAGTCGAAAGCCTTGGCCAGGTCAATGAATACGGCAGCACAGTATTGTTTCTTATCGATGGCGGTTACGATATCGTTCAGGACCTTGAGCGTAGCTGAGGTGCACCCATGACCAGCTCTGAAACCTGATTGCATAGCGGAGAAGGTGCTGTGGGATTCGAAATGGTCGGTAATCTATTTGTTGACTTGGCTTTCGAAGACCTTAGAAAGGCAGGGTAGAATATATATAGGTCTGTAGTAGTTTGGGTCAAGAGTGTCCCCCCCTTTGAAGAGGGGGATGACCGCAGCTGCTTTCCAAACTTTGGGAATCTCAGACGACACGAAAGAGAGGTTTAACAGGCTAGTAATAGGAGTTGCAACAATTTCAGCAGATAATTTTAGAAAGAAGGGGTCCAGATTGTCTAGCCCGGCTGATTTGTAGGGGTCCAGATTTTGCAGCTCTTTCAGAACATCAGCTGACTGGATTTTGGAGAAGGAGAAATGGGGAAGGCTTGGGCGAGTAGCTGTGGGGGGTGCAGTGCTGTTGACCGCGGTAGGGGTAGCCAGGTGGCAAGCATGGCCAGCCGTAGAAAAATCCTTATTGGAATTCTCAATTATAGTGGATTTATCTATGGTGACATAGTTTCCTATCCTCAGTGCAGTGGGCAGCTGGGGGGAGGTGTTCTTATTCTCCATGGACTTTACAGTGTCCCATAACTTTTTGGAGTTTGTGTTGCAGGAAGCAAATTTCTGCTTGAAAAAGCTAGCCTTGGCTTTTCTAACTGCCTGTGTACATAGGTTTCTAACTTCCCTGAAAAGTTGCATATCATGGGGGCTGTTTGATGCTAATGCAGAACGCCACAGTATGTTTTTGTGCTGGTCAAGGGCAGTCAGGTCTGGAGAGAACCAAGGGCTATATCTGTTCCTGGTTCTAAATTTCTTCAAAGGGGCATGCTTATTTAAGATGGTGAGGAAGGCATTTAAAAAAAATAACCAGGCATCCTCTACTGACGGGATGAGGTCAATATCCTTCCAGGATACCCGGGCCAGGTCGATTAGAAAGGCTTGCTCGCTTTAGTGTTTCAGGGAGCGTTTGACAGTGATGAGTAGAGGTCGTTTGAGCCATTACGGATGCAGGCAATGAGGCAGTGATTGCTGAGATCTTGGTTGAAAACAGCAGAGGTGTATTTAGAGGGCAAGATGGTTAGTATGATATCTATGAGGGTGCACGTGTTTACGGCTTTGGGGTGGTACCTGGTAGGTTCATTGATAATTTGTGTGAGATTGAGGACATCAAGCTTAGATTGTAGGATGGCTGGGGTGTTAAGCATGTCCCAGTTTAGGTCACCTAGCAGCACGAGCTTTGAAGATAGATGGGAGGCAGTCAGTTCACATATGGTGTCCAGAGCACAGCTGGGGGCAGAGGGTGGTCTATAGCAGGCGGCAACGGTGAGAGACTTGTTTTTAGAGAGGTGGATTTTTAAAGGTAGATGTTCAAATTATTTGGGTACAGACCTGGATAGTAGGATAGAACTCTGCAGGCTATCTCAGCAGTAGATTGCAACACCGCCCCCTTTGGCCGTTCTATCTTGTCTGAAAATGTTGTAGTTAGGGATGAAGATTTCAGAGTTTTTGGTGGTCTTCCTAAGCCAGGATTCAGACACGGCTAGGACATCCGGGTTGGCAGAGTGTGCTAAAGCAGTGAATAAAACAAACTTATGGAGGATGCTTCTAATGTTAACATGCATGAAACCAAGGCTATTACGGTTACAGAAGTCATCATAAGAGAGCGCCTGGGGAATAGGAGTGGAGCTAGGCACTGCAGGGCCTGGATTCACCTCTACATCACCAGAGGAACAGAGGAGGAGTAGGATAAGGGTACGGCTAAAAGCTATGAGAATTGGTCGTCTATGACGTCCGGAATAGAGAGTAAAAGGAGCAGGTTTCTGGGGGCGATAAAATAGCTTCAAGGTATAATGTACAGACCTTTGTCTTGGTAGGATGTGAATACAGTGGAGGTAAACCTAGGCATTGAGTGATGAGGAGAGGGATATTGTCTCTAGAAACATAATTGAAACCAGGTGATCTCATAGCATGTGTGGGTGATGGAACTGAAAGGTTGGATAAGGTATAATGAGCAGGGCTAGAGGCTCTACAGTGAAATAAGCCAATAAACACTAACCAGAACAGCAATGGACAAGGCATATTGACATTAAGGAGAGGCATGCTTAGCCGAGTGATCATAAGGGTCCAGTGAGATTCAGACAGCTAGCCGGGCCATAGGTAGCACGCTGGCAGAAGATGGAGGGAGCTCTGTCTTTAGAAACCTCGTGCGTTTCCGTCTGTAGATTAGTGGGGTTCCGTGTGGTAGAGGTGACCAATCCAATTGGCAAAATAGTTATAGTTATAGTGGCCCAAGAAAATTGTCCGATAGACCGATTCAGATAGCAGCCGATAAGACAGCTAACGATTAGAGGGCCGCAGATGGGCGTTCAGGTTACGTCGCGATGGAGGGGCCAGTTGGATAACTCCCTCGGGCAGATAATGTTGGTAGTCCAGTCAAGAAGGCCCAGTGGGGCTCCGCATCGGCAGTAAAACGGGTCCGGATAGGTGATTGTAGCCCAGGAGTGGCTGATGGAACTCTTCAGCTGGCTAGCTCCGGAATAATTGATGTTTGCTCTGGGACCGACGTTAGCCAATAGTCACTCGGATACCAGCTAGCTAGCTGCAAGATCCAGGTGTAAATGTCCAGAGCTTGCGATAGAAATCCAGGGATATGGAGAGAAAAATAGGTTCGATATGCTCTGGTTTGCTTCGCATTGTACAAAACTGGCGATAGCTATTCGAGCTAAGGGATAGCTGCTGACCGCCAACCGTGGTTAGCTGAATACTAACGCTAGCTTCTGGCTAGCTTCTGGCTAGCTTCTGGCCAGCTTCTGGCTAGCTTCTGTTGTGGATTTCAGATTTGAGGTGAATAATACTTTTTTTTTAATTGTTGAGGCGAGTTGCAGGAGAATGCTTTGAAGTTGAGTTTTTAGAAAGAAAAAAAGATATATAAAAAGATATGCGAAGAAAATAAGTAAATATATACATACACACGGGACACGACAAGACGAGGACAAAAGACGTCTGACTGCTATGCCATCTTGGATGAAGATATCACCCAACCTCAACCCATTTGAGATGGTTTGATATGAGTTGGACAGCAGAGTGAAGGAAAAGCAGCCAACAAGTGCCCATCATATGTGGGAACTCCTTCAAGACTGTTGGAAAAGCATTCCAGGTGATGCTGGTTGAGAGAATGCCAACTACAAAGCTGTCATCAAGGCAAAGGGTGGCTACTTTGAAGAATCTAAAATATATACTGCTCAAAAAAATAAAGGGAACACTTAAACAACACAATGTAACTCCAAGTCAATCACACTTCTGTGAAATCAAACTGTCCACTTAGGAAGTAACACTGATTGACAATAAATTTCACATGCTGTTGTGCAAATGGAGTAGACAACAGGTGGAAATTATAGGCAATTAGCAAGACACCGCCAATAAAGGAGTGGTTCTGCAGGTGGTAACCACAGACCACTTCTCAGTTCCTATGCTTCCTGGCTGATGTTTTGGTCACTTTTGAATGCTGGCGGTGCGTTCACTCTAGTGGTAGCATGAGACGGAGTCTACAACCCACACAAGTGGCTCAGGTAGTGCAGCTCATCCAGGATGGCACATCAATGCGAGCTGTGGCAAGAAGGTTTGCTGTGTCTGTCAGCGTAGTGTCCAGAGCATGGAGGCGCTACCAGGAGACAGGCCAGTACATCAGGAGACGTGGAGGAGGCCAACAACCCAGCAGCAGGACCGCTACCTCTGCCTTTGTGCAAGGAGGAGCAGGAGGAGCACTGCCAGAGCCCTGCAAAATGACCTCCAGCAGGCCACAAATGTGCATGTGTCTGCTCAAACGGTCAGAAACAGACTCCATGAGGGTGGTATGTGGGCCCGACGTCCACAGGTGGGGGTTGTGCTTACAGCCCAACACCGTGCAGGACGTTTGGCATTTGCCAGAGAACACCAAGATTGGCAAATTCGCCACTGGCGCCCTGTGCTCTTCACAGATGAAAGCAGGTTCACACTGAGCACATGTGACAGACGTGACAGTCTGGAGACGCCGTGGAGAACATTCTGCTGCCTGCAACATCCTCCAGCATGACCGGTTTGGGGTGGGTCAGTCATGGTGTGGGGTGGCACTTCTTTGGGGGGCCGCACAGCCCTCCATGTGCTCACCAGAGGTAGCCTGACTGCCATTAGGTACCGAGATGAGATCCTCAGACCCCTTGTGAGACCATATGCTGGTGCGGTTGGCCCTGGGTTCCTCCTAATGCAAGACAATGCTAGACCTTATGTGGCTGGAGTGTGTCAGCAGTTCCTGCAAGAGGAAGGCATTGATGCTATGGACTGGCCCACCCGTTCCCCAGACCTGAATCCAATTGAGCACATCTGGGACATCATGTCTCGCTCCATCCACCAACGCCACGTTGCACCACAGACTGTCCAGGAGTTGGCGGATGCTTTAGTCCACTGAGATCCCTCAGTAGACCATCCGCCACCTCATCAGGAGCATGCCCAGGCGTTGTAGGGAGGTCATACAGACACGTGGAGGCCACACACACTACTGAGCCTCATTTTCACTTGTTTTAAGGACATTACATCAAAGTTGGATCAGCCTGTAGTGTGGTTTTCCACTTTAATTTTGAGTGTGACTCCAAATCCAGACCTCCATGGGTTGGTAAATTGGATTTCCATTGATTATTTTTGTGTGATTTTGTTGTCAGCACATTCAACTATGTAAAGAAAAAGGATTTAATAAGATTATTTCATTCATTCAGATATAG
The DNA here is from genome assembly GCF_901001165.1 of Salmo trutta. Lineage (NCBI taxonomy): Eukaryota > Metazoa > Chordata > Actinopteri > Salmoniformes > Salmonidae > Salmo > Salmo trutta. Next base: position 6,732,536 of record NC_042976.1, on the reverse strand, counting down.
GATGTGTTATTTTAGTGTTCCCTTTATTTTTTTGAGCAGTGTATATTTTTATTTGTTTAACACTTTTTTGGTTACTACATGATTCCATACTTTTTCATTTTACCTGGCAGGTCAGTTAAGAACAAATCCTTATTTACAATGACGGCCTACCGGCGAACAGTGGGTAAACTGCCTTGTTCAGGGGCAGAACAACAGATTTTTACCTTGTCAGCTCAGGGATTTGATCCAGCAACTTTTCAGTTACCGGCCCAACGCTCTAACCGCTAGGTTATCTGCCGCCCCCAAAAATCTTCACTTTTATTCTATAATGTAGAAAATAGTAAAAATAAAGAAAAACCCTTGAAATAGTAGGTGTGTCCAAACTTTTGACTGGTACTATATCTTTGATTTATTTTTAAAGAGAGAGAGAGAGAGGGGCCTACAAGGAGGGGGAAACAAACAATCGCTACATATTTCCCATCAGATTAGATTCAGTGTAGTCAGTCTGAAGCTTCGGTTTCCACCAGAGTGCAAAGGACCTTACTGCAGGCAGTGGAGTGACCTTTTTGTAAAACAGTATTGCTCAAACATTTCTGTGATAATAGGGATTGTGTGGGCCAGCCTCACACACGCTCACACATATCCTAGTGGTTAGAGCTTTGGGCCAGTAACCGGAAGGTTGCTGGATCAAATCCTTGAGCTGTTCTAGTCTGTCATTCTACTCCTGAGCAAGGCAGTTAACCGACTGTGCCCCGGGCGCTGAAGATGTGGATGTCAATAAAGGCAGCCCACCGCACCTTTCTGATTCAGAGGGGTTGGGTTAAATATGAAAGACACATTTCAGTTGGACCACTGACTAGGTATCTCCCTTAAAATAAAATTCAGGATTTGGCAGGGGTTTTGAGGTGAGAGAATAGGGTTATTTCAAGACCATACTGACAAGACATATATGTCCTTTACACACAACATGTTGACATTTAGGATACATACACTACATTACAACTATTACTCTACAGAGAGAAATAATTACACGACTCTTCTGCTCCCAATGTCTCATCTTGAAATATGATAACATGCTACATGACCATTTGTGCAAGGCAAATAAAAAGCTGGGTAGACGTTGTAAGAAACCATGATTTATTTTTATTTATAAAAGTCGTATTGATTTGTGCTCCAGTGTCGCTGGGCTGGAGACTGATGAAATACTGTTGCCATGTTCAGTCTCTGCTGTCTGCTGCCTGCTGCCTGCCTGCTGCTTGCCTGCCTGCTGCCTGCCTGCCTGCTGCCTCCTGCCTGCCTGCTGCCTGCCTGCTGCTTGCCTGCCTGCTGCCTGCCTGCTGCCTGCCTGCCTGCCTGCCTACCTGCTGCTTCCCTGCCTGCTGCCTCCCTGCCTGCTGCCTGCCTGCTGCCTGCCTACACAATGCATCCCTGCCTGCTGCCTGCCTGCTGCCTGCCTACACAATGCATCCCTGCTTGCTGCCTGCCTCCCTGCCTGCTGCCTGCTACCTCCCTGCCTGCCTGCTGCCTCCCTGCCTGCTGCCTGCTTGCTGCCTGCTGCCTCCAGCCTCTCTGCCTGCTAACTGCCTGCTGCCTGCCTTCCTGCTTGCCTTCTGCCTGCATCCCTGCCTGCTGCCTTCTGCCTGCATCCCTGCCTGCTGCCTTCTGCCTGCCTGCCTGCTGCCTGCTGCCTTCTGCCTGCATCCCTGCCTGCTGCCTGCCTGCCTTCTGCCTTCTGCCTTCTGCCTTCTGTCTGCCTCCCTGCTGCCTTAGTTAGTTGCTGTTTCTTTGCCTCATGAAGCTAGACTATTGGTCCAAGTTCAGATACAACTTCATTTTCTCTTTGGATGACGGGTACCTTGGGGGGGGGGGGGGGGGGGGGGGTAGCATTTCTAGCTCACAGAGATGCTCAGTAAGAGGCAGAGACCAGGACATGAAATAAATCCATTGTAGCCACTCAACCTTACTGCTGACAGAAATGAAATTGTGTCCAATTACTTTTTATATAACGCCACAAGGTCTGTGTCAATATTGCCACAGGGTTTGGTAGTCCTGGACAGACACAATTGCCTTTCTGTTGGTATTAAGCACTCACATTCTTCTCCTTCTCAACAACAATCTACCAGAAAAACTCATTACATTTGTGCAGCAACAGCAAAATGTGTCCTTTAAAAAACCATTCAGAATAATGTAACAGTTTTGTATGATAACTGCTAATGATAGGAGCTCTCTTCCTGGTCATTGTGAGTTTTCAGAGGACCTCCCTATCCTCCTATCAATGTCCTCCCCCTTCATCAGCTCACCAATTATCTGCTCTATCAGATAACCAATGATCTGCTCAATCAGCTAACCAATGACCGGCTCTATCAGCTAACCAATGACCGGCTCTATCAGCTAACCAATGACCTGCTATATCAGCTAACCAATGACCTGCTATATCAGCTAACCACATCTCTGAGGCTGCAAATCTACTTTCTGTTGAGCAGAAATGAATAACACTCCTTTATAGCCTGTGAATGACGGCCTATGTTATTTGAAGGCTGGAACAATGTGCTCATACTTCCTAGAAGGAAATTAAATCAAAGTCTAATTAGATTTTGAATGGTACATTTAAAACACTGCCCCTGCCAGGCAGACACCCACCTAACATCTGACAGAAGACACAGTAAGAATAAATAAACAACACAGTAGCTTTCCATGCAATCTCTGAGAGCTGGACTGTAGCTGGAGCTGTAGCTGGAGTGTAGCTGGACTGTACCTGGACTATAGCTGGAGCTCTTGCAATTTATATTACTACAATTTATGCAGCAAGACAATCGGTTCAACAGGTACCGCAAGCTTTACAAGGAGATTTGGAGAATATCAGGGAGTGGGTTTGCCAGAACAAACTTGTTTTAAACACCAAGAAAACCAAAGTTACGTTGGTCTGTTCCACTAGGAAAAGGCCAAAACAGCATGGGATACAATTAAGTATGGGAGGAGTACAAATTGAAGAAGTGGCAGAAACCAAACTACTAGGAGTGCAGCTAGACAACTGCTTATCATGGTCGTCTCAAATAACTCATCTATGTAAAAGAAAATTATTAAATCAGCATGCATAATCAGAAGGATAGCTAAATATTTACCAGGAAAAATTCTTCAGCAAATAACACAAGCATTAATTGAGAGTCAGGTGAACTACTGTTCTGTGGTCTGGGGAAATGCATCATCAAGTGAAGTTAGGAGGCTGCAGATTGCACAGAACAAAGCAGCAAGGATTGTGATATGGTTCTTCTGTTGCAGTCATGCGCAATGTTCTTGGTTGGTCATCGATCGACAAGATAATTGAAAAAAACATGCTTATTTAATTTCATAATGTCATGCATGCCCTGACCTTAGAATCGTTTATTTTCCTCTAGTTTGGTTAGGTCAGGGTGTGATGTGGGGTGGGCAAACTAGTTTTTCAATTTCTTTGTTTTGGCTCAGTGTGGTTTCCAATCAGAGGCAGCTGTCCATTGTTGTCTCTGATTGGGAACCATACTTAGGCAGCCCTTTTTCCCTCCTTGAGTTGTGGGATCTTGTTTTTGTGCAGCTGCCTTTGAGCAGCCCCAGAGCGTCACGTTTCTTTCTGTTTTACCTGTTTATTGTTTTGTTCGATTTATCTTCAACAAAGTATGTGAAATTACCGGCACGCTGCGCCCTGGCTTATATATGACAGGGAGTTCGTAGATAGTGAACGTGACACATAATATACATCATTTAAAACGGCCAAGTTCTATTCACAACGGTAATCAGTTGGTAAGAGACAGACATTCCGTAAATACTAGGAATAGATTGTCCACCATCTATGCATTATCCAGACAGAAAAGAGAAATAGGCAAAAGAACATTTCAATTTAGAGCAATAAAGAAATGGAATAAATTAACTGAGCAAACCAGAAACCTTTCAATATATACATTTAAACATTATTTTAAAACAATTTAAATATAATACACAGAAATGTTGTGGGATTACAGTAGATGAAGAATCAATATTTTTTAGATTGAGTATTTATTGGTTCATTATGTTAGTATATTATGTATGTTTGTAATAGTGTGTTATATGTGAAAATGTGTTCGTATATAAATTGTATTTTAATGTTTAAGGACTCTTGGAAGATTAGTCCAAATCAGGACTAAAAGAGATCCAAGTTCTCTCTCTCTCTGGCAGCCCTAGGTAAAGGATGAGGTGCAAGCTTCCAACAAAGGGCTCATCTGCATCCACAACATCAATTGTATTACAAAGGAGAGGCAGGTTTCTTTGAACAGGGACTCTCTCAGGGCTTCGCACACATGGTCCTTATATGCAGCCAGTGTCCATGATAAACACTGAGGTAACCATTACAAAACACGGCAAGAGACAACTGCAATTTCATATTTTATCATGAAATGTTAGCTAAGCATTTTCAACGCTGCTGAATTAACAATTACCACATGGAAGATAGAGGTACCTGAGCGCCAAGTCTCTGAACAAAAGGCTCCTGAACAGCTTCTACCCCCAAGCCATAAGACTCCTGAACAGCTTCTACCCCCAAGCCATAAGACTGTTGAACAGCTTCTACCCCCAAGCCATCAGACTGCTTAACAGTTCATTAAATGGCCACCCTAACTATTAGCATTGACCCTCTTACTTTACCCCTAACTCTACCAACACGCTCACACATAATACACTGACACGCCAACACACACACACACACACACACACACACACACACACACACACACACACATTACATACGCTCACACACACAAAACATACACACACACTCATGCATATTGACGGCACACACACACTCACACATAGACTCAGTACAACAAAAAAAATGCATGAAATGAAATGTATGCATTGACTACTGTAAGTTGCTCTGGATAAGAGCGTCTGCTAAATGACTAAAAAAATGTCTTGCTCCCAGACAGACTAAACAACTTCTTTGCTCGCTTTGAGGACAATACAGTGCCATTGATACGGCCCGCTACCAAAACCTGTGGGCTCTCCTTCACTGCAGCCAACGTGAGTAAAACATTTAAATGTGTTAACCCTCGCAAGGCTGCAGGCCCAGACGGCATCCCCAGCCGCGTTCTCAGAGCATGCGCAGACCAGCTGGCTGGTGTGTTTACGGACATATTCAGTCAATCCTTATCCCAATCTGCTGTTCCAACAGGCTTCAAGAGGGCCACCATTGTTCCTATTCCCAAGAAAGCTAAGGTAACTGAGCTAAATGACTACCGCCCCGTAGCAATCACTTCTGTCATCATGAAGTGATTTGAGAGACTAGTCAAGGACCATATCACCTCCACCCTACCTGACACCCTAGACCCACTCCAATTTGCTTACCGCCCCAATAGGTCCACAGACAACGCAATCGCAATCATACTGCACACTGCCCTAACCCATCTGGACAAGAGGAATACCTATGTAAGAATGCTGTTCATCGACTACAGCTCAGCATTTAACGCCATAGTACCCTCCAAACTCATCATTAAGCTCGAGACCCTGGGTCTCAACCCAGCCCTGTACAACTGGGTCCTGGACTTCCTGACAGGCCGCACCCAGGTGGTGAGGGTAGGTAACAACATCTCCACCCCGCTGATCCTCAACACTGGGGCCCCACAAGGGTGCGTTCTCAGCCCTCTCCTGTACTCCCTGTTCATCCATAACTGCGTGGCCACGCACGCCTCCAACTCAAATCATCAAGTTTGCAGATGACACTACAGTGGTAGACTTGATTACCAACAACGACGAGACGGCCTACAGGGCGGAGGTGAGGGCCCTCGGAGTGAGGTGTCAGAAAAATAACCTCACACTCAATGTCAACAAAATAAAGGAGATCATCATGGACTTCAGGAAACAGCAGAGGGAGCAGCCTCCTATCCACATTGACTGGACAGTAGTGGAGAGGGCGGAAAGTTTTAAGTTCCTTGGCGTACACATCACGGACAAACTGAAATGGTCCACCCACACAGACAGTGTGGTGAAGAAGGCGCAGCAGCGCCTCTTCAACCTCAGGAGGCTGAAGAAATTTGGCTTGTCACCAAAAACACTCACAAACTTTTACAGCTGCACAGTCAAGAGCATCCTGTCGGGCTGTATCACCGCCTGGTATGGCAACTGCTCCGCCCATAACCGTAAGGCTCTCCAGAGGGTAGTGAGGTCTGCACAACGCATCACCAGGGGCAAACTACATGCCCTCCAGGACACCTACACCACCCGATGTCACAGGAAGGCCAAAAAGATCATCAAGGACAACAACCACCCGAGGAACTGTCTGTTCACCCCGCTATCATCCAGAAGGCGAGGTCAGTACAGGTGCATCAAAGCTGGGACCGAGAGACTGAAAAACAGCTTCTATCTCAAGGCCATCAGACTGTTAAACAGCCATCACTAACATTGAGCGGCTGCTGCCAACATACTGACTCAACTCTAGCCACTTTTTAATAATGGAAAAATGTATGTAATAAATGTATCACTATCCTCTTTAAACAATGCCACTTCATATAATGTTTACAAACCCTACATTACTCATCTCATATGTATATACTGTATTCTATACCATCTACTGCATCTTGCCTATGCCGTTCGGCCATCCCTCATTCATATATTTTTATGTACATTTTCTTAATCATTCATTTACACTTGTGTGTATAAGGTAGTTGTTGTGAAATTGTTAGGTTAGATTACTTGTTAGATTTTACTGCACGGTCGGAACTAGAAGCACAAGAATTTCGCTAGACTCGCATTAACATCTGCTAACCATGTGTATGTGACAAATACAATTTGATTTGATGCTGCTACTGTCTATTATCTATCCTTTACCCCTACCTACAGTATACTGCTGCTGCTGTCTATTATCTATCCTTTACCCTACCTACAGTATACTGCTGCTACTGTCTATTATCTATCCTTTACCCTACCTACAGTATACTGCTGCTACTGTCTATTATCGATCCTTTACCCCTACCTACAGTATACTGCTGTTACTGTCTATTATCTATCCTTTACCCCTACCTACAGTATACTGCTGACACTGTCTATTATCTATCCTTTACCCCTACCTACAGTATACTGCTGTTACTGTCTATTATCTATCCTTTACCCCTACCTACAGTATACTGCTGACACTGTCTATTATCTATCCTTTACCCCTACCTACTGTATACTGCTGTTACTGTCTATTATCTATCCTTTACCCCTACCTACAGTATACTGCTGTTACTGTCTATTATCTATCCTGTTGTCTAGTCACTTTACCCCTACATACAGTATACTGCTGTTACTGTCTATTATCTATCCTTTACCCCTACCTACGGTATACTGCTGTTACTGTCTATTATCTATCCTTTACCCTACCTACAGTATACTGCTGTTACTGTCTATTATCTATCCTGTTGTCTAGTCACTTTACCCCTACCTACAGTATACTGCTGTTACTGTCTATTATCTATCCTGTTGTCTAGTCACTTTACCCCTACTTACAGTATACTGCTGTTAATGTCTATTATCTATCCTTTACCCTACCTACAGCATACTGCTGTTACTGTCTATCTATCCTGTTGTCTAGTCACTTTACCCCTACCTACAGTATACTGCTGTTACTGTCTATTATCTATCCTGTTGTCTACTCACTTTACCCTACCTACAGTATACTGCTGCTACTGTCTATTATCTATCCTGTTGTCTAGTAACTTTACCCCTACCTCCAGTATACTGCTGTTACTGTCTATTATCTATCCTTTACCCCTACCTACAGTATACTGCTGTTACTGTCTATTATCTATCCTTTACCCTACCTACAGTATACTGCTGTTACTGTCTATTATCTATCCTTTACCCCTACCTACAGTATACTGCTGTTACTGTCTATTATCTATCCTTTACCCCTACCTACAGTATTCTGCTGTTACTGTCTATCTATCCTGTTGTCTAGTCACTTTACCCCTACCTACAGTATACTGCTGCTATTGTCTATTATATATCCTTTACCCCTACCTACAGTATACTGCTGTTACAGTCTATTATATATCCTTTACCCCTACCTACAGTATACTGCTGCTACTGTCTATTATCTAGCCTTTACCCTTACCTACAGTATACTGCTGCTACTGTCTATTATCTATCCTTTACCCTACCTACAGTATACTGCTGTTACTGTCTATTATCTATCCTGTTGTCTAGTCACTTTACCCCTACCTACAGTATACTGCTGTTACTGTCTATCTATCCTGTTGTCTAGTCACTTTACCCCTACCTACAGTATACTGCTGTTACTGTCTATTATCTATCCTTTACCCCTACCTACAGTATACTGCTGCTTCTGTCTATTATATATCCTTTACCCCTACCTACAGTATACTGCTGTTACTGTCTATTATCTATCCTTTACCCTTACCTACAGTATACTGCTGCTACTGTCTATTATCTATCCTTTACCCTACCTACAGTATACTGCTGTTACTGTCTATTATCTATCCTGTTGTCTAGTCACTTTACCCCTACCTACAGTATACTGCTGTTACTGTCTATTATCTATCCTTTACCCCTACCTACAGTATACTGCTGTTACTGTCTATTATCTATCCTTTACCCCTACCTACAGTATACTGCTGTTACTGTCTATTATCTATCCTTTACCCTACCTACAGCATACTGCTGTTACTGTCTATCTATCCTGTTGTCTAGTCACTTTACCCCTACCTACAGTATACTGCTGTTACTGTCTATTATCTATCCTGTTGTCTAGTCACTTTACCCCTACCTACAGTATACTGCTGCTACTGTCTATTATCTATCCTGTTGTCTAGTAACTTTACCCCTACCTCCAGTATACTGCTGTTACTGTCTATTATCTATCCTTTACCCCTACCTACAGTATACTGCTGTTACTGTCTATTATCTATCCTTTACCCCTACCTACAGTATACTGCTGTTACTGTCTATTATCTATCCTTTACCCCTACCTACAGTATACTGCTGTTACTGTCTATTATCTATCCTTTACCCCTACCTACAGTATACTGCTGTTACTGTCTATCTATCCTGTTGTCTAGTCACTTTACCCCTACCTACAGTATACTGCTGCTATTGTCTATTATATATCCTTTACCCCTACCTACAGTATACTGCTGTTACAGTCTATTATCTATCCTTTACCCCTACCTACAGTATACTGCTGCTACTGTCTATTATCTAGCCTTTACCCTTACCTATAGTATACTGCTGTTACTGTCTATTATATATCCTTTACCCTACCTACAGTATACTGCTGTTACTGTCTATTATCTATCCTGTTGTCTAGTCACTTTACCCCTACCTACAGTATACTGCTGTTACTGTCTATCTATCCTGTTGTCTAGTCACTTTACCCCTACCTACAGTATACTGCTGTTACTGTCTATTATCTATCCTTTACCCCTACCTACAGTATACTGCTGCTACTGTCTATTATATATCCTTTACCCCTACCTACAGTATACTGCTGTTACTGTCTATTATCTATCCTTTTCCCTTACCTACAGTATACTGCTGCTACTGTCTATTATCTATCCTATACCCTACCTACAGTATACTGCTGTTACTGTCTATTATCTATCCTGTTGTCTAGTCACTTTACCCCTACCTACAGTATACTGCTGTTACTGTCTATTATCTATCCCTTACCCCTACCTAAGGTATACTGCTGTTACTGTCTATTATCTATGCTTTACCCTACCTACAGTATACTGCTGTTACTGTCTATTATCTATCCTGTTGTCTAGTCACTTTACCCCTACCTACAGTATACTGCTGTTACTGTCTATTATCTATCCTGTTGTCTAGTCACTTTACCCCTACCTACAGTATACTGCTGTTACTGTCTATTATCTATCCTTTACCCTACCTACAGCATACTGCTGTTACTGTCTATCTATCCTGTTGTCTAGTCACTTTACCCCTACCTACAGTATACTGCTGTTACTGTCTATTATCTATCCTGTTGTCTAGTCACTTTACCCCTACCTACAGTATACTGCTGCTACTGTCTATTATCTATCCTTTACCCTACCTACAGTATACTGCTGCTACTGTCTATTATCTATCCTGTTGTCTAGTAACTTTACCCCTACCTACAGTATACTGCTGTTACTGTCTACTATCTATCCTTTACCCTACCTACAGTATACTGCTGTTACTGTCTATTATCTATCCTTTACCCTACCTACAGTATACTGCTGTTACTGTCTATTATCTATCCTGTTGTCTAGTCACTTTACCCCTACCTACAGTATACTGCTGTTACTGTCTATTATCTATCCTTTACCCCTAACTACGGTATACTGCTGTTACTGTCTATTATCTATCCTTTACCCTACCTACAGTATACTGCTGTTACTGTCTATTATCTATCCTGTTGTCTAGTCACTTTACCCCTACCTACAGTATACTGCTGTTACTGTCTATTATCTATCCTGTTGTCTAGTCACTTTACCCCTACCTACAGTATACTGCTGTTACTGTCTATTATCTATCCTTTACCCTACCTACAGCATACTGCTGTGACTGTCTATCTATCCTGTTGTCTAGTCACTTTACCCCTACATACAGTATACTGCTGTTACTGTCTATTATCTATCCTGTTGTCTAGTCACTTTACCCCTACCTACAGTATACTGCTGCTACTGTCTATTATCTATCCTTTACCCCTACCTACAGTATACTGCTGCTACTGTCTATTATCTAGCCTTTACCCTTACTATAGTATACTGCTGCTACTGTCTATTATCTATCCTTTACCCTACCTACAGTATACTGCTGTTACTGTCTATTATCTATCCTGTTGTCTAGTCAGTTTACCCCTACCTACAGTATACTGCTGTTACTGTCTATCTATCCTGTTGTCTAGTCACTTTACCCCTACCTACAGTATACTGCTGTTACTGTCTATTATCTATCCTTTACCCCTACCTACGGTATACTGCTGTTACTGTCTATTATCTATGCTTTACCCTACCTACAGTATACTGCTGTTACTGTCTATTATCTATCCTTTACCCCTACCTACAGTATACTGCTGTTACTGTCTATTATCTATCCTGTTGTCTAGTCACTTTACCCCTACCTACAGTATACTGCTGTTACTGTCTATTATCTATCCTTTACCCTACCTACAGCATACTGCTGTTACTGTCTATCTATCCTGTTGTCTAGTCACTTTACCCCTACCTACAGTATACTGCTGTTACTGTCTATTATCTATCCTGTTGTCTAGTCACTTTACCCCTACCTACAGTATACTGCTGCTACTGTCTATTATCTATCCTGTTGTCTAGTAACTTTACCCCTACCTACAGTATACTGCTGTTACTGTCTATTATCTATCCTGTTGTCTAGTCACTTTACCCCTACCTACAGTATACTGCTGCTACTGTCTATTATCTATCCTTTACCCCTACCTACGGTATACTGCTGTTACTGTCTATTATCTATCCTTTACCCTACCTACAGTATACTGCTGTTACTGTCTATTATCTATCCTGTTGTCTAGTCACTTTACCCCTACCTACAGTATACTGCTGTTACTGTCTATTATCTATCCTGTTGTCTAGTCACTTTACCCCTACCTACAGTATACTGCTGTTACTGTCTATTATCTATCCTTTACCCTACCTACAGCATACTGCTGTGACTGTCTATCTATCCTGTTGTCTAGTCACTTTACCCCTACATACAGTATACTGCTGTTACTGTCTATTATCTATCCTGTTGTCTAGTCACTTTACCCCTACCTACAGTATACTGCTGCTACTGTCTATTATCTATCCTTTACCCCTACCTACAGTATACTGCTGCTACTGTCTATTATCTAGCCTTTACCCTTACCTATAGTATACTGCTGCTACTGTCTATTATCTATCCTTTACCCTACCTACAGTATACTGCTGTTACTGTCTATTATCTATCCTGTTGTCTAGTCAGTTTACCCCTACCTACAGTATACTGCTGTTACTGTCTATCTATCCTGTTGTCTAGTCACTTTACACCTACCTACAGTATACTGCTGTTACTGTCTATTATCTATCCTTTACCCCTACCTACAGTATACTGCTGCTAATGTCTATTATATATCCTTTACCCCTACCTACAGTATACTGCTGTTACTGTCTATTATCTATCCTTTACCCTTACCCACAGTATACTGCTGCTACTGTCTATTATCTATCCTTTACCCTACCTACAGTATACTGCTGTTACTGTCTATTATCTATCCTGTTGTCTAGTCACTTTACCCCTACCTACAGTATACTGCTGTTACTGTCTATTATCTATCCTTTACCCCTACCTACGGTATACTGCTGTTACTGTCTATTATCTATGCTTTACCCTACCTACAGTATACTGCTGTTACTGTCTATTATCTATCCTGTTGTCTAGTCACTTTACCCCTACCTACAGTATACTGCTGTTACTGTCTATTATCTATCCTGTTGTCTATTCACTTTACCCCTACCTACAGTATACTGCTGTTACTGTCTATTATCTATCCTTTACCCTACCTACAGCATACTGCTGTTACTGTCTATCTATCCTGTTGTCTAGTCACTTTACCCCTACCTACAGTATACTGCTGTTACTGTCTATTATCTATCCTGTTGTCTAGTCACTTTACCCCTACATACAGTATACTGCTGCTACTGTCTATTATCTATCCTTTACCCCTACCTACAGTATACTGCTGCTACTGTCTATTATCTATCCTGTTGTCTAGTCACTTTACCCCTACCTACAGTATACTGCTGCTACTGTCTATTATCTATCCTGTTGTCTAGTAACTTTACCCCTACCTACAGTATACTGCTGTTACTGTCTATTATCTATCCTGTTGTCTAGTCACTTTACCCCTACCTACAGTATACTGCTGCTACTGTCTATTATCTATCCTGTTGTCTAGTAACTTTACCCCTACCTACAGTATACTGCTGTTACTGTCTATTATCTATCCTTTACCCTACCTACAGTATACTGCTGTTACTGTCTATTATCTATCCTTTACCCTACCTACAGTATACTGCTGTTACTGTCTATTATCTATCCTGTTGTCTAGTCACTTTACCCCTACCTACAGTATACTGCTGTTACAGTCTATTATCTATCCTTTACCCCTACCTACGGTATACTGCTGTTACTGTCTATTATCTATCCTTTACCCTACCTACAGTATACTGCTGTTACTGTCTATTATCTATCCTGTTGTCTAGTCACTTTACCCCTACCTACAGTATACTGCTGTTACTGTCTATTATCTATCCTGTTGTCTAGTCACTTTACCCCTACCTACAGTATACTGCTGTTACTGTCTATTATCTATCCTTTACCCTACCTACAGCATACTGCTGTTACTGTCTATCTATCCTGTTGTCTAGTCACTTTACCCCTACCTACAGTATACTGCTGTTACTGTCTATTATCTATCCTGTTGTCTAGTCACTTTACCCCTACCTACAGTATACTGCTGTTACTGTCTATTATCTATCCTGTTGTCTAGTCACTTTACCCCTACCTACAGTATACTGCTGTTACTGTCTATTATCTATCCTGTTGTCTAGTCACTTTACCCTACCTACAGTATACTGCTGCTACTGTCTATTATCTATCCTGTTGTCTAGTAACTTTACCCCTACCTACAGTATACTGCTGTTACTGTCTATTATCTATCCTTTACCCCTACCTACAGTATACTGCTGTTACTGTCTATTATCTATCCTTTACCCTACCTACAGTATACTGCTGTTACTGTCTATTATCTATCCTGTTGTCTAGTCACTTTACCCCTACCTACAGTATACTGCTGTTACTGTCTATTATCTATCCTTTACCCTACCTACAGCATACTGCTGTTACTGTCTATTATCTATCCTGTTGTTTAGTCACTTTACCCCTACCTACAGTATACTGCTGTTACTGTCTATTATCTATCCTGTTGTCTAGTCACTTTACCCTACCTACAGTATACTGCTGCTACTGTCTATTATCTATCCTGTTGTCTAGTAACTTTACCCCTACCTACAGTATACTGCTGTTACTGTCTATTATCTATCCTTTACCCTACCTACAGTATACTGCTGTTACTGTCTATTATCTATCCTTTACCCTACCTACAGTATACTGCTGTTACTGTCTATTATCTATCCTGTTGTCTAGTCACTTTACCCCTACCTACAGTATACTGCTGTTACTGTCTATTATCTATCCTTTACCCCTACCTACGGTATACTGCTGTTACTGTCTATTATCTATCCTTTACCCTACCTACAGTATACTGCTGTTTCTGTCTATTATCTATCCTGTTGTCTAGTCACTTTACCCCTACCTACAGTATACTGCTGTTACTGTCTATTATCTATCCTGTTGTCTAGTCACTTTACCCCTACCTGCAGTATACTGCTGTTACTGTCTATTATCTATCCTTTACCCTACCTACAGCATACTGCTGTTACTGTCTATTATCTATCCTGTTGTCTAGTCACTTTACCCCTACTTACAGTATACTGCTGCTACTGTCTATCTATCCTGTTGTCTAGTCACTTTACTCCTACCTACAGTATACTGCTGTTACTGACTATTATCTATCCTTTACCCCTACCTACAGTATACTGCTGTTACTGTCTATTATCTATCCTTTACCCCTACTTACAGTATACTGCTGTTACTGTCTATTATCTATCCTTTACCCCTACCTACAGTATACTGCTGTTACTGTCTATCTATCCTGTTGTCTAGTCACTTTACCCCTACCTACAGTATACTGCTGCTATTGTCTATTATATATCCTTTACCCCTACCTACAGTATACTGCTGTTACTGTCTATTATCTATCCTTTACCCCTACCTACAGTATACTGCTGTTACTGTCTATTATCTATCCTTTACCCCTACCTACAGTATACTGCTGTTACTGTCTATCTATCCTGTTGTCTAGTCACTTTACCCCTACCTACAGTATACTGCTGTTACTGTCTATTATCTATCCTTTACCCCTACCTACAGTATACTGCTGCTACTGTCTATTATATATCCTTTACCCCTACCTACAGTATACTGCTGTTACTGTCTATTATCTATCCTTTACCCCTACCTACAGTATACTGCTGTTACTGTCTATTATCTATCCTTTACCCCTACCTACAGTATACTGCTGTTACTGTCTATTATCTATCCTGTTGTCTAGTCACTTTACCCCTACCTACAGTATACTGCTGCTACTGTCTATTATATATCCTTTACCCCTACCTACAGTATACTGCTGTTACTGTCTATTATCTATCCTTTACCCCTACCTACAGTATACTGCTGTTACTGTCTATTATCTATCCTGTTGTCTAGTCACTTTACCCCTACCTACAGTATACTGCTGTTACTGTCTATTATCTATCCTTTACCCCTACCTACAGTATACTGCTGCTATTGTCTATTATCTATCCTTTACCCCTACCTACAGTATACTGCTGTTACTGTCTATTATCTATCCTTTACCCCTACCTACAGTATACTGCTGCTACTGTCTATTATCTATCCTGTTGTCTATTCACTTTACCCCTACTTACAGTATACTGTGGTTACTGTCTATTATCTATCCTTTACCCCTACCTACAGTATACTGCTGTTACTGTCTATTATCTATCCTTTACCCCTACCTACAGTATACTGCTGCTACTGTCTATTATCTATCCTGTTGTCTAGTCACTTTACCCCTACTTACAGTATACTGCTGTTACTGTCTATTATCTATCCTTTACCCCTACCTACGGTATACTGCTGTTACTGTCTATTATCTATCCTTTACCCTACCTACAGTATACTGCTGTTACTGTCTATTATCTATCCTGTTGTCTAGTCACTTTACCCCTACCTACAGTATACTGCTGTTACTGTCTATTATCTATCCTGTTGTCTAGTCACTTTACCCCTACCTACAGTATACTGCTGCTACTGTCTATTATCTATCCTTTACCCTACCTACAGCATACTGCTGTTACTGTCTATCTATCCTGTTGTTTAGTCACTTTACCCCTACCTACAGTATACTGCTGTTACTGTCTATTATCTATCCTGTTGTCTAGTCACTTTACCCCTACCTACATTATACTGCTGTTACTGTCTATTATCTATCCTGTTGTCTAGTCACTTTACCCCTACCTACAGTATACTGCTGTTACTGTCTATTATCTATCCTGTTGTCTAGTCACTTTACCCCTAACTACAGTATACTGCTGCTACTGTCTATCTATCCTGTTGTCTAGTCACTTTACTCCTACCTACAGTATACTGCTGTTACTGTCTATTATCTATCCTTTACCCCTACCTACAGTATACTGCTGTTACTGTCTATTATCTATCCTTTACCCCTACCGACAGTTTACTGCTGTTACTGTCTATTATCTATCCTTTACCCCTACCTACAGTATACTGCTGTTACTGTCTATTATCTATCCTTTACCCCTACCTACAGTATACTGATGTTACTGTCTATCTATCCTGTTGTCTAGTCACTTTACCCCTACCTACAGTATACTGCTGCTATTGTCTATTATATATCCTTTACCCCTACCTACAGTATACTGCTGTTACTGTCTATTATCTATCCTTTACCCCTACCTACAGTATACTGCTGTTACTGTCTATTATCTATCCTTTACCCCTACCTACAGTATACTGCTGCTACTGTCTATTATCTATCCTTTACCCTACCTACAGGATACTGCTGTTACTGTCTATCTATCCTGTTGTCTAGTCACTTTACCCCTACCTACAGCATACTGCTGTTACTGTCTATTATCTATCCTTTACCCCTACCTACAGTATACTGCTGCTACTGTCTATTATATATGCTTTACCCCTACCTACAGTATACTGCTGTTACTGTCTATTATCTATCCTTTACCCTTACCTACAGTATACTGCTGCTACTGTCTATTATCTATCCTTTACCCCTACCTACAGTATACTGCTGTTACTGTCTATTATCTATCCTTTACCCCTACCTACAGTATACTGCTGCTACTGTCTATTATCTATCCTGTTGTCTAGTCACTTTACCCCTACTTACAGTATACTGCTGTTACTGTCTATTATCTATCCTTTACCCCTACCTACAGTATACTGCTGTTACTGTCTATTATCTATCCTTTACCCCTACCTACAGTATACTGCTGCTACTGTCTATTATCTATCCTGTTGTCTAGTCACTTTACCCCTACTTACAGTATACTGCTGTTACTGTCTATTATCTATCCTTTACCCCTACCTACAGTATACTGCTGATACTGTCTATTATCTATCCTTTACCCTACCTACAGTATACTGCTATTACTGTCTATTATCTATCCTTTACCCCTACCTTCATCATACTGCTGCTACTGTCTATTATCTATCCTGTTGTCTAGTCACTTTACCCCTACCTACAGTATACTGCTGTTACTGTCTATTATCTATCCTGTTGTCTAGTCACTTTACCCCTACCTACAGTATACTGCTGTTACTGTCTATTATCTTCCTGTTGTCTAGTCACTTTACCCCTACCTACAGTATACTGCTGTTACTGTCTATTATCTATCCTGTTGTCTAGTCACTTTACCCCTACCTACAGTATACTGCTGCTACTGTCTATTATCTATCCTTTACCCCTACCTACAGTATACTGCTGCTACTGTCTATTATCTATCCTGTTGACTAGTCACTTTACCCCTACTTACAGTATACTGCTGTTACTGTCTATTATCTATCCTGTTGTCTAGTCACTTTACCCCTACCTACAGTATACTGCTGTTACTGTCTATTATCTATCCTGTTGTCTAGTCACTTTACCCCTACCTACAGTATACTGCTGTTACTGTCTATTATCTATCCTGTTGTCTAGTCACTTTACCCCTACCTACAGTATACTGCTGTTACTGTCTATTATCTATCCTGTTGTCTAGTCACTTTACCCCTACCTACAGTATACTGCTGCTACTGTCTATTATCTATCCTGTTGTCTAGTCACTTTACCCCTACCTACAGTATACTGCTGTTACTGTCTATTATCTATCCTTTACCCCTACCTACAGTATACTGCTGCTACTGTCTATTATCTATCCTGTTGTCTTGTCACTTTACCCCTACTTACAGTATACTGCTGTTACTGTCTATTATCTATCCTGTTGTCTAGTCACTTTACCCCTACCTACAGTATACTGCTGCTACTGTCTATTATCTATCCTGTTGTCTAGTCACTTTACCCCTACCTACAGTATACTGCTGTTACTGTCTATTATCTATCCTGTTGTCTAGTCACTTTACCCCTACCTACAGTATACTGCTGTTACTGTCTATTATCTATCCTGTTGTCTAGTCACTTTACCCCTACCTACAGTATACTGCTGCTACTGTCTATTATCTATCCTGTTGTCTAGTCACTTTACCCCTACCTACAGTATACTGCTGTTACTGTCTATTATCTATCCTTTACCCCTACCTACAGTATACTGCTGCTACTGTCTATTATCTATCCTGTTGTCTTGTCACTTTACCCCTACTTACAGTATACTGCTGTTACTGTCTATTATCTATCCTGTTGTCTAGTCACTTTACCCCTACCTACAGTATACTGCTGCTACTGTCTATTATCTATCCTGTTGTCTAGTCACTTTACCCCTACCTACAGTATACTGCTGTTACTGTCTATTATCTATCCTGTTGTCTAGTCACTTTACCCCTACCTACAGTATACTGCTGTTACTGTCTATTATCTATCCTGTTGTCTAGTCACTTTACCCCTACCTACAGTATACTGCTGTTACTGTCTATTATCTATCCTGTTACCTAGTCACTTTACCCCTACCTACAGTATATTGCTGCTACTGTCTATTATCTATCCTGTTGTCTAGTCACTTTACCCCTACCTACAGTATACTGCTGTTACTGTCTATTATCTATCCTGTTACCTAGTCACTTTACCCCTACCTACAGTATACTGCTGCTACTGTCTATTATCTATCCTGTTGTCTAGTCACTTTACCCCTACCTACAGTATACTGCTGCTACTGTCTATTATCTATCCTGTTGTCTAGTCACTTTACCCCTACGTATATGAACATATTACCTCAATCACCTCCACTACCTCGTACCCCTGCACATTGACTCAGTACTGATACTCCTTGTATATAGTCTCATTACTACCTCATACCCCTGCACATTGACTCAGTACTGATACTCCTTGTATATAGTCTCATTACTACCTCATACCCCTGCACATTGACTCAGTACTGATACTCCTTGTATATAGTCTCATTACTACCTCGTACCCCTGCACATTGACTCAGTACTGGTACTCCTTGTATATATTCTCATTACTACCTCGTACCCCTACACATTGACTCAGTACTGGTACTCCTTGTATATAGTCTCATTACTACCTCGTACCCCTGCACATTGACTCAGTACTGGTACTCCTTGTATATAGTCTCATTACTACCTCGTACCCCTGCACATTGACTCAGTACTGGTACTCCTTGTATATATTCTCATTACTTCCTCGTACCCCTGCACATTGACTCAGTACTGGTACTCCTTGTATATAGTCTCATTACTACTTCATACCCCTGCACATTGACTCAGTACTGGTACTCCTTGTATATAGCCTCATTACTACCTCGTACCCCTGCACATTGACTCAGTACTGGTACTCCTTGTATATAGCCTCATTACTACCTTGTACCCCTGCACATTGACTCAGTACTGGCACTCCTTGTATATAGCCTCATTACTACCTCGTACCCCTGCACATTGACTCGGTAACGATACTCCTTGTATATAGTCTCATTACTACCTCGTACCCCTGCACATTGACTCGGTAACGATACTCCTTGTATATATTCTCATTACTACCTCGTACCCCTGCACATTGACTCAGTACTGGCACTCCTTGTATATAGCCTCATTACTACCTCGTACCCCTGCACATTGACTCGGTAACGATACTCCTTGTATATAGTCTCATTACTACCTCGTACCCCTGCACATTGACTCGGTAACGATACTCCACGTTATTGTTAATTTATTGTGGTACTATTTCCTTTTTTATTTTGCAAATATTTTACAACTTTTTAACTCTACATTGCTGCTCGCAAATGAGCATTTTACAGTAAACTTCACAGCTATCGTATTCAGTGCATGTAACGTTTGAGAAATCTACTACTAGGTTTCAAATATTATTATCATGTGTAAACCAACACATTCATAGATTCATTGTTTCTAAATCAAAGTTAATGACTGAGATATGACTAATATTGTAGGCAGCATGAAAGGACATATTGGCAATGTATGCATACTATGGAGTACAATGATCATCTACTGTATTTAGATTTTACATTTTTTTGGTCATTTAGCAGACACTCTTATTCAGAGAGACTTACAGATTATTTTGTTTTTTACCCGGAGTCTGATATTGACTAGGGATTGGCATAGAGAGTGGACTGCATTGTATAATTGATTGAGCAGAATGGGCCGTAGAAGTGGTTGTTGGGCCAACAAGACATTGGGACTGGCAGATTACAAGAAACACACCAGCAAATCACATGGATGCAGAGAACATGCTTGATGCTTCACTGCGTACAACATAAACGACATCCAAAGCAGCCTGGTGGGTTGCTGTAAGAATCTAAAATGGGGTCACTTCTTCACTGATGTGGGAGTTTAGTTTAGGTGTTCATGTGATGGTTGGTCTATTTGACTACCGATGAAATATTACTGCAATGAATGTGGTTTCAGCCATCATCACAGACAAAATACATGGAGTGTAAATATGTGCTATCCATCCTTTCAGAAAATAAAATACATTTCTGGAACATGGCTTTATAATATGGCATTATATATACACACACACACTGTACTGTATTCTGGAACATGGCTTTATAATATATTATCATATATATATATATATATATATATATACATATATATATATATATATATATATATATATATATGTATATATATATATATATATATATATATATATATATATATATATATACACTCTGTAACAGGGGTCGTATAAAGGGGACCAAGGCGCAGCATGTAGAGTGCTCATACTTTTCTTTAATGAAACACTTAGCCAAAAACAACAAAATGACAGCCAACAGTTCCGTCAGGTACACTTGACAAAATGGAAAACAACTACCCACGAAACTCCATAGACAAACCCCAACTTAAATATGATCTCCAATTAGAGACAACACGAACCAGCTGCCTCTAATTGGAGATCATCAAAACTCAACCTAGAACTAGAAAAACAAGAACAAAACATAGAAACAAAAAACAAAGACTGCCTACCCATATCACACCCGGACCTAAATAAACAGAAAAACACAGCTCTCCTAGGTCAGAGCGTGACACACACATACACTGTACTGTATTCTGGAACATGGCTTTATAATATGGCATCATA
Source organism: Salmo trutta (assembly GCF_901001165.1). Lineage (NCBI taxonomy): Eukaryota > Metazoa > Chordata > Actinopteri > Salmoniformes > Salmonidae > Salmo > Salmo trutta. The sequence continues at coordinate 6,711,085 of NC_042976.1, read as the reverse complement.
TATATATATATATATATATATATATATATATATATATATATCATGTACGGTGTTCTGGGTCATGGTTTAATAATATATTATCATTTATATATACACACACACAACCATTCAAAAATTTGGGGTCACTTAGAAATGTCCTTGTTGTTGAAAGAAAAGCACATTTTTTTGTCCATCAAAATAACATCAAATTGATCAGAAATACAATGTAGACATTGTTAATGTTGTAAATGACTATTGTAGCTGGAAACGGCAGATTTTTTATGGAATATCTACATAGGTGTACAGAGGCCCATTATCAGCAACCATCAGTCCTGTGTTCCAATGGCACGTTGTGTTAGCTAATCCAAGTTTATAATTTTAAAAAGACTAATTGATCACTATAAAACTATTTTGCAATTATGTTAGCACAGCTGAAAACTGTTGTACTGATTAAAGAAGCAATAAAACTGGCCTTCTTTAGATTAGTTGAGTATCTGGAGCATCAGCATTTGTGGGTTTGATTACATGGTCAAAAGGGCCAGAAACAAAGACTTTCTTCTGAAACCCGTCAGTCTATTCTTGTTCTGAGAAATGAAGGCTATTCCATGTGAGAAATTGCCAAGAAACTGAAGATCTCGTACAATGCTGTGTACTACTTCCTTCACAGAACAGCGCAAACTGGCTCTAACCAGAATAGAAAGAGGAGTGGGAGGCCCCGGTGCACAACTGAGCAAGAGGACAAGTACATTATAATGTCTGGTTTGAGAAACAAACGCCTCACAAGTCCTCAACTGGCAGCTTTATTAAATAGTACCCGCAAAACACCAGTCTCAACGTCAACAGTGAAGAGGCGACTTCGGGATGCTGACCTCACAAGTGCTTTTCTTTGAAAAACATGGACATTTCTAAGTGACCCTAAACTTTTGAACAGTAGTGTATATAAATGTATATATAGTGTACTGTATTCTGGGACATGGCTTTATAATATGGCATCATATATATATACTGTGTACTTACTGTATGATGCTATTGTATAAAAAAAAAATGCAGGTCAGACAGTTTAAAAACCAAAACAATCAGCAGCAGTGTTTCTGGTGGTCAGGGCGCATCCCATAATCCTCCAGTTAGATTTTACCCCATCTATCATTATTCTCTTTGGCAAACACAATGTCGTTGGTTCCCAGAAGAATTATAAAATTGCACCGTAGAAGAAAAACAATTTACTGGCACTTTGCCTCACTGAACAGCACTGTCAGAATGCCCAGAGCTATCCATTCTCAACCATCCATATTTGACTCCCTCCAGCCCACACCAACCAATGATGTTCTGTAAAGACTGTTCCTGATATGTCTAATGTTAAAATAATAGCATCTGAACACAATGGCTTTAGATCAATAAATGTTTCTATACTTTTTCATTTAGGATTCAAGCATATAGCATAAGATGAGCATACATAATTAATTCATTCGTAATTACAGACAGAAGGGAATTCACAGAATAATAGCTGAAGAATGTTTCTACATCAAAATAATAAATAATGTTTGAAGGGAATCTATTTCATGGTCTCTAATCAGTGTGCTCCTGAGCACTGTCCTAAAAGAGAGAGCAGATAAGATCCGTTTTGGCAGCAGGCTTTTCCACATCCAACAAGAGTGTAAATTAAGTGGAAAGCCGGTACAGTGTGGCGGAGGAAGCTAGTAGAAGGAGGAACGTGGGCCTGAGGCAGAGTAGAGTAGAGTCAAGTAGAGTAGCAGTACAGAGTAGCGGAATAGAGTAGTAGAGTAGCAGAGAGGTAAAGTAGAGTAGCAATACAGAGTAGAGTAGAACAGTAGCAGAGCAGAGTAGAACAGTAGCAGAGCAGAGTAGAACAGTAGCAGAGTAGAGTAGCAGAGTAGCAGAGTAGCAGAGTAGCAGAGTAAAGTAGAACAGTAGCAGAGTAGAGTAGCAGAGTAGAGTAGTATAGTAGAGTAGTAGAGTAGCAGAGTAGAGTAGTATAGTAGAGTAGCAGAGTAGCAGAGTAAAGTAGAAGAGTAGCAGAGTAGAGTAGTATAGTAGAGTAGTAGAGTAGCAGAGTAGAGTAGTATAGTAGAAGAGTAGCAGAGTAGAGTAGTATAGTAGAGTAGTAGAGTAGAGTAGTATAGTAGAGTAGTAGAGTAGCAGAGTAGAGTAGTAGAGTAGAAGAGTAGCAGAGTAGAGTAGTATAGTAGAGTAGCAGAGTAGAGTAGTATAGTAGAGTAGTAGAGTAGAGTAGAGTAGTATAGTAGAGTAGTAGAGTAGAGTAGTATAGTAGAGTAGTAGAGTAGAGTAGTATAGTAGAGTAGTAGAGTAGAGTAGTATAGTAGAGTAGTAGTAGTAGTAGTAGAGTAGAGTAGTATAGTAGAGTAGTAGAGTAGAGTAGTATAGTAGAGTAGTAGAGTAGAGTAGTATAGTAGAGTAGTAGAGTAGAGTAGTATAGTAGAGTAGTAGAGTAGAGTAGTATAGTAGAGTAGTAGAGTAGAGTAGTATAGTAGAGTAGTAGAGTAGAGTAGTATAGTAGAGTAGTAGAGTAGCAGAGTAGAGTAGTAGAGTAGAAGAGTAGCAGAGTAGAGTAGTAGAGTAGAAGAGTAGCAGAGAGGCAGAGTAGAGTAGAACAGTAGCAGAGTAGGGTAGAGTAACAGAGTAGTGTACCAGAGTAGAGTAACAGAGTAGAAGAGTAGTAGATAAGCAAAGTAGTAGAGTAGAGTAGCAGAATAGAACAGAGAAGAAGAGTAGACTAGCACAGTAGCAGAGGTGGAGTAGCAGAGTAGCAGAGAAGAGTAGAGTAGCAGAGTAGTAGAGTAGGAGAATAGTAGAGTAGCAGGGTAGAGTAGATGCATAGAAGAGTAGAGTACCAGAGTAGAGTAGCAGAGTAGAACAGAGTAGTAGGGTAGTAGAGTAGAGTTGCAGAGTGGGACAAGGGAGCAGAGTAGAGTAGCAGAGTAGGACAGAGAAACAGAGTAGAGTAACAGAGTAGAACAGAGTAGTAAAGTAGCAGAGTAGAACAGAGCAGCAGAGTAGAACAGAGTAGCAGAGTAGAGTTGCTGAGTAGAACACAGAAGCAGAGTAGGGTAGCAAAGTAGAACAGAGAATCAGAGTAGAATATCAGAGTAGAACAGATTTGCAGAGTAGAGTAGCAGCGTAATAGTAGAGTATTAGAGTAGAACAGAGTAGTATAGTATTAGAGTAGCAGAGTAGAACAGAGTAGTATAGTATTAGAGTAGAACAGAGTAGCAGAGTAGCAGCGTAGGTGAGTCGAACAGAGTAGTAGAGGAGAGTAGCAGAGTAGAAGAGTAGAACAGAGTAGTAGAGTAGAGTGGCAGAGTAGAACAGAGTAACAGAGTAGAACAGAGTAGCAGAACAGAGTAGCAGAGTAGTAGAGTGGAGTAGCAGAGTAGAAGAGTAGAACAGAGCAGTAGATTAGAGTAGCAGAGTAAAACAGAGTAACAGAGTAGAACAGAGTAGCAGAACAGAGTAGCAGAGTAGAAGAGTAGAACAGAGTAGTAGAGTAGAGTGGCAGAGTAGAACAGAGTAACAGAGTAGAACAGAGTAGCAGAACAGAGTAGCAGAGTAGTAGAGTGGAGTAGCAGAGTAGAAGAGTAGAACAGAGCAGTAGATTAGAGTAGCAGAGTAAAACAGAGTAACAGAGTAGAACAGAGTAGCAGAACAGAGTAGCAGAGTAGAAGAGTAGAACAGAGTAGTAGAGTAGAAGCGCAGAACAGAGTAACAGAGTAGAACAGAGTAGCAGAGCAGAACAGAGTAGCAGAGCAGATCAACAGAGCATTAGGGCAGCGGTATGCTCCAGGGGAGTCAGAGCAGAGGCCACATTATACTTTAACAGGGCCAGAGAGCCTCGCTGCCTGACAGGCTCGCGCCCTCTGTGGACTCGCCTGGACCACTGCCACCGTATTCTCAGGACATTTCCATTATTCAAAGATAAACGCACTGACAATATTGTGTGTCTAAACGCTAGATATGTGTGCTGTTACACTCCTCCCTTAGCCAAAGGTGGGCTCACCTCCACCCACCGCCAGACACTACAAATGAAATCAAATGTATTTTTGAATGGTGCAGAATGATTTAACCCTGCTTCTCCTGTGCTTTTAGATTGGACCGCAGCATAGGTTAGGGGAAAAGGGACGCGGGCATTGTATCATTGTTTGTCAAGCCTACTGTAAGAATACAATAGCATTGTTATTATTCATATTTACAACAAATACAATCTTAAATGATTGAATTAGAGCCCATTCATTCTCCAATGTTCGGCATACAATTGAACAGAACCGTCATGACACATTCGAAATTCACAGTCATTGAAGGGGCTTTAGGTACATGGTCTTACTGAATGCAATCACATCAACTCCTGGGATCTCTTCAATCAATGGTGGGTTATTACAACCGTGTAATAATGTTTTGGACTTGGAACCATCACACCACCAGTCATTAGATCTCTCAGACTTAGAGGATGACAGGCTCCCACCACATCCGTAACCACACTAGCAAGAGATGGGGAAATAATACTGAATTCATCCGTGGTCTTCAGTCTTAAAACCTCTTAAGGATCCGCCTCTTTTTTCAATTTTCACCCAAATCTAACTGCCTGTAACTCAGGCCCTGAAGCAAGGATATGCATATTCTTGGTACCATTTGAAAGGAAACACTTTGAAGTTTGTGAAAATGTGAAAGGAATGTAGGAGAATATAACACAATAGATCTGGTAAAAGATAATTTTAAGAAAAGAAAAACTGTTATTTTGTATTTTTTTGTACCATCATCTTTGAAATGCAAGAGAAAGGCCATAAAGTATTATTCCAGCCCAGGTGCAATTTAGATTTTGGCCACTAGATGGCAGCAGTGTATGTGCAAAGTTTGAGACTGATCAAATGAACCATTGTATTTCTGTTCAAAATTTTGTATCAAGACTGCCCAAATATGCCTAATTTGTTTATTAATAACTTTTCATGTTCATAACTGTGCACTCTCCTCAGACAATAGCATGGTATTCTTTCACTGTAATAGCGACTGTAAATTGGACAGTGCAGTTAGATCAACAAGAATTTAAGCTTTCTGACAATATCAGATATGTCTATGTCCTGGGAAATTTTCTTGTTACTTACAACCTCATGCTAATCGCATTAGCCTATGTTAGCTCAACCGTCCCGTGGAAGGGACACCAATCCCGAAACGATAACCTCCAAATTCATAAGCCACTGAGGGTGGCATCAAGCCCGGAAAACTCTCACATTTTAGAAAAGCGTCTTCACTAATTCTGCTGATACTAAAAGTCGATATACTGTATCTGTTTTGCTTTGGCACTGGACTGTTGAAATGAGCCACCAAACTGATGATATGCAGGCTTCTACAACCTTTTAAGGTCGTAGTAGGATCATTATTTATGAGGAAGAGGTTTGACCAGCATGGCCACCTAGCTAGGTACATCAGGAAGATATAGATCTACTGGCCTGGCCGACACAGGTAGGATCTCTAACCAGCACAGGTAGGCTCTCTAACCAGCACAGGTAGGCTCTCTAACCAGCACAGGTAGGCTCTCTACCAGCACAGGTAGACTCTCTAACCAGCACAGGTAGGCTCTCTAACCAGCACAGGTAGGCTCTCTAACCAGCACAGGTAGGCTCTCTACCAGCACAGGTAGGCTCTCTAACCAGCACAGGTAGGCTCTCTAACCAGCACAGGTAGGCTCTCTAACCAGCACAGATAGGCTCTCTAACCAGCACAGGTAGGCTCTCTACCAGCACAGGTAGGATCTCTAACCAGCACAGGTATGCTCTCTAACCAGCACAGGTAGACTCTCTAACCAGCACAGGTAGGCTCTCTAACCAGCACAGGTAGGCTCTCTAACCAGCACAGGTAGGATCTCTAACCAGCACAGGTAGGATATCTAACCAGCACAGGTAGGATCTCTAACCAGCACAGGTAGGATCTCTAACCAGAGAGCTCAGCTAATAATGAGATGCTTAAAGGAGCAATCAGCAGTTACTAGATCCATTTTTGGACTTATAAATTAATTATATGTACCCATTGATTCTTGAAGAATATAACTTTTAAATGCCTCATGAGCTTAGTTCAACAGTCACACCCAATCAGAACCCGAAATAGAAGCTTGCTTCACTCCAATGTTTGTAAACAAAGAAAATGAAAACAAAGACTATATAGCCTCAAAACATGGTTAAAACTATAATGATGATATCATGGATGGTTAGTCCTTGCATCCATAGCTCTGTCAAAGAATTTCAGAGTGGTTTCATTTCTCCAGCCCCATCCTTCAGCTTTTTTATCGGACCAGGGATTGGGGAGGCCACTTTGATATTGTTTCTACTGCTGATTGTCCCTTTAAAGTGTCGCCACCAGTTTATGATAAGGTATTTGATTACCCATTATTTAACTTGTTTTCGTGGATGGACCACTAACTTAAAAAATATATATATATATATAGTCATGAATAAACCTGTCTGTACAATAATCCATTTTTCATATCTAATGGTCACAGACTATATTACTGAAATAATGTGTCTAAGATTACAAATGAAAAGCACACCGGATCATTCTTTATCCTGCAGACAGATTCAATTCCAGACCCTGTTACTGTAATAGGCGCACTTGTAACTCTCCATGAAGTGGAACTCTAATTATATTAGGGACTATTTTAAACAAAATAACACATTTCTCAGAATCCATAGGTGTAATTTATAGCAAAGCCAGGTTCATTTTCCAGAGCAATCCATTTCTTGGTGTAGTAAAGGACTAATATAATTCTGTAAAGCGCTGAGAGCCAGGTATTGCAGTCAGCACAGAAGAGTTTCTAAGACAAATGAAGATGCAATTTATTCAGTCATAATTTCATACAGAAAATGCCATAAAGGAGATGCATATGTCCCTCAGCTAAGGGGAAAGGTGCTCGTAATATATTTAGGTTGGAAGCATTATAGATAAGGCAAGGGTTATACGTGACCCCCTTCCTGCATTATCATCAAGTTATTCTCCTGGTAACCGTGGAAGGGATGAACCTTTTTTGTTCAGGTACTTTAGATTTGCCCTGGTTGGGTTACGTGTTAATTATAGCAATAGCTTATCATATCAGAACTATCAATTAAGAGATTCGTTCATCAGAAATGTAATTGATGTATTCTTTTTGATTAATAGTAAAAGCTCAGTGGACATTGGCTACTATATTCTGACAGTGATTATGTAAAAAATTTCAATAAATTCCATTTGTAAACCTGGTCCAAAACTGACATAGGAAAGAAGGATGTTTGCAGTACAGGAATAAATATCTAGCTCTAGGCTTTGGCCTGGTAAATATTTGTCTTCATTATTTGCAGTTCTGACAAGTGTATCATGCTGCAATGCCAAAATGGAAGCTATGTTCTCATTATTTACAGTATGAATATGCACCCCAGCTCAAATCACGCCAGTCATTTTTTTAATTGACATACTGTATGTTTCAAATACCACAATGGAAAGAGCAATCAGTGAATTCCCACAACAAGTAAGATGTGATAGCACAGTCCAGGTATAGTAAAATGTCTTACCTCACCTAGGCTTACTACTGAGTTACCAACATGCCAACTTGACTGAATATAGCTCCTATCAAATCGAATTCTAGAGTAGTTGGCAACAGGTTGGGCTGTTATAAGGTGCGATTTAGGACAGTATCCTCCATGTCCATTCCTTGGTAGGCCTATAGTAGAAATGAATGTATCATTTAGGACAGTATCCCCCATGTCCATTCCTTGGTAGGCCTATAGTAGAAATGAATGTAGAATTTAGGACAGTATCCTCCATGTCCATTCCTTGGTAGGCTAATGCACAACATGCACAAGGCCATTCAGGAGCCGTGGTGGATGTCAGGTTTCACCTTGATGACCTTTGACACATTGTTGCCTTCTTGTTCCTCTTTTATTTCTCAAGTTTATTTTCTTTCTGGTGTGTTTTTTTATTTCTCCTTTTGGTCCGTTTGAGGAAGGAAGGAAGGAAGGAAAATATCCATCGTGTCATGCTGGTATCAACGATTCGGGAGACAGGCGCAGGAATGCGTAACAGGGTGTTTTATTGTACCCAAATTACGGAGTAAAGGGGACGAAGACCAAACAAACACGTAACAAAAACACAGGGTTGAAACCCAAACAAAAGAGCGAGGAGTACCTCGAATAAATAACACACACGCACAATGATTATCACACGGAACGAGACCCGTAATCATCTGCGCAATCCACAAGGGCACGAAAGACCAAAACACACAGCACAGGTACAATAATCGACCCCACCATGGTGAACAAAGGGCACGCTTATACAATTACTAATCAAATGGGATTAGGGACCAGGTGTGTGTAATGAATGTTCCAGAGGGATCTGTGACACATGCGTTGAGTTTTGACGAGGACAAGTCAGAGCTCTTTGATTTGGAGTCACGCACACTCCAGTAAGGCCTTCTCTCTCTCTCTCTCTCTCTCTCTCTCTCTCTCTCTCTCTCTCTCTCTCTCTCTCTCTCTCTCTGTTTTGAAACCATATTTTCAACTGGCTTTCAATCAGGTGCAAACTATGGGCTATCTCAACACATCTGGACCTTGTGAGATACTTGTTGAAATGAAATTATTTGCATAATTCTGTTAACTGCTTTGTTGTGAAATGTGTTCTTGGAATTGATCCAGCATTTGATAACCAACATTTTAATCATTTTACCTGTAAAATAGTCAAATAATAATATCAGGTCAAATATTTATAGCCAGTTGAAGTTAATCAATTAGGATATG